>NW_011888997.1:3312792-3317991 GCF_000151845.1 Pteropus vampyrus | reverse complement strand
AGGAGGACACTAGAGTACCCAGAGAAAACCCATGCAGACTTGGGAGAACATGCAAACTCCACACAGATAGTGGCCCCAGCCAGGAATTGATCATTTTTCCCCATAAGCATTATTAAAAAAAAAAAAAAAAAAACGACACTGAGCAAAATGATGTTATTCAAGGACTTGCTGTATTCTACTGCTGTTGGATGGAATGTTTTCTATTTCTTTATGTTTGTTAAGTCCATTTGGTCTAAAATATGGTTCAAGTCCAATGTTTTCTTATTGATTTCCTGTCTGGATGATCTATCCATTGGTGAGAATGCGGTATGAAAATCCCCTACTATTATTCTCTTGTTTTCTATTTTTCCCTACAGATCTGTTAGTATTTGCTTAATATATTTAGGTACTCCAATGCTGAGTAAATATTTATAATTTTATATCCTCTTGACTAATTGACCCTTTTCTCATTATATGACTTAGTCTCTTGTTACAGTTTTTGACTTAAAGTCTATTTGTCTGATACAAGTATAGTTACCCTTGCTCTCTTTTGGTTTCCATTTGTATAGAATATATTTTTCCATCTCTTCACTTTGAGTTTATGTGTGTCCTTAAAGCTGAAGTAAACCTTTTATAGGCTACATATAGCTGGGTCTTAGTTTTTTCCATTCAGTCAAGCTATGTCTTTCAATTAGAGAATTCAATCCATTTACATTTAAAGGAATTACTGATAAGGACTTACCGAGACCATCTTATTGTTTTCTAGCTGTTTAGTAGTTCCCTTGTTCCTCTCTTTTCCTCTTTTTTTGAATTGATGATTTTCAGTAATGATATGCTTTGATTCCCTTCTCTTTATCTTTTGCTTAGCTACTGTAGATTTTTGCTTCTGGTCACCATAATGCTTTTAAAATTTTTTATATATATCGCAGAGTATTTTAGGTTGATAACAACTTAACTTTGATCTCATATAAAAATTCTACCTTTTTCCTCCCCCTACACCCACATGTTAGGTTTTTAATGTTATTATTTACAATATAAATTACAATAATTTGTTGTGTATCCATTAATAAATTATTGCAGCCGTAGTTATTTTTAATACTTTTGTCCTTTAACCTTTATTCTATGTGCCACTATAAGGATCAGTTGGACTTTATAATGAGCATATGGGTAACCACTGAAGACTTTTAAGCAAAGTAGCAATATGATTAGCAGTGAGAATAGAGAAGGCGGGAGTGCTCTGTCAGCCACTTTGTAATAAGAATCGAAACTATTTGGTGAATGATCACTTACAGGTGGGGCAGAGAGGTGGGTAAAGAAAAGAGTCCAGAAAGAGTCACCCGTCCCTGATGTTATCATTTGGTAACAGTCGCTCCATTTAGAAAAATAGGGAAAAAAGATGGGAGTGGAGTTAGGAAAAAGGCAACAAATATATTTTGGGATATATGAAGTCTAAGGGGCCTGTGTAACATTCTGGTACAGTCAGAAATAAAGGGTTAGAGCCCAGGAGAATGACAGCATCAGCTGGAGATAAAGAATTAAGAGCCAGTGTTCTAATTGAAACAAGGTGAATGCTTGAAGTCACCTCGGAAGATAATGAAACATAAAATGAGATGAAGGCTGAGAAAAGAATTGTTGAAAATTCAGAAAATTCTCAACTTGTGAGTGTTCAGATTATGAAAACTATAAACTAAGGCCAAAAAAAAAAAGTACAGATTTTCCCTGCTACGAACAGATAGTGCTCTAGAACTTATGTGAGAAGATCACTTTGGAAAGTCTTTGATACCTGTTCAACTCCAAAGAGTGGAGCTTCTCAGTTAACATCTAAGTACGGATGGATAACAAAGTAAACACAGGAAAAGATAACACCATGGGAGCCAAAGGAAAAGAACAGTCTTAAAAAAAAAAAAAAAGTGGTCCCTACAAAAATATATTCATTCAGCAAACAGACAATCTACAACATACTAGAAACTCTAGTTGATAAAAATTCAATAGTAAAGAAAGCATAATCCATGTCCTCTAAAAGCTTACAGGTAAATGCTACAGCAAAATCAAGAAAGATAAAAACTAAATGTTTTCCTTTTGGTTTGGCTTTCAGAAGGTTACAGATGACCTAGAGACATGAGCTTAGGCAACAGACTGCAGTGGGATGAAGAATGTAGGAAAAGTGAAGAAAACAACAGGTGTAAGCTTCTCCTCAAGAATCTTGGCTGGAAACAAGACAGAAATAAGGCAGCAGCCAGAGAACATTAAGAGAATAGTTTACAGATATGCATAATACCACACCAAGAGACACAGGAACTCCAAAAGCTTACTATATAAACACTTTGACATAGACATGTACATATGAGAGAGAACACTTAAACTGACTCCATAACACATTTTATGAGACAGAAACCTAAATTATTAAAATTACATTCCAATGTTATTGATTTTTATTATTAATGATTCTCTGACTTCAAGTAGGTTGAAGTCAAGTTGTAAATTAGAAAGCAATCATGAGGCCAAAGAACTTCAACCATTCTCAGAGGAAGAAGTAAAATGAATGAGAGATCTTGATGCAGTTTGGTATTAGAGATATGCATGGGACCAATTACCTATTAAAGGAAGATGCATGAAATATTTTATAATTAGGTTTATAAGCCCCTTCAAGAAATGCTGGAGAGGTAAGAATGTGTTGGGGATGGGAAGACAGATATACTGTGGCAGAAGCAAATAAGTATTCTAAATACAAGTCCTTATTAGAAAAAAAAAGTGCAATTCGAGTAAGGCTAGCTTACATGTCTATCAGTTTAATCGTTCTAGCAAATAATCTCAGTAGAACATATTTCAAAATATCATGTGAATTACATACATGAGAAGAAAGTTCCTATCCATGTCTAGGTAGCATACAGAGAGGCAAAATGGCAATTAGAAGTTGGCGTATAACCAAACAAAACTGATTCATATTGGTATCTAAAATTTCTGTTTTTGCAGTAACAATTTATAAAATTTATAACAAAGGCTAAAATCTTATGTGATTTTAATGAATATAATCAACCTCATGTATTCATAAATATTTTCTTAATGAGAGAAGAACAGTCTCGTCTTTTTTGGATAGTTGAAGAACTGCTACCAAAAACACACAAAGTTACTGCATTAAAAAAGCATGGAAATGATTCCACCATCTCTTACCAATACATTCACATGTTAGCTTTTTCTTTAAAAAAAAAAAGTCTTCAAAAATAACTTTCAGTATAACAATTTTTTTAAAAATCACATCTGTTAATAATTTGAGGCATATATAAGAAAGAATAGTCAAAATGAGGAAATAAATTGTTTTCTTTTAGAACAAAAGTGCTTCTATGTTATGGACTGGTAAAACTGCAGAAATGGATTTCTGTGCCTCTTTCTCTCCTTAATCCCCCAACTTGTATACGAGCCTGACGTTATTTAAGCTAACAGCATACAGCTAAACTCTCCAGTTAAGTAGACAGCTTAGAAAATTAGGTCACAAGGTTGTCACGGGGACTCCAATCAACTGTCTGGCAAATTTCTATGACTTCCTCCTCTCCGTGATACTGTTATACACTGTCCAACAGCCAAGATAAAGGAAAGGTTAGCAGGGCTTTCTATAAAAGCTACAAAATATATTTGGTCCAAATCACTAAGACCGTGGAAAAACTCAGGCACTTTTATCCTTCTACAGTCAACATAGTAATCAGTGGTCTGATAAATATTTATTCAGAACCTTCTTTGTACACGGGAATTATTTTTTTTAAAGTTCAGTGCCAATCACGGCCCAACCCATACATGAAGATTTAGGATTTAAAAGCAATTCTTGATCTTGTTTCCAAACAATTAAACTCTTTGCAATGCAAATGAAGGGTTTTGTTTTTTTTAAATAGATAGTTATGAATCTTTCATTTATAGTAGCTAACTAGGAACACATAAGCCAAACGCATTGTTGGAGATCATTTCAATGGTGTGTAATTTGAGAGGTATGTTAGAAAGCACTTGGTCCACTAAGGGAGGAGCCATCCACATTTTTCTTTCTCGTAAGTAAAGTGCAAGGTAATGTTGCTTCATAGGGCAGTCTTAAAGTTACCCACATTCCAAATTCATGATAACAGATATTTCCCCATCTCTACACATTAACACTTTACAATCAGCCTGAGGCCTTTAGCATGACTCCATTTCATGAATAATGGCTTCTTCATTCCTAAAAGATTTCAGTCTGATCTGATCTTAAATAGACCTTAAATCGCTGAAAATCTTTCAAAGGGAGCAGTGGTAAATGATAATTTTCCCCAAAGCTGTTCATAAATAACAAATGTTCTTTTGTGGAATTATTGTAAAATTATACATAATTTGGAAACCAACTTATTTTATAAATACACGATATCAGTACATGTGAAAAGTTATAATACAAAATGTGAATATCTTATCTAGTTAGAAATTAAAGAGAAGAGAGGAGCTGGAGAGACCAGAAAGGTTATTCTTTATTTTCCACATTTTTGACAGTTTACTTAGAATTTGATGCTTCTTTTAAGTTTTTATGCTTCTTTTAATTTAGGCTTCCGCCACTGTGTTCTCAGTAAGGATAGGAATCTTGTCTCTCATTAATTACAGCATCTTCATTATTTAGTAATATGTCTAGCATTTAACAGGCATTTATTTAACATTTCTTTATTGACAGATAAGTTTCACTAACTGAAAAAAATGTTTCTATTAAATAAAACTGTTCAGATTCAGGACTGTTAAATCAAAAAATTAAATTGAGCCAAATTAAGCCAATGGGCCTGTTATTCATTTAGCCAAATCTCTAGTCTCACACAAGTATCTCATATGCGCATATCACAAGGATCACTGGAGAAAGTTAAAATGGATCAAATGAGATCCGTCACGATACCACAAACAAAAAATACCTTCATCTACAAAGGACAGTTCAATATGTATTTTATTGTATTCTATATGCATTTGTGTACACATTCCTCTTCTACAATTTTTCTTTTAAAGAAAGTTTACCCCAGTATTATCCATCCCAGTGATTGCTATGGTTGACAGCAGTAATGAAAATTTAGTAAGAGTATTAGAGAGGGGGGAAATAGGAATCTAAAATGATCACAGCTAGAAGCTTTTAAAACTTCTTTCAGAAAAACAAATACCCTCATAGCTGAATTAGTTTCTTTGGCCTTAAAAATTAAGCCAAATTCTCAAATCGACTTCTGATAAAAACCTACA
>NW_011888997.1:3289598-3311962 GCF_000151845.1 Pteropus vampyrus | reverse complement strand
AGGGGCTCCTACAAAACATTAAAAAGAGTGAGTAGCATAAATTCTAATATAAAAAGAAACCTATGGTGGATCTTTTCTACTTAGCACAAAAACTGAATGGTGTTAAGATGTATTCCAGTTAAAGTTAATCACTGTTAATATATTTATTCTGAACGAGATTTCATTATCTTCATATTGAGACTTTACTACTTCTAAAATAATTTACTTACTAGCCAAATAAGGTGACGAGAGCTTCAATCATTCCTTAGTTTCAAACTCTTCAGCAGCTTCAACTTAAACTGTCATAACCACCATGAATGTGTCTTTTATTCAGATTTGACTCTCCATGACTGAGATCTCACCAGACAGTTAGAAAGAATTATAACAGTAACTGGAAAGATAGCAAAGTTACAAAAGCTGCATTTTCAACTAAAGTTGTCTGAGGATTGAAAAAAGCTGTCAGACACTGGGACTACAGGATGGCAGAGAGGAGGGAAACAAGATTGAGAAGGAGTGTCAAGGGAAAACTCACATGGTCATTTATTTGCTTCAAGATTTTTATGACCATTTTCTTCATGAGATCATAAAAAGTAGCAGTAGCAAGTCTTAAGACAGTGTGGGATAATGTGAAATATGGCCAACTGCATGGATGTTGTAGTAAAAATGGTGCTTAAACTTTTGTTTCAATAATCTGGATTAAAAAACATACAGAAATTAAAATTATATGAAAAGATGACGCTTTGAATACTTATTCTATAATTCTACAAAGATAGCAAATATACTAACATACATAAAATATAGGGCTGATTATTCTTAAATTTAAATGAAGTCATAATTTTTTATATTATTCTTTATGCTTTGTTGTTAGGGTTTGGTTGTCATTGTTATTTATTTAAAAATAGATGAGACTTTAAGCAAGTCTGTGGAATAATGCACATTAAAATCTTTAGAGGTTATTTTCCTCAATAATTAAAAACATCCGCTCCAATATACATTCTTCGAGCGTACATATTAATTCTACACCTTTACATGCATGAGTATCACGTGAATAATGCTATAAGATTTGGCCCAATGACCAGATTTTTATCACAGAAGAATTCCATTGCTTCTAAATTATTCAAAATCTAACAAGGCTCCACAAAAGAGCTAAATAAAAGAACTATCAACAAAATTAATGAATGTTGTCTCTTGACTAAAAGGATCTTGAGATGTGGAAAAAAAAAAAATTAACACTAGTTCTACACAGCACTGAAAATAAACATCAGAAGTTCTGATAATGTAAACATACTAAAGACAACTCAACCTAAAACAGGGTTTCTGAATCAATATTTCTAGATTAAAGAGTAATATTTTTAAATCTCAATATAGTTAATGATAAAACAGTTTTAAAAATACATTGGAAAGAGAAATTGGAGATTATTTATACATACAAAAACAAACAAACAGAGCATGTTGTTATGAGGGGAGGGGAATCTACATAGATATAGTAATGTTCTATTTTCTTCCATTTATGAAACAAAAATGTAGCTTCCCTATCACAAGTATATCTTTCTTCAAATGAGTCAACATACCGAAAACCATCTTATTGTATCTTCTGTCTAAAATTATCCTTAACTTCAAATGTAAAAATTATTGTAGAAAATTAAATAAATTGTATTCAATGTCTTTTTAAAAGTGACAAATTTCACACATACTTTACAGATTTGTTAGGCCACTGGTACTTTTTAAACATTTTATTTTCTAGAGAAAATAGAAGTAATTACAATATTACAAAACATTACAAATATTAGAATCAACAGAAAAAAATTAAAGAATATTTGATTACATATTTCAGACATGAAAACATTCTATTGCACTAAACTAATTAATATATCAATAATACACATGTATATCTAGAATAAGAAATAACATTCTGATGGTAAAAGTCTAACAGAGAGGTACTATTCTAATGGTGTTCATTAAATTTTCTAATAAAATGAAATTTATTTCAATAGCCATCAACAAAACACTTTAAAAATGTTCTTCCCTCGCTTTAAATTTAACTTCTAATGATCTTTATTTTTTCTACTTTTTCCTTTTTTTCTTCTCCCCTATATTAAAAACACAGTTTTTCAACTATACAACACGACTTCTTATCAAGCACATAATTCATTCACTAACAAATTATTTTAGCACATTCCTCAATATTATGTTTCAGGTTGTGGTCAGAAACTGTTCATAGTTCTTAGAATTCTGAATTGGTTCAAATAGGACTAGATTGTGCCTTCGAGGGATGTTACATTCTAATGTTGCCATGCTACAAAATATAAGCATTGTTTAAGACAGGACCTCTGGTTTCACAAAAAAAACACACAAGTCCTCTTTCTTAATAAAATCACAGGACTGAACAAGAACACAAGAATTTATCTACTAAATAAAGGACTATATTCAGGAACTCATATGATTAAAAGAGGAGATTCATGCAATTATTAAAACAGGTTTGGTATCTTTATTCTCTCCTACCACAATGTAATGAGTACTCTATTGTATAAAATAAAAACGAAAAACAACTGGTTATTCAGTTGGTCTAATAATCCTTCAGGCTCTGTACGTAAGTGTATGCAGAATTTCCCACAACTCCCACCGTGCCCCCACATTCTGCACATCTCAAACATATTCGTCTTTCTGCCTGGAACGCCCTGGAGTGCCACCTCATACTTTTGTTCTGGGTCTCAAAAATTCATCCTATAAAACTCAAAAGTCACATCCTACAGTAAAGATTTTTCTGACTCCCTCAGCCACAGTGAGCCTCTCTCTTTGTCTACGTGCTAGGATAGATATATCTCTCTATATATCTATATATATTTCTTTGTTTAACCTACCCCCAACAACTGTGTCAAGGAGGTACTATTATTGTGTCTGCTTCTTAGATATGAAAAATAAAGTCGATAAGTTCTCTCTGACTTCAAAGTCCATTGTTTGTTTGTTTGTTTGTTTGTTTAACATATACTCATTCCCTCTTCAATTCCACACTCTACTAAAAATGGTTGCCAGGTTCCCTCCATGCTCTGTGTTCCATTATGACAGAAAGCAGAGGTTCTGTCTTATTCTCATCTTTACATTCCCAGTGTCCTGACACAGAACGGCCACTCGACCAATGCTCAACAAATGATGAATGAATGAATGAATGCTCAACAAATGATGAATGGATGGATGGATGGATGGATGGATATATGGATGCATGGATGAATGGAATGGAATAATGTCCAACTTCCTCTGTGAGGGAAAGCTCACCCCTTTCTAAAGATTCTTAAAAATTTTGGGTTAAAGGTATGATAGTAAATGCTAATTTCACTCGACGAACATTTTGTGAGTATGATTCATATGTGATGTGCTGTGCTTATTTAAAGATAATTAGTACTTAGTTCCCTGCTCTCAGGAAACTTATAATTCAGTGGGGGGAAGGGAAAAACAACTAGTTAATGCTACCAGTACTTATTTTATTTTTCTTAATCTCCCACAATTTCCTCTTTAAAGGAACTTCACTCTATTTTTTAAGATTTTTATTAAAATATAGCTAACATACAATATTGTATTAGTTTCAGGTGTATATCATAGTTATTCAACAGGAACCTCATTCTTTATAAATATGATCCAGTACTTTATATCTCTGGGTCACTGGGATGTAGATCAGTCAACAGGGGAAAAAAAGTTAAAAGAATCTCTGTGGATCTCAAAAACACAATCTTTTGATCCATTTTTATTTAATTCAGTAGTCATTTAAGTAGTTTACAATGTTTTTAAAAAAGTAGAATAATATCAAAGATATCCTCATATTACCCTGGCACTTCCTATGACACAGCACAGCCAAGTGAAAAGAGCAGGAGTTTTAGAGTCAGAAAGATCAGGTATTCCATCCAGATTCCGTCATTTCCCCTCGTGTGGGCTGCAGACAGTCCACTTTATCTTTCTGAGCCTATTTCTTACCTGTAATATGGAAATAAGGAGACCTGCCTTAAAGAGCTCTTATAAAAGTTAAAAGAGATAATGTATATAATAGCACTTGCTACACCAGAAGTGCTAGTTTTATTATGTAAAAACTCTCTGGATGCTTCTTGAAGGCTATTGGTTCTAACTGTAGTATAATAACATAAATACTTTGTCTTATATCAATAAGACAAAGTGTTTACCAAAAGAAAGGTACTTGAAAAAAACGAGTTTGCAAGAGTAGTGGTATGAAATAATGTTCAAGATCATAAATTAAATCTCAAATTTCTAGATGGTACATACATCATCTGCCTCTTCTCAGCATACACCCTGCAATTCCTCTATTTCAGATTTCTTTGTGAAAAAGAAAACTTTATTTTACAGTTACATCCAAAAGAACTCACAAGTGTTAATCTGTATTAACAATTCCATTTTTCACAAAAAAAAGAATCTGAGTTAGTGAGGAAGAGGGAAATGAATTACAGTTGGCCCTCAGTATCCACAGGTTTCACATCCACGGATTCAACCAACAGCGGGTCGAAAATATTCAGAAAAAACTACTTACGTCGTTGCTGATATGTACTATGTGGTTAGGCCTATGATGGTTGCCTCTGTACAGAACACATACAAACTATTTCTCTTGTCATTATTCCCTAAATAATATAGTATAACAACTATTTACATAGCATTAACATTTTATTAGGTATTATAAGTAGTCTAGAAATGACTTAAAGTATACAGAAAGATGTGCATAAGTTATATGCAAATGCTACCCCACTTTATACGAGACTTGAGCATCCTCCAATTTTGGTATCTTCA
Source organism: Pteropus vampyrus (assembly GCF_000151845.1). NCBI lineage: Eukaryota > Metazoa > Chordata > Mammalia > Chiroptera > Pteropodidae > Pteropus > Pteropus vampyrus. The sequence goes on along the minus strand of NW_011888997.1, from coordinate 3,307,198 downwards.
GGGAATCCTGGATTCAGTCCCCCACAGATACTGAAGTATGACTGTACGTACAATGTACAAGAACCAATTTCAACATACGGTCTATGTAGTATTATATTTTGATTTCCAAATCATTTTTCAATTGTTTCTTTTAAGTGGTTTTGCAGAATATATAATAAAATAAAATAAAATCACTTTCTTTTCAATCCTAAAGCTAATTTATAATCTGACTTAAAGATCACATTTACTTAGTACCAGTACAACTGGAAGTCCATAGGCAAAAAAGTGAATTTAGACACAGACCTTATACCTTTTACAAAAATTAACTCAAAATGGATCACAGACCTAAATGGAAAATGGAAAATTATAAAGCTTCTAGAGAATAAAAAGGATAAAATTTAGGTGGCCTTGAGATTGGCGGTAAGTTTTTAAATACAACACCAAAGTCCAGAGAATAAAAAGACAAGCCAGAATGAAAGAAAACATTTATATTTGCTAGAGTGCTTGTATCAAAAAAGATATAAAGAATTCTTAAAACTCAACAATAAGAAAAATGGGCAAAGAAAATACAGATGGAAAATAGAATATGAAAAGATGCTTGACATCAAATGTCATTAAGGAACGACAAATTAAAGCAATGAGGTATTACTACACACCTATTAGAATACATAATATCTAAAAAACTGATAATATCAAATGCTGACAAGGATGAGGAGCAACAGGAAATCTCATTCATTGCTGGTGGGAATACGAAATGGTATAGCCATTCTGGAAAACAATTTTTGCAATATCTTACAAAATTAACCATAATCTTACCATAGGATCCAGCAATCACATTCCTAGGTATTTACTCAACTGATCTGAAAACATGTCTACACAAAAAATTGCCCATGAATATACATGGCAGCTTTATTCATAGTTGCCAAAAACTGGGAACAACCAAGAAATTCTTCAATAGATGAATAGATACACAAACTGTGATACATCCATACAATGAAATTTTATTAAGTGATAAAAACAAATGAGTTCTCAACCTATAAGAAAATATGAATGAACCTTAAATGCATATTGCTAAGTGAAAGAAACCAGTCTGACAAGGCTGTATGATTCCAATTATAAGACATCTGGAAAAAGCAAGCTACAGATACAAGGAAAAAAAAAAAAAAATCACTGGTTGCCAGGGGGAGAGGTTAATGGAGTGATAGGTAAAGCACAGCAGATTTTTAATGTGTTGAAATTATTCTGTATGATACTTTGATACTGTAATGATGGATACATGAAATTATGCATTTGTCAAAATCCACAGAACTTTACAGAACAAAGAGTGAAACTTAATGTATTCAAACTTTTTTAAAAAAATCATTTAGAAGGTCAGAAGACCACAGGATGGAATGCAGATTGTGATAAAAGCTCTATTTACATTTCTGCAACAACCTCACTAAAGAAAACAGGAGAAACACGAGTGGAATACATAAGACAAAAAGCAAAAGGAACCGCATACAAGCACTGTACTCTAATTGATAAAGTTGTTTTCCACACTGTAAAGGGAACATAAGGTAACGAGTTTAATACTGCTATACATACATAATGGAATTGACAATTAAGTAAATGGATGGCAGATGGTGGGAGCCAGGTTTCTTCTCACTGTTGGAGTGAGTTTACTGATAAACAAGGGAAGTCCAGAATGATATTGGCGGATAATGGATTAGGTACAGTAAGAGACAACCATATGAACTTCTATTTAGTTTAATGTGATGCACATGTTTACATAGAGAAACATGTATAGATAAGTATATATACATGGGTTTCTATACATACGTATTTCCTGTTCTATCAGATGAGGGGGCCTAGAAGAAATGACACCCCAGTAGCTACAAGAACACCTAGCACCCACAGCTTGGTTTCTAATACCATTTTCCAAGAACATAAACCAGATTCCTTCTGATTGAATCTAGGACTGGGGCAGGAAATAGGAATATATGAGATGAGCCCGGAGCATCTCTTAATGCTAGAAAGTAAGGAGTGATTAAAAACAAATTACATTTATGGAGCCAACTGAAAGAGTTCTCAATGGCCAAAGCTAAAACAATACGAGCAACAAAATAAAACAGTATTGGATTATAACCCAAAGTATAATATATATATAATATATATATATATTATATATATATACACAAACACACACACACACATAATGTATATAAGATATATATTATATATATATATATCCATGAGTCCAGATCAATATAAGTATATGACTGAGTACATAAATGGAGAGAAGAGACAAATCTACCATGCAGAAGAATTCAAAATGATTTATGTAATATTTCACTCTCCAAGAAGAGAAGCATAACTCTCCACTCCTTAAGTACAAGCTGTATATAGTGACTTCCATCTAAAAGTACAGCCTAAAAAAAAAGAAAAGAGTAACTTTTCAGCACTGAAACCTAACAAACACTATCTCAGCCAGGTGATCAATATCAAGTTAAAAAATCATGTTTATAGCATGTACCTTTTATATGATATAATAAAATAGCACTTCACCTCTGTGATCTTTCTCCCTAAAAACCAAAATCTCAGTCTGATCATGAGAGAAACATTAGACTAATTCCAACAGAGGAGCATTCTAAAAAATACCAGACCACTACCCCTCACCACTGTGAAGGTCATAAAAAAACAAGGAAAGTCTAGTAAGTATCACAGCCAAGAGGAACCCTCGGAGACATGACAACTAAGTGTAATATAGTATCCTAGATGGTAGGATCCTGGAACAGAAAAAGGACATTAAAGCTCAGAAAATCTAAATAAAGTATAAACTTCAGTTAGTAATAGTGTACCAATACTGGTTCATTAATTATAACAAATACTAATGTAAGATGTTAATAAGAGGGGAATATGGGTATGCGGATATAGGTGAAGTCACTGTACTATACACTTTTTCTGCAAATCTAAAACTGTTCTAAAATATATATTTTTTAAAATCTCATTAAAGAATGTATCTAGAAAACACTGAAGAGGCTGTAGTAAAGCACTGCAGAACTTCACACTTCCCCTGCATATATTAAACTTAAAATGTTTACAACTATTTGGTTACAGAATTTTTCTTAAGAAAATATTTTCAATCACTAACAGCTGCAAACAATTTCATGCAGTAATTCCCAGCAGGGATGTATTATAGCTGAAGTACTTTAACTAAAATTCCATTTTTCCCCCTTACATACCATTGCAGATGTCTGAAAGTTTGTAACCTACCATTAATGTATGTTGTTTTCTGATGATCTAAATAACTACCAAATATGTTTACTATAACTTAGAAAAGCTAACCTAAACTTTATATAAATCAAAGTAGTGCTAAAATATTCAACAAAACTTCAAGCATCTAAAGAAAGAACTTGAGAAAAACTATCATCTTTTATTCCGGATACTATATTTTCTTATATAAACCACGTTCAAATGAGCTGCCGCAGAATTAATATAGGTAAATGAAGAAAACAGGAGAGTCAGTAAAGGAAGAGAAAAAGTAGTGGTGAATGTGTGCATAGTATAGCATAAGAAAAGGATAGAACTGAGATTTAAGATATATCAAATAAATACACTGAAAGCAAAGAACAGAAAACCTATGTCATAGCACAGAAAAGGACTAATATCTGAAAACTATCAGCATAAATAAAAATTGAAAGCAAGGAAAGCTAGAAATAAAAACAAAATGAAATCTTTACATTCAATCAGAAACAAGCAAAGTGTTCAAAATTAGTCATTCTTGATAGAGAACAAACAAGAATAAACCATTTAGAACTACATCACCCTAAATACAACTCAATTTAAAGTATTCCCCCACTATTAATAAAAGGTTGAAAAATACTGTATAATAATATTGAATGGCATTGGAAAGTGAGAGGAAAAATGATTTCAAAGAGAATGTACCAAATATTATAAAAAGTGATTATCTCAAGATAGTGGAATTAAAATCAAGTTTTCTTTTTTCTGCCATGAAGTGAATGACTTGAGGAATTTTAAAAAGTCTTAATCTATGAATTCTGCACTAAAGACATTGTATAAAATGTCATTTATATTTGTGATACATTCTAGTTTACCCTTTATGTTGCAAGTCTATAAAGTGTATTCTTTTTCAAATTTAAGTAAAACTGTGAACCCATGACCAAAGATTTTCTACACCAGCAACTTAAGAACTGTAGCAATATGTCCAGAAAACTCCAAGTCAAATAGAAAATCTATACTAGGTGACTGGGATGACATTGACTTTGATTTCAATGACCACATGATCTAAATTACTAGTGTACACTTTCCAAAACCCAAGTCTCTGTAGAAGAATGATATCCTTTCACTGGAAATAAATTAGAAGCAACACACAACACAGTTGCTTTGTTGTTACATACATATATAAAGAAGCCTCCTGGAAATCCTTTCTCCTATCTCCCCAAAATAACAAGGCCAAAATCAAACTATTCACATGCATCTGGAACCAAGTTTTATCTGAACTCAGAAGATGTTAGCTATTCCTCTAATCATCTGAGGCAAGAACTGAAACCTGTGAAAGAAAAGCAATAATACATTTCATTGGAATATATTTTGTAAAGGAGGATTCTAATTCCTAAGGCTCTACTGCTCTAGACATCTATAGATTGCAAATCCAAATACCACAGCATCCTCCTCCCAAAGAGATTCCCACAGTACTTCGGGGACTCAGGGAAAAGGATTTGAGAACCAATGCAAAGAGAACAATCATGCAAAAATTCTGCATACAGGTAATCCTTGAAAGGAAAGTAAAGAGAGCGAGCACAGGAGGAGCAGGCAGGGTCCTACCCTGGGGGAGAAATCCACTCCAAAGGAATTAACTGACAAAGACACCAGAAAGGCCATCTTCCCAAAAGTAAAATGAGTAAAATGGAGCAAGCTAAGAAGGGAAAGTCAACAGGAATTAGAAGTGACAAATACTCAAAATAATGAGCTATATTAATTTGAGGAGATATGCGATGGTGAGACTTTGTCCCAAAGTGTCAATTTGAAAAGACTCCCCCTCTCATCTGGTCAACCCCAGCGCTGGAGGCAAACAGGCGGGTGGGACCCAGTGGGGAGGATAGCTCTCGACACACCAAATCCAAGAAAAACCGTGAGAATGCTCACTCTGAGATCGCCCCACCGCCGATAAGCGCAGGTGTACCTGCGGAAGCTCAGGTTACCAGGAAATATTACAGGGACACTGTGAATCTTCTCTGCCCACCTTTCCGGGAGCCCGGGTGCGGCCAGGGGCTAGGGGCGGGCGGCCGAGGGTGGCCACCAGCTCCCAGCGCTCCAGGACCGGGCGTGCGGACGGGCACACCTGGCTCCCAACACCAGTTGAAAGCAGTTAAAGTGAATGAAGGCGGACGCGGCGTCTGGCACCGTTCCATCCAAACACACAAAGGCGGATTTTCAAAATCCAGGGAGAGTTCAAACCATCGGACCCCTGGCGGGCGCCTTTCACTAAGGGGCACTTACCTTGGATCTGCCTTCGGGGCCGCGGCTTTCCCCAGGGGCGACGAGGCGCGAGGCGGCCAGGGGAAAGCCTCCGACCCAGACGGCGCCCTCTCGATCCTCCGCGAGCCGCCGAGCCGCCGAGCCGCCGTCGGCGCCCAGATGCAAAGGAGCGATCTTCCGAGCGAGCACAGCGCGGACCTCGCGCTCGCAGGCACCGCCTCGCCCGCCGCTGCCTGTGAAGTCTGGATCTGCCCGCCCGCACACCCGCTCGCGGCCAGAGCGGGCCGCGCGCTGCGCATGCCCAGTACCCGTGTGGGGCGAGAGCGAGCGTGCACTCGCGCGGCGCGCTGCCGCGGGCCAACTCCGCTCTCCGGGTCTTACCTGCAGCCGAGTGGCGGAGTATCTGGTCAACCCCAGCGCTGGAGGCAAACAGGCGGGTGGGACCCAGTGGGCGGGAGAGAGGAGGGAGGAAAGGAGGCAAGGCACGGTGCCCAGTTATCAAGGCGGTGATCAAAGCTGGACCACGGTTGCGGGCCGCCGACGGGTTTCCAGAAGTGCCCTAACAGGACTGACCAGCAGCCAGGAGACACTGGTAGAGGCTCGCCCCCGGGCAAGGTGTGATGCCCCGGGTGCACAACTCAAGCCCACTGTCCTAGGCTGTAAGCTTGGCACACTAAATGACTGGCCAGCCTTCAGTCTTCCTTCTCCGGCCCTCCAATCTCCCACCCTCGTCGCTTTCCTCTTTTTTGTCTCCTCAACTCATACTGTGAACTGATAGCATCCAAGGGCCTCCATTCGATCTTTAGGAGTTTCCACACTGCCTGTCCTTAGTGACAGCCAGCAAGTCCAGACCCGTTTGGCACGCCTGACCTGGATCATATTTTTCACATGGCTCTTGCTAAGAGCTAGATGTGGTCTGAAGTAGTAGAAGCTTCTTTCTAGTGCCTCTAGTAACTTAATCAACCCTGTAACCTTTGTTTCCTCCTTGAGTAGCTCACAGAGCCACTAAATGAGAAGTCTCTCGTCAGTGAACATTGTATTTCTTACTGTTGTAACTTCTTTAAAGTCAGTTGACTTCCAGAAGTCAACAGAAGACTCTAAAGGAAACTTGATTAAAACAGATTGGACCTGCTTGCTTTGTGAAGCATGGAAAAGGCAGTCGGGGGAAAGCAGATTTCAGGCCAGCGTGGACATTAAAACTATAATACTAAAAGTTGTAATCAATCTTAAGCCCAGTCCCCTATTTTAAGTAGGGATCCTTTCTCCAATATTCCCACCACACCACTATCCACTTGAATTTTTCCAGTGTTGGAAATCTCTGTATTTATCAATTTATATGTAATCACTATTGTTTCTTGAATATCTATGCCGGGAGCTAAGCACTTTTTATATATTATTTCTAATCCTTAAAATGAGATAGGGCTTATTATATCTATTTAGCACATTAGGAAGATGAGGCTCAGAAGTTTCATTCCTTTACAAAAGCCAATGCTGACGTCAGAATTAAAATTTAAGTCTGCTTAATTCTAAAGCCAAATCTTTTGATTTTGAACATCAAATCAACTTCCCTTAACTTGCATGACTGCTACTGGTTCTACTCTTAGAAACCACACAAAATTAATCTCATTCTTTATACACATTGCAAACCTTAAAATATTTTAAGCGAAATATTAAGTAACTACCAGAAGATCTTCTAATACTTCTTCTTCTTCAAAATCTCTGATTCCTTTCACTGTTCTTCAAATGGCATGGTGAGCCCTCATAACCACACTCTTTTTCCCTGTTTCAAATGTGCTTTGACTTCTCATTCTCCTTGAATTGTGCACTCAGATAAAAAAGAAACACACAATGTGCCAAGAACGAGCCATGGACTGATAATAAGCTCCTTTGATCAAACATGCCCTGCCAATAAGGCATCTCAAACCTGTATTAATTAGGCTTTTCTTTTAGCAAACATATTACCTACAGATCATATGGACATTAAATGAATAATAAAGGAATACTATGAACAACTCTATGTCCACAAATTTGATAACTTAAATGAAATTAACCAATTCCTTGAAAGATACAATTTGCCAAAACCCACACAAGAAGAATTAGACAATTTGAATAGGTCCATCTACTAAAAAAATTAAATCAATAACAGCATTCCAAAACAGAAAGCACAAGGCCAAGATGGGTTCACTGGTGAATTCTACCAAATATTTTATATTAAAATTATTAGAGTGACTGGTTAATAAAATCAAACCGATTTCGAGTGTACAATTCAATAATACGTCATATGTATATTGCATTGTGTGTTCACCACTCACAGTTAAATTTCCTTCCTCCATCAAATATTTGATCTCTTTTACTCCTATCTATCTACCTTCTACCCTAGTTACCTCAAGTAATCACTAAGCCACTGTCCATATCCATGAGTCTCTGAAAGATATGGAACGCTTCACGAATTTGTGTGTCATTCTTGCACAGGGGCCATGCTAATCTTCTCTGTATCATTCCAATTTTAGTATATGTGCCACCGAAGCTTTCTAACTCATTTTATGAGGCCAGCATTACCCTAATACCAACACCAAGCAAAAACACTACAAGAAAAGAAAATTATAAAGGCATTATAATGCAAGATAACTACAGACCAATATCTCCCGTGAATATAGATGGAAAAATCCTCAACAATATATTATCAAATCAAATCCAACAATATATTAAAAGAATTAAACATCATGATCGAATGCAATTTAATCTGGGTATGCAAGATTAGTTCAACATTTGAAAATCAATTAATGTAATTCGCGCATTAACAGGCTCAAAAATAAAAATCACATGATCATATCAATAGATGCATTAAAAGCATGTGACAAAATCTAACACTCAATTATAATAAAAACTCTCCATTGTGGAATAGAGGGGAAGTTTCTACAGCTGACGTCATACTTAATGGTGTGAAAATTAAAGCTTTGCCACTAAAAACCAAGTATAAGGCAAGGATGTCTCTCTTATTACTCTTTTCAAACATTATCCTGGAAGATCTAATGTAATAAGTCATGAAAATGAAATAAATTATGTACAGACTGGGAAAGAAGAAGTATGTTTTTGTTTATACATGACATGATTGTCTATCTATCAGATACAAAATAATTGAGCAAAAAACCCTCCTGGAACTATTAAACAATTATAGCAAGGTTACAGGATACATGACTAATATACAAAGTCCATTGATTTCCTATATACTAGCAATGAAAAGTGGAATTTGAAATTTGAAAACAATACCATTTAAATCAGCACAGTCTAAAGTGAAATACTTAATTATAAATCTAACTAAATATAAATAAGATCTATATGAGAAAAACTCAAAACTGATGAACAAAATCAGAGAAAAATTAAATAAGTGTAGAGGTAGTCCATATTTGTGGATAGGAAGATTCAAGATTGTCAATCTCGGTTCTTCACAACCTGATTTATAGATTCAATGCAATCTCAATCAAAATCTCAAGAAGTTATTTTGTGGACATTGACAAACTAAAGTTTATATGGAGAAGAAAAAGACAAAAAAAGCCATCACAATATTGAAGGAGAAGAACAAAGTTGGAGGACTGACTCTTGCTGACTTCAAGCCTTACTATAAAGCTAAGTAATTAAGACAGTGTAGTATTGGTGAGAGAATAGACAAATAGATCAATAGAATAGAATAGAGATCCCAGAAAAAGACCCACATAAATATAGTCAACTGATCTTTAACAAAGGAGCAATACAATGGAGCAAATACAATACAATGGAGGCAATACAATGGAGCAAAAAAAGTCTAACAAATAGTGTTTGAACATCTGGACACTCAAATGTGAAAAAAATGAATCTAGACACAGACTTTATACCCTTTATAAAAATTAACTTAAAATAGATCGGAGGCTTAAATGTAAAATACAAACTATAAAACTCCTGAAAGATAACATAGGAGAAAACCTAGATGTCCTTGGGTATGGTGATGACTTTTTAGATACGACACCAAAGGCATGATCCATGAAAGAAATAAGTAATAACCTGGACTTCATTAAAATTAACAGCTTCTGCTCTATGAAAGACAATGTGAAGAATGGGAGTAAATATTTGCAAAAGACATATCTGATAAAGAATTGGTCTCCAAAACATACAGAGAACACTTAAAACTCAAGTTTAAGAAAATAAACAACCCAATTAAAAATGGACCAAATACCCTAACAGACTTCCTACTGAAGAAGATATAAAAATGCCAAATAAGTATATGAAAAGATGCTTCACATCTTATGTCATCAGAGAAATGCAAATTAAACCAAGAAAGAGAAATTGCTACACATCTATTAAAACGGCCAAAATCTGGATCACTGACAACACTAAATGTTGGTGAGGATGCAGAGCCACAGGAATTCTCATACACTGCTGGTGGGAAAGCAAAATGGTACAGCCAGTTTGGTAGACAGTTTGGCAGTTTCCTACAAAATCAAAAATACTCTTACCATACAATTCAGCAATTGTGCTCCTTGATACTTATCCAAAGGAGTCAAATACTTATGTCTGCACAAAAACCTGCACATAGATGTTTATAGCAGTTTTATTCATAATTGCCAAAACTTGAAAGCAACCAAGATATCCTTCAGTAGGTAAATAGATAAATAAAACTAAAGTACATACAAGTCGTGAAATATTACTCAGTAATAAAAAGAAATGAGCTATTGATTCATGAAAAGGCACAGAGGAACTTATGTGTGTATTACAAAGTGAAGCCAATCTGAAAACCTACATGCTATGTGATTTCAACTATACAACGTTCTGAAAAAAGCAAAACTATAGAGACAGTAAACATCAGTAGTTGCCAGGGATAGGGATGGAGGAAAAAATAGGCAGAGCATAGAGGATTTTTTAGGGCAGTGAAAATACTCTGTATGATACCATAATGATGGATACACATCTTTATACATTTGTTCAGATCCATAGAATGCACAACACCAAGAGTAAAACTTAAGATAAACTATGGACTTTGGGTCACTATGATGTGTCAGTGTAGGTTCATTAATTGTAACAAATGTAATATCGTGGGGGCTGTAGAAAATGGGGGAAGCTATGCATATGTGGAGATAAAGGATATATGGGAAATTTCTGTATCTTTCTCTGAATTTTGCTATGAACCTATGACTTGATCTAAAAAAATTAAAGTCTTAAATAAAAATAAATGAAGGGATATATAACACTGCTATGTATTGGAAGATATCTTTTCTTTTCTTTTTTTTTTTTTAATATTCAAGAATTTGTTTTCCACAAAGGAAAGAAAATCCAAGTGCTGCTACTTGGAGCAAAAGCATTTTAAAAGAAGGCCTTGAATGTTTTAAAGAATTCGGTTAAGTGTCAAGTAGTCATTTATCCAACAATACTTTGGAGTCAATTAATTATAATTTAAAACAATTTAGTTGAGTCCAAGATTACAGCTGAGCTGAGGATAAACCCAGTAAAAGAAGGAGAAAAGCGTAAAAGGAGAAAATAGACCACATGAAACAGAAAAAATCATGAAACTCTAAGAAAAATGAGGAAACGAAATAAAAACTGAGGACATTGAGTGCCTCTTCAAGCAAGGAGCTCTTTGTCTTATGTACTATACTTGTATGGTTATTCATAGTTGGCACGCATATTTATTTAAGCTTGAAAGGTGAATTAGATCATCCGAAGAGTTATCCGGTTACAAATCAACTGAATCTTGTATAAAACATACTTTGATGTGCACTGCTACACTCTCAGGAAGTGAAGGAAATTTCTAAGCATCCAAAACAAAACAAAATCACTTAACCTGGTGTGGTGAGCAATAATCTTTTAAATAAGTCTTAAACCAGAACAAGATAAGGAAACTGATCTTTAAACTCCCATATGTTAGTCAACGACCCAAGAGGAAAATCAGAGTAGTCTCAGGTCCTTGGCCCCTCTATCTCCTAAGGGAGGTATATGCAAATTATCTCGAGACAAATAACTTCAAGTTAGTGTCCCAGTATTCCTACAAATTAACATCAACCAAATAGAAATCCAGAATCAAAGATCATAAGACATATGAGAAAATTAATCAATATGAATGAGAATAAATAAATGGAAAAAACTAATCGCCATGAGCAGACTTAATGAACATATTTAGATTTACATGGCAAAAAATACTATAATCTAGCTGTTTAAAGAAATTTTAAAAACCATAAAAAAAAAAAAGGCTATCTAAAATGACTAGGCAGACATGAAAAAGAATCCACCAGAACTTCTAGAAAGGAAATTTATATTTGTTGAAATTTGAAATTCAATGAGTTAGATACAGTTGAAGAGAAAATATATTAACTATAAATGAAGAAAATATCTAGAATGCAGGACAGAGGAAAAAATTGGTAAAGATGAAAGATATGGAAGAGAGAATGTGAAGATTTAACATTTATTTAAACAGAATTCCAGAATGAGAGACTAGAAAAAATGGAGTAAGGGCAAGAAATGAAGAGATTATGCCTTTTGTATTAGATTATAGCTAATAATGTTTCAAAGTCAATATAATACATGAATCCACTAGGAGAGGAAGTACTGGCATATATATGTACCAAGTAGAATACCAAGTAGAATGAAAAGAAAAACAAACCAAGGTACATTATAGTGAAACTGCAAAACATCAAAGGAAAAGGCCATCTTAAAAGCATGGGGAGAAAATAAAAATATATCTACAAAAAGAAAATAAGTAGAAGAAAGAATTTTCAACAGCAATAATGGCAGCCAGAAGACAGTGAAATATATTCTAAGTGATGAAAGAAAATAATTGTCGACCTATAATTTTGTGTCCATAAAAATTGTATTTTCAAAACAAAATGGAATTAAGACATTTTCCGATAAATAAAAACTTGCCCTTTTTACCACCCTCACTAGATGAACTTCTAAAGCACACTTTTAGATAAAGGAAGTAACCCAATAAGAAACACTGAGATGCAAGAAAAAATGGTAAGGAAATAAATTGATAATCATTTAGGTTAATCTAAAGGAACTTGGTGTGTATAAAATAATAATAATAGCAATGGCAAATCTGTGGGCATTAAAAAACACAATTAAAATATTGGACAATAACATAAACCAGGAGAGAGATGATCAGAGTTAAACTGTTCTGAGGTCACTGTTTTGAAGGGGTTAAAGAATTCATTTTAAATGTCTTTAAGAAAAATATTCACGATAAGATTTTCAGAGAAACTACCATGTGATATTTGCAATGTCTAAATGTCTTATATATATTAACTCACTTAAATTATTATAATAACCTTCTGACGATCTCTATTTTATGAGGAAAAAAAAAAAACACAGAAAAACTTGAACCACAAGTAATGCAACTAAGATGTGATGAAGTTGAGATTTGAACTCAAACAGCCTGGCTCCAGAGAACACAGCTTTGATGATTATGTTGTTCTACAATATCTTAAGAATTCTGAAAGAATAGACATAGAATGTAGAAATTCCAAACTGGAAGAGGGAGGGAATAACAATAAGAAATAAACCAATGACCGTAACAGTCAACCCTCCTCTCTATCCCACGCAAAGAAAAAAAAATTGCAAAAAAGAAGTATAGAAAAAGGGGGTCAAATAGAAAATAGAAAGTAAAGACTGAAGGGAAAAATCATTCAACTATGTAAGTAATCGCAACATTAACGGACTAAGCTCTCCAGTTAAAAGACAGAGGCAAAACGGTTTTTAAAAATGTAAGCTATATGTTATTCACAAATATAAGTACATGGAAAACATAAGATATATTAAGTATATAATAACAAAATGAAGATTGGTGTAGCTATATTGTATCACACAGAATGGACTTTAAGATTAAAAAAAGTATTTTTAGGAATAGAGAGAGTCACCACATAATAAAATCTATAAGGAGAAATTGATAAACCTACCATCATGGTGAGGGATATTACAACACCCTCTCATCTATTGATAAGTTATTGATAACTCCAGGTATAGTGATAGATATATAGATATACAAAATTTAGAGATTACAACATTGGCATACAACAATTAGAGATTACACATTCGCATCAAACCCATCAGAAATATTTATATAAATTAATCTGCACACCTTAATACATTTCAAAGAATTGTATTACCAGGGGTTGAAAAATTTTTTGTAAAGGGCCAGATATTAAACACATTAGCTTTGCAGGTCAACGGTCCCTGTTGCAATTACTTGACTTTGCTGCTGCACTGTGAAAGCAGCCATGGACAATACACTTATGCAATTCAACAATTTTTTCCCCTTGAAGAAGCAAGGATAGTAATTAAGCAAATAACCCTTACCTTATTCCAGAAAAACTTTATTTAGGCTTACTGGATTTGAATTTTTATGTAATTTCCCACACCTCAAAATAATATTATTCTTTTATGTTTTTTAACCACTTAAAATATGCCAACCATTCTTAGCTCACCAGCCACAGAAAAACAGGTGGCAGGCTGGGTTTGCTGACCCCTAATACAGACCATAATCTCTGCTTACAAAGCAATACATTTAAAATTCAACAGCAGCCTAATTTTTTAAGATTTAAATTTAACTAAATTTTAAATAAAAGCACATTTTAATTTCTAAAGATTAACTTGAATATGTGGGATTTAAAAATAGACTGCCAAATAACTCATGGATCAAAGAAGAAATAATCAAATTTTAAAAATTCTTAGAACTGAAAGAAAGATAAATAAATTTTGGTATATTCAGATCATGAAATATTCCATAGCAGTGAACATGAGGAAACAACAGCAGTGATCAGGAGCATAAATTACTCTTAGAAACATAAAGTTAGGTAAAGGTCACAGAAGATTATAACAATAGGAAAGGACACAAATGATAAGGACAATAAATTGTCCTTTTTACAAAGCTCAGAAACAAGCAAAACTACATGACATACTATTTAGGAACACATACATTTGCTAAAACCTAGTGTGTAAAAAAAAATGTGTATCATAAAATTCAGGATAGTGGTTACCTCTCAGAGGAAGAAAGGAGGACAGAACAAGAAGGCTAACATATATAAATTGTAATAGTATTGTAAGATGGATTGTAGGTGTTCATCTTAATTACTGTCCTTGCTCCTGCAGGAGGAAAATATGCAGAGAGCCATAGAGAGGGAAAGCCTAAAAGAGACGAGACAGAATGACAAAAGAGGGACAGGCAATTGTTTCTCTGATTTTCTGTGAAGGTGATCCAGTCACATTCTCTTATTTACCTGGACACAGGTGATCAGAATGCCTCATTGCCTATCACCCCTTCCTTTGAATGAATGATGAGCTCCATAGATAAAGCATACCTTTTAGAGCAGGACCGCAGATTCTGTTTCTAATTTTAAATGTAAAAATTTACTTTTACAAGGTTTATTTCCTCCAGAAATTCTTATGCTTTTGTTTAAATGAGGGACATTTAATTTTTAAATCTGAGAGTTATTGATTCTATTTACTAGTAACACCTGAATGCAAAAGAGACATTATATGTTTTTGTTTTTGTTTTGAGATAATTGTACTGCTCGTTTCACAGAACTGGAAATTTGCCATTTGAAAACAGCGTTTATTTCACTATTTATAGATTTTTCAAATTAAATGTAGGCTTTTTATTTTTCTACTTGTGTCTAAGCAAGAAGGCAGATGAGAATCAAAGAAGAAAAATAAAATAACCACAGGAAAAATTAAACCTTCAAAAAATCATCAATTTTAAATTATAGTATAGCTATAAAGTGCAATTCTATCTCATGATTGAAAAGAATGAGATGGTAATATTAACCACTAACTTGGATGGACATCAACAAATAAGCTATTAAGTGGGATAAAATAGGTGAGATGTAAAATACTATGTAGTATGAATAATTTGTGTAAAGAGCAATAACTGCTAGAGAAATATAAGCCAGAACTTTAACAGTATTTTTATGGGGAGGGAGGGATAGTATAGCTAGGAGTTACTTTCACTATTCAGTTAATATATTTCCATAATATTTGAATTTTTAATTGTGGACCTGTATTATTTTGTAGCAATAATATTTTACTGTCTATTGTGAAATTTGTGTGTTTCTGAATTCTTTACTCCTAAAACTCAGTTAGATTTTTTAAATGTCCATCCCTAATGTCTAAAGTTGGGTTTTTGTGTCTAGGTTTCCTGAGCTAGAATAACCCTCAGGCTATTTAACAATTCTCCTGAGGGACGCTCATTGGCATTGCAAACACAGACTCTGTTTCCTTAAGTTGGCACCCAAATTTTTTTTTCATTGACAACAGAATCCTTGGGGAAACAAAATAAAACAAAACAAAACTCCTATTACAAATTTGGAAGCCTTTAAAAAAGCAAATTCACATCTCTGAATAACTTTCTCACTCAGATATCCCTGGTGCCCAAGAAAACTCCAACAACCTTAAAGATAATTTCCCTGATAACAGTGCATAATTCCAAGTTACAGCAAGGCAAGAGCAAATATATGCCCCAGATTCCAAGTCTAATTTCATCTTAAAGAAAGAACTCAGAAAAACACACCACAATTTCTAAAGCGTACTATAAAAGCTTGTTCTCTTTCCAAATAACACTAAGGAACACTTTCCTTTAAGGAACACTTTTAAAAAAAAAAATGCAGTTTTCAAAGCATCTCCCACATTTTATCTTATTAAGTATAGCATTTCTTATCTTATTAACCATAGTTATAGTTATGTACATTCATCACTGTACTACACAGGTGTACAGCCCCTTACCCCAAACTCATATAACCAGATATTAGGGTTTGGTGAAGCAATGTGGTGCTTATAGCTGTAACACCCTCAGCAGAGTCTGTAACTAACACATTACTTCTGCAGCAAAGCGTATTTACATATTAGAATGGAGTTCATAAGTAGCCTAATATCAGTTCATATCAGATTTGCTGCAAGTCAGATCAGGCTTTGTCACCAAAAGAAATTTAAAAAACAAACGACTTTTTTTTAGAAATTAGTTTTTTGATTTGATATTGCAGATTAAGAGTTATACACCTGTATGGTAATGCCAAAATGGTAACTGCATTGTTTGCCTTGGATTTACAGGTCCTAAAAGCTATCATTTTGAGTACTTAATGTCTGCTGCTTTAAGTCTTTCTGCCTCCTCTGTGCAGTCAGGCATCCTTCCACCCATTTTTGTTATTGTGACTTCCTCTACCACCTTCCTGCCCTGATAAGTTGTTGTGTTTAGTCTTCTGTAACTTAAAAAATAGATAACCCAATTATTATAATCATAATAATAGAGTAAGTAGGTTTTACATAAGGAAACTAAAATTTATTTTATAATGTTATATAAATTTCGCTCACATTCTTGATAACACCTATTTCAACTATTTAAGCATTTTTTTGTTTGTAATGATTGTCACCTGTATTCACAATTTTTGAGATTGCTATCCTTTAAAACAGGGGTCCCCCATCCTCAAGCCGCAGACCTATACCGGTCCGTGGTCTTTTAGGAACCAGGCCGCACAGCAGGATGTGAACGGTAGGTGAGTGAGTGAAGCTTCATCTGTATTTGCAGCCACTCCCCAGCGCTAGCATCACCGCCTCAGCTCCACCTCAGATCATCAGGCATTAGAGTCTCATAGGAGCACCGATCCCTGGTGCCAAAAAGGTTGGGGACCGCTGCTTTAAAAAATAACTCCAATTTCTTGCTCTGAAAAAAAAAAAGTCAAGAAAACAAGAAATACGGCATCTCATTTTATAGATGTCACCTACTTTCAGGAACTCACATCTTTTGAAACCATGTTATTCTAATATATTCATTCATGACCTTTTGGTCATATGAAAATAAGCTGAGGTCTAAAGTTTGTTTTCTCTTGCAGAAAAAAGTAGGTTATGACACTAAATATTAAAGTATTTATAAAATCTTAAAGTACAATCCCAGGATGACATTTCTAAATAATCACAATAAATTGCCAGTATTTTTCTTCTCTGCGCAACTTACATCTCCTCCTATATTCCGCCCTCACCCTACGCATTTATTTTTATTTATTAGTGCTCCTGGTAGGAGCCTTCCCACAGTTCAATATGTAGAGCCCTTTGGTGACATTGCCCACACAGGCTGAACTTATCACTGTAACACATATAAAACCTGGACAGAAGTGATGGGTCCCAGCTGGAAA
>NW_011888997.1:3272640-3289548 GCF_000151845.1 Pteropus vampyrus | reverse complement strand
CTGCTTTAAAAAATAACTCCAATTTCTTGCTCTGAAAAAAAAAAGTCAAGAAAACAAGAAATACGGCATCTCATTTTATAGATGTCACCTACTTTCAGGAACTCACATCTTTTGAAACCATGTTATTCTAATATATTCATTCATGACCTTTTGGTCATATGAAAATAAGCTGAGGTCTAAAGTTTGTTTTCTCTTGCAGAAAAAAGTAGGTTATGACACTAAATATTAAAGTATTTATAAAATCTTAAAGTACAATCCCAGGATGACATTTCTAAATAATCACAATAAATTGCCAGTATTTTTCTTCTCTGCGCAACTTACATCTCCTCCTATATTCCGCCCTCACCCTACGCATTTATTTTTATTTATTAGTGCTCCTGGTAGGAGCCTTCCCACAGTTCAATATGTAGAGCCCTTTGGTGACATTGCCCACACAGGCTGAACTTATCACTGTAACACATATAAAACCTGGACAGAAGTGATGGGTCCCAGCTGGAAAACAAGGTTCCAAGAAAGAAGAAGCTAGCCAAAGCTGGTAAAAGACCAACACTGGTGTAAGAGAGTTGAGGTGATAAAAGGAGAGTATTGAGAGCAGTAGGAGCCCAATCAGGTGACTCAAGTATGAGGAAGCATCTTAAGGGCCTCTGAGTCATCCACTCAGCAAAGGTTCAAGCACCTGCCAAGCACAGGAATAGGCCCTCGGGATACAAAAAGGAGTACAAAATGCTCCCCGCCCTTGAGGACTTTCAGTATTAGTAATTAGACAGACGGAAACAAAAAGTGACAACCTTATGCCATGTTATAACAGCACAAGGTATTGTCAGGTACTGTCTGAGCACAGAGAAATGAATGTTCAACTCTGCTGTGCAAAGTCAGGCTGGCATCATGGAGACTCGCTCCACTACCTCTCACTGTCTTCCAACTTCTTTGCTGTTCCTCGAGCACTCTGGCACGCTTCCACCACAGCGCCTCAGCAGTTGCTGTTCCCTTGCCCTGGAATGCTCTTCTTCCAAATATCTACATGGCTCAGTCTGTCACTTTACTCACGTCTCGGCTCAAATGTTACATCATCAGAAAAGATTTCCCTGACCAATCACTGTTAAAAATTGTACCCCACAACCCACACACACATAAAATCTCTCTGTCTCTCTCTGTCTCTCTGTCTCTCTCTCTCTTGCCTCACATTGCCTTTTTTCACAGTACTTTTCACAATCTGAAATCATCTTATTCAATTATTTATTATGTTTCCCTCATGTAAATTTTGTAAGAGCAGGGATTTGTCAGACATATTTATTGCTATGTTCCCAGGGCTGGACAGAGTTAAATGCATGAATAAAGAGAAATTTGAGCTGAGTTATGAAGAACATACAGCAGTGGGGGGTGGGGGATAGTAAGAGGGGACACAGAATATACACAGGTACCAGAATAATAAAACAGAGTCAAGACACCTTTGAAGGAATTTAGAGGGAAATAAAATGATCCGTGCTTAGCACACGGTGGGTTTTCATCAAACATTATTAAGTAAAAAAGTGAACAAATGAATGAGTAAGTGAGTGAGTGAATACATGATTAAATTAATAATCAGGTTTGTGTTTTAGAAAATGTGTGAGCATAGATTGGTGGAATAGAAGAGAGAGAGTGAGGACAATTTTGAAGCCAGTCTTCTATAAAGAGAAAAAGAATGAAGGCCTGAAATGAGAATGTGGGAATAAAGAAAAACCACATTTGAGAAGAAAGTAGAATTGTCATATTATTGAACGTGGAAGAGATTGTTAAAGGAAGAGGATTCTGATGTGGGTATACACATAGGTGGTGGTGCCATTGACTCCAAGGTAAAACCAGGTTTGGCGAAAGGAGGCATCATTGAGAGGATAATCCACCTTCTTGTTAGACATTTTAGGGCTGAAGTATCTTTGTAATAGTGGAGACGACTAATATGTAGTTGAAAGTGTAGACCTAGAAGTCAAGACAGAAGACACGTTTGAAATAGCACAGACGCCTTCTTCTTTAGGAAAATGTATTAGAATAAGAACACAAAATTTAAGGATAATATAAGAGGTCAAGAGGCAGAGAGAGGAAAGGAACCCTTCCACAGAAAACTGAGAAGCAACTAACAGGGCGATAAGAGGAAAACTAGGAGTATGAGCCCCATGAGAACGAATACTGTCTTGCTCACCACTGTAGCCCCAGTGTCCTGGCACAAAACAAACACTCAAATACTTGTAAAAAATGGAAAAAGGGAAAGAAGGAAAGAGAGAGGGATGGAAGGAAGCTTGGAAGGAAGGAGTTGGTTAGCTACAAAGGTATCAAGAAAGATAATGATAGCTAAAAACTCAAATTTATTTTATTAAAGGATTATTAGATGTCAGAGACCGTTTTAAGCCATTTACATGGCTTACTTCATTCAATTCTCACAACAACCTTGTGAAATAGGGATTATTATTATTATTTCCAGTTTATGGATAAGAAAATGAGTCACAGAGAGGTGAACTTGCCCAATGTACATAGGAAGTAAATGATAAAGGCAAGATTTAAAGTCCAGCTATCCTACTCTGAAGCCCACGTTTACACAGACGGAAGAGCATGCTTTGTGAGAGAACTTGTGTGGGGGCAAGTTCAAAGGAGTGGCAGTTCTGTGGCCTGGGGAGGTGAAAGTGGGGTGAGGAAGTGGAGAGAGCAAATGTAGACTGCTGTTACAAGGAGCTTAGCTAGGAAGACAAAAGGGGTAGACTAGTAGCTAGAAGGAAACATAAGAGCAACAGAAGCTGTTTTGTGTTTTTAAT
Source organism: Pteropus vampyrus (assembly GCF_000151845.1). Taxonomy (NCBI): domain Eukaryota; kingdom Metazoa; phylum Chordata; class Mammalia; order Chiroptera; family Pteropodidae; genus Pteropus; species Pteropus vampyrus. The sequence continues at coordinate 3,286,765 of NW_011888997.1, read as the reverse complement.
GAGCAAGTCTGGAGCATGTGGACTCGATAGATTCTGTTTATATCACACTCTACAATTGCTAAAAGAAAAATGAGGGGGTTGCATGAAAAGACACCCAGGTTACTTCCAGCTCTGATTTTACTATTCTACAACTTTGAAATTCTTTCTCAGTGCAGCCAGATGGAAGATTTCACTCAATAAAAATACTTGGAAAAAACAATTTAATACACTTTTAAAGAGGTATTTAAATAGAAACCTAAGGGCTTGTTTATTCTAGTTTCCTTATAATTCACGAGCTTTTAATTTTTTTCCATCTTGGTCTGTGACATTTCTCGTCTTTATGAGAGACCTAAAGATTTGTTGTCTTTAGATTCGGCCTAGTGACAGGTTTTTGCTTTCTTTTCTAAGGTTAGCAAAAGAAGAATCAAGGTCATCTGGGTTCATATTCTTTTTTTCCATTGCCTTTTCCCTTTTGTACTTTATCCACCCCTCCTTCCACAGGAAAAAATAATAATTTAAGTGCAGGAAGTTATAGAAATGCCATAATGTTTCTTTCACAATATGTCATAACCTAATGTAATTACTAGTGTTGTTTCCTACAATTCTCTCTCTACTAAATATCCCTTGAAACACCTCAGCTTTTCTCCCAACCATATGTCTTTCTCTTATGCTAAACTTCTTTCCCTCTCGTCCTATGAGCAACTGCTGTGGACATATATCAATCCCAGAATTTACATTAGAACCTCATTTTACCTGGATACTCACTATACAAAGCCTTTTCTTGACACACATCCTTCAATTGCACATATTCCTATTTTTTTCATACCTTTGCACAATTTTCCTATCTGCTTTCCCTATGCACACAATGTCAGTTTTCAATTATCCACTAGCAGGACTATAAGATGGGAGAAAGATTGGCTGCAGAAAATATAGAACTCCTTTCTTTTCTGGCTTTGGGATGTGTTTTCGCACTTACAAAAATTGGTATATAACCAGTTTTGGAAAATCACAACATTTCAAACAAAGTAAAGCCATACTTGAAAAACATGTCTCCAAAGGAATTAGAAAGCTATCCTCTTAGCACATCTTTGTTGCTTTCTCATTTCTATTCTGGGCATCCTTCCATACAATGGATGAATAGCGTTATCTCTTAGACAAATGCAAATAATCTTCATAGAGAGATCTTTATTTTCCTCTCTAAAGCTTGCTATCTTTCTAGCTCACAATTCCCTAGAGTAAAGTGCTAATTAAAGTGTTTCAGGTTCAAAGGCATTCACTCTAAAATTTCCAATAAGCTAGATTTAGATAGGAATAAGAGTAAACAGTGATGGTGATGATATCATAAGTGAATCAGGTTATAATGTTAATAAGAAGTTGAAAATAAGAGACGTCTGCTCAGTATCAATAATTTAATCTATTCACGTTTTCCTGGATACGTGTGAATCCAAATTCCATTGTTCATAACAGTAGTTATTTTCACAGGCATGTGCATGAAGCAAAGATAAACGAAGCACAAATAAAGAATCTCTGTCAGTGCTATAGCCTATATAAGACAGCACCTCATTATAAAGAGTCCTAAAACATTTTGTGATGGCAGGCAATTCTTCTCTAGAAAGACCAGAAATCTCCATATCTCTGAATCCAAGTAAATAGTTAACATTCGTACCCTTTATCTTTACAGGCTATGCTTTTGAAACTATAAATTCTTTTAGAACACTCGAGCAGTGATCTGGGGCAACCCAAGTGCTTCTCTATACAGTTGAGCAACATTTTCAAATATTGACAACTCTGATAGTTCCAAACCAATTTAATCAGCTGAATCAAGAGTTTCTTCATTTTAGTCTTGGCAAAAATTATTTTTATATTATTTGGTACAATAAAAAATAAGTAATTTTTTTCTATTTTCCCTGTTTCCGTGTTTTTTTTTTTTCTTGGTTAAAGGAAAGCTGAAGACTTAATTTTTAAACCAGGAAAATGTTGGCTAAGAGTATGAAATGTGTTAGCTTAAAAAATTAATTGGCAAATGACCAATGCAAATACTTTCTGTCTATTAAAATTTTATATCTATCTTCACAAAGGCTAAAAAACCTAGAATGTGATATATGCCATCTAATAAGGAGAATTCATCTGTATTCGTCTGTATTTGAGAGTCACTTGTAAAAGGAAAAAATATCCCGAAGTGAGATTTTGAATGGACTCATTTCCTATATTCCTGGGGCTCAAGAGTTTCTGGCTTTTTGACAAAACTCATCTGCTAGAGCTTCTGATTTTTTTCCTAATGGTCAGTGGGAAGAAGCTTTCCTTTACTTTTTCTGGGAAGAAAGGCCAAAACAACTCTCAGGCCACTGTTCTCTCTAATGACCTCTGTCCTTCCTCACTCCCAGCTCCCAAGAGTCCTGTCAAAGATTGCCAGTTGATTCAAATCCAATTCCAACTTTTTAACTGAGGCTTTGGAAAGGCAACATAGATTTTTATAACTTTTTTCTCTCATGTTTTACAAAACATGAGAGAAAAAGATTATTATAAAATATTGACTTCCAAACACCTAAATGGCCTTGGCCATGTTTTTATTGGCAGAGTCTAGGAGAGCACTCTGGTCTCAAGATCCTTTAAGAGGTGGAATCTTATTCCTAAAATGGATTTGGACCATATGCAATACATATAAGAAAGTTGTGTTTTCCTGCCACAAAGGAAAACATCTGTTTTGCTAATGGATTTGACCCTGCTTGCAGAATAACTTTCCAGATGTTTTGAAAGCTCTAAAACAACTGCATCCTTTCTGATCTGTCCTGGTTCAAAAATTGATTTGCTAAGAAAACATGTAGGTCTGTGACATAAATGAAAAATATTTTTTCTCTTAACCAATCCATAATACCAAGATATTTTAGACTTTGGCCTTAGATTAATGATATTTTATAGATCTTTTTTCTTTCTAAGACGTGTAAACACATAGTCTCTTGGAAAGCATTAGAATGTGAATAGAAAATTATTCCTACTCTGTTATAATGCAACTAATTGCTACTACAAGACTATGCTCCTTTGTCATTTCCTCAGCTTTTTTAAATTGATTTTCAGTAAGTGATAGATAATCTAGTGAGATATAAGCATGTCCAGCATATATTTGATCTGCCTTTCTTTAAGGACATCTAAATAACATGAAAAGTGTTTTACATTATTTAATGTTCAGCCTTCTTAAACTTCTACCATGCCTATTTCTTCCTACTTAGATTCTAGCTACTGTTTTGTTATTAATGTTTGTTTGTTATTTGTTTGTTTAATATTTGCATGATTTAAAGAGACTATTTTATTTTGTTCTTTCCTGATTAACTGCCAAACAATATAATCTTTCTTTTTTCTGCTTCATAACACCTACTGACCTCTCTGTGCTATTTTTCCTAACCCCGTTTGGATTTAATTACTCTATGTTTCATTTCTTTATTGTGTTCTATTCAATTTTTCCCTTTCTTCCTTTACAAAATTCTCTGGAGATCGTATACTCATGTCTACTACAATCCAGAAATGCAAGTGTTTTAAAAGGATATTCTATGTAAAACAGAACAAACCTATAATGTATTAAAATTCAGTATGAATTTTCCCTTATAAATATTTGTCAATCTTGTACATGTTTATTTCATATTAAGCATAAGTTACTGAACATTAGAAACCTATATTTTGAGTATTCTTTAAAAATTAATATTGGTAAGTCATTTCCAATAACTAAATGTTTTTTCATTCCTCCCCTGGAATTTAGGCTTCATCTTGTTCACCGTTGAGTTACCAGTGCCTAAAGCAGAACAGCTGGTAGGCACTCAATTACCATTTGTTGAATAGATCTAACATTTTCTTGAGGGGTGGGGAGTATTATTTCCCAGGACCTATGCTAAGGAACTTTACACACACCCATAGGTATTTTATTTAATCTTCTCAATAATTCTGTGAAGTATTATTATCCCCATTTTACAATTTAGGAATCAGAAACTCAGGGAAAGAGGGAAGTAATTTATCCAAATTCACACAGGTAGAAAGTTGCAAATTATTTAGCTCCAAAGACAGGCTCTTTGAATAACATGAAAGATAAACACGACCCATACAAATTACTTTCTTTTCTATTTCCCTCTCTCGTGGCTGGTCTTGAGGAAAATTTCAAAAGTAGAATTGATCTTTAGTTCTTTTCTCTCTCCTTAAGAACTGCCTTTTGGTGCCCAAACTCTTTGACTTTATGTATCCCAACCAATCCGAAAACTTCTGCTGTGGACACTTCTTCCTTCACCTAGGGCAAATGTGCCTTGATTTGTAGCCCCAGCTATTTTCAGCCATCCTAAAGTGTGATTTCCCTTCATCAAATCTTGTATCTCATTGCTTTATAATACTTGAGATTTTGAGATTGAAACTTGCTAACTATTCTTTCCTCATACTGAAAAGCTAGAAGAGTCTAGAATTACTTGGTCATGATTTTATGGCCAAAATGTTTCTGCAATTACTGTAACCAAAAGCAGTGAATTTAAATTGGGCTGAAAGACAACGGTATGGTGCTTGTTAGAGGGGGAAGGAGAGTAAGAGGGTTGAAGAGTGTAAAGGAGGTCAAATAGATGGTGACAGGAGACTAGACTTTGGGTGCTGAGCACGCAATGCGATATACAGATGATATATTAGAGAACTGTATATTTGAAACTTTTATAATATTAACCAATGTCACCCCCAAAAATTTAATTTAAAAAGAGACATTTCATAATTTGATCTGCTGTTCTGCCCATCGATGGAAACCAAACCCCATCTTCTTGGATAAGAATTTGTACTTGGATTGTATTATTATAACCATATCATAATCATCATTGTGAAAACCATTGTTGACAACCCACAGAAGAATGAAGTTTTATTCATAATTTCCAATAAATGAATAAGTGAATGAATGAATGAATGAATAGGGCTGAAAAGCAGCTTAGAGGAGCACTTTGGCAGGAACCTGGTTGTTCATTTCTAACAAAACCTCACTGGACCAGGCTGAACCTCACTGGACCAGGCTGACCTTTACTCTATTTCCTACTGGGAATCCCAGTTGAGATAGACATATGGCTTTAAATTTTCTTAAGTAACTTCCATTTTAAAGTCAGAATTAGAATTATATTCAATGGTAGGGTCCAAAAGTGAAAAACAGAAATAAAACTACCAGAATATATAGTAATTATTGTGTCATTTTGTGAATTACACACACACAGCAAGGGTACAGACCTACTTGGAAATTATGTCTGCTTTTTGCATATTTATGTAATTTAAATACACTGACGTAATCATCAACTCATTCAACAAATAGTTATTGAGTATCTACTGGATATCAGGCAATCAGTGGTACAAAAGGGAGCTTGCAATCTAGTAAACAATATAAATCATGTACACAAATCCTTGCCCTATGTCTCTTTGGCCGACTTGGTTCACATGCTCACTCCTAGAGCAATGAATAATAAAGGAGAATAGGATTGGCCTGGCATAGTAACCACTGCATATACTGTCTCCTATCTCCCAAGATCTCAATTTGAATAAGCAATATGTCTGCATTGGTAATAGAATTTTTAAATTACCGCTTTTAATAGAATTATTATAATAGTTTTCTACTTGTTAACCATGGTCACAATCTAATCCCATAAAAGTGTGCTAATCTTATTTTAGTGGCCAAGAAATAGTAAATATTATACAGGTGAAATACTGATTAAAGTTATATTTAATTTCTTTGTCATTTGACCCAACTGGTGTTTCTGAAATTTTGCTGAGTAGGTTCCAGCCAGGTACTAGAGACCGAAAACTGGCCCATGTGAAGCCATTACTACAGTGTCAGAGAAAAGTGCATGGCCAGTGAAATTAAATTAATATGGCTATCATGTGTGAAAGCATCGTACTTGTCAGTGTAGTACTCTGTTTGAACTTATTGCATTAATTTCTTACACCTCTTAGATTTACCCAGAATTCCAACTTTCTATTTTACTAAGTCCAAACAATAAAGTAGTAACTCTACTATTATCTATGTATAGTATCAGAGAACTGCTTTAACCATTTAAAAAACACCTTGTTTTCACATCATGTGTTTTTGAAACTGCAATATAGATATTTTATTTAAGGATTCTTCTTCACTTACAGTATAATAGTTCTAAGAATAATGCCAGTCACCTGCTACTGCATAATAAACCACCCAAAACTTAGTACCTTAAAACAACAATAATCGTATATTTTGCTCATGAGTCTGCAATTTGGGCAAGAAATTTTTGGAATGGTGTGTTTTTGTTCACCGCAGCATTGACTGAAGTAGCCTCACTGGGGCGAATCCACTTCCAGGATGGTTTGCTTACAAAGCCAACAGGTTGTATTAGCTCTGCTGCATACTTAGCTGGTGCTATTGGCTGGGTACCTAGGGTCCTTTACACATGAGTTTCTACATGTTGCCCCTCCACAAGACTGCTTGGGCTCTCTCATAGCATGGAAATTGGGTTCTAGAAGCCAATATTCTTGTAGGATATCCAATGGGAAACTGTCAGTATCTTAAGGCTCAAGTCCAGAAACTGTCACAGCATCACTTCTACTATACAGTCTTGCTTCATGTAATGATGAGAATACTTTCCAAGGAATGCATCAGTAAGCAATTTAATTGTTTTGCAAACATCATCATAGAGTATACTCACACAAACTTAGATGGTATAATCAACTACACACCTAGGCTAAATGGTATAGCCTATTGCTCCTAGGCTACAAGCCTGTATAGCGTGTTATAAGTAGAAAGAGTACACTCTAAAATAACGATTAAAGGTTTGGTACATAATAAACTAGTAACATAACCACTTATTATCATTAATTATTATATATTGTCCTTAATTGTATGTGCTATGGTTTTATATGACTGGCAGTACAATTGGTTTGTTTACACCAGCATCACCACAAACATGTGAATAGTGCATTGCACTACAATATTAGGATGGCTACAACATCACTAAGTGAGAGAAAATTTTTGGCTCCACTATAATCTTATGGGACCACCATCACATATTCCGTCATTCACTGAAACGTCATTATATGGTGCAGGACTATAGTACATTAATCACAAACTCCACCCAGATTTAAATCAAATGAACATAAATTCCTTCTTTTGATGAGAGAAATGTCAAAAAAAAAAGTGTAGCCATCTTTAATCTCCATAGACTGGAAACAAAAGATGTGGTTCTATTTTCAAGTTTCATTTTCATAGCAATTCCTATTTTTAAAAATATAGTATGGCTGAACCCTGAACATTACCAGTTTTATTAATGAAACTTTTGCAGAGTTTAAGGATAGATACTACCACAACTTTTGGCATTAAAAATAGTCTAGATTAAATCTTAAACTGTAATCATCAATATTCTCTATATCTAAAATATCTAAATTGTGCACTTATATTTTATAAATTGTTTTAATGCTACATATTACTTTAGATAATCATTTTGTTTGAATTTGAGTATTAGAAAATCCTAACTTGACTTTTTTTCTCTTTAAAGTTATTTGAATATATTTGCTATTTTAGAAGCGAGATTAATAATAATTTATGATCCTTATTTTTTTCTGTCTTTTTTTTTGTAGTATCCCTTTATCTTTATAGCATATACTAGGAAAGTTAACTTGATCACACTTTTTAAACAACAAAGCCTTGGTATGTTAATTAATTTTTTCTAAGGTTATTAAAAATATTAGCAACAGAATCAGGACTCAGGTTTAGTGTCCAGCTAATGCTTTTCTATTCTGAAAACTGGTCAGAACACATTCTCACCATGAAACAATATTGATTTGTTATTTAATATGACAATAATGACTAAGTAAACATGTTCCATGCTTATACTTCTTTCTTTTAATTCAATAATTCTTAATTAGGTAAGGCATTTTTCCCTTTAAAAAGCAATATTTTAATTCTATAACCTGTTAAATATTTTTCAATTGTATTTTGATATGTAATTATAAGAAAGTGAATTAGAACATAAAATTTTTCTATATAAAGTTAAGTGAAACTTGGAAGATAACTTCTGACGATAAATGAAAATTATTATTATTATATATTGAGAGAATAGTTCTAACTTAATATGAGGCACACCGAAGTAGTTTTCAAATAACTTTTTATTTTTATGAGGATGATATGCTTGAATTTTATAGAAATTGAAAGATTTCATGATACAGTAAAAGACAAATTTTATGGTTTTTTCTTTTATTTATCATTTTGTTGCTGTAGAGAAGGATGACTTTATTTCTTTGGTGAGAAACTCTATGTTCTCTAGTTTTACAGGCATCATTAATTTTGTTTGCCACTTACTGTTCAATAACAATGTGCAAGGTTAGATAGTCAAAGCAATAAAGTGAGACAATGCAAAAAATAAGTAGGTATTTGCACTGGTAGTGTCTTTCCTTCCAAGGATAGGCTATTCAGAGTTTCTAGTGCTCTCAGTCAGAGGACCTCTTCCTCCTTGAAAACTTTGTTGGTACTGCTTTGTTTCCTCCATGGGATTTAGTTGATCTATGCAATGGCTTCTTCACAGCCTTCAACAGTCTGTGTCCTCTTTCTACCTGGAGAGTGTCAGTGTCTGCAGTGTTGCTCCTGGTCCTCTTCTGTTATAATTCTACAATTCCTGATTATTTCCTGATCAAAGCTCCTAATAGTTTTATCTCTAGCCCAAACTTCTCTACTGAGTTATATACCTGTAAGCCATCATTTCTTTCTACACTTCCTACCAGAATCTCAAACTCATCAGCCCCAAATTAAAATCATCATCCTATATCATTATAATTGATATAATGTGACTATTGAAAGTAAATATAATCTTATTTTTGTCATAGGCTTTTGAGGCCCAGACCTTTAAATTACATTAATCATGTTACTGTCCTGCTTTCAGATCTTTAGTACCTCTTTACTATCTTCAAACAGAAGCTTCAATTCCTTAGCACAGCACAGACAAGGCAATTGATGAATAGCCCCATTGCTAATGTCTTCTCCTACTAGTGTCTGTCACAACATACAGGCCCTCGAGTCCAAATACACTGAATTATAAGAATTTCTAATATCTGCCAATTATATAATTCTTTCTTTTGACTCTGGACACATGATATTGCCTCTATGTGTAATTTATGTCTCTAAACTCTCCACTTGGTTCTGTTTCTAAAACTCATTCTTAGGGCCCCGCTCAAGAGTTGTCTTTTCTAAAAAACCTTTCATGATTAAATTCTTCTTAGGTACTCTTCTCCATTCCCTCTTAAAACTTTACGGAAATTTATATTTTAGACTATCACTCTGTCTTATTAGGATGCTTACTTATCTGCTTCCTTTTTATATCATGTGCTCTGAGAGTGCCTGGCCTATGGTAGGATACAACAATATTTGTTGAATGAGTAAATGGCCAGTAATCTTCTCAGTCATACATAGTCACTGCTTTAGTCCTAGGAGATTTGCATGTGCCCTTTCTCTTGTGAAAGTCATGTAGGCTGAAGAAAGGCTGAAGAAAGGCACTTCTTTTAACCTGCAAATAACTCAGAACAAAATTGAGATTAATGGGGAGGACAGAAAAGGACAAGAAAATTTGACAATATTTTCTTTTCCTTCCTTAGTTATATTAATTGAAGTTATTACTGATTTTTTCGTGTATTATATGAATTAAATTGATGATACATAAAACATGTTTAAAATATAAATATGTTACTTATTGATTCCAACATGGCTGCTAAAGGAGGTATAGCTATCTTTTTATGTGCTCACTCAGTGGATTTTGTCATAATGAACATTTTTCTAATACGCCTTTCTACTTAAAAAAAAAATACACTTTCCCTTTAAAAAAGGTAATGAAATGAATGAGAGTATTTCAAGAAACTAAGATTTGATTAATTCTCTCAATTCATACCAACTATGGCTTCACAGTGCTTTGTCAATAAGTCTTTCATCATCATGTTATTTTATGACACTGTTATTCTGTTCACGGAGAAGAATGCATTGTTCTGATCCTTGACCTAATCAAAGTTCATCAAACTTTTAAATGAATTTGAATTACAAAAGTCTATAATAGATATCAAAATTTGTTCTTTAACTTAATACATTTTCACTAAACAGACTGTTTTGGCTAAAAGTTTCTGTCCCAGATTTTATCATCTCTCTCTTTTAAATTATCAAAGGAGAGCAACCATTAGCCTGATTCACTATGTTCCAATTCCGCTATTTGCTAGTATTTCATTGCATAAAAATAGATTTGGATAATGATGTTGACACACCTACATACCCCTTCCTTCTAATTCTAAAATGGAGATTTTCTATTTTTATGTAATTACATTAACATTCTACTAACAGTTTTTCTCTCTACCACTGATTATTTCTTTTGCTTCATGTTCTATGCAGTTTTATCCCAAATATGTGTCTGAAAATAATACTTAAAATATTATTCTTTTTCAATCCCCAAATCAGTGTTAACAGGCTCTATATGCCATCAGCCTTCATATCAGGATTTAATTTGTACAATGAGGTACCACTTCACACTCAGTAGAATAACTGTAATAAAAAAGACAGACAATAACCAGTGTTAGTGAGGATGTGAAAAAATTAGAATTTTCACACATTACTCTTGGGAATGTAAAATGATGCAGCTGCTTTGGAAAAGAGTTTAGCAGGTGCTCAAAATGTTACACATAGAGTTACCATATGACCTGCCTATTCCACTTCTAGGTAGTATGAACATACATCCAAATAAGAAGTTGTACACAAATGTTCATAGCAGCATCATTTGTAAGGCCAAAAAGTGGAGACAATCCAAATGTCCATCAACCGATGAAGGAATATGCAAATGTGATATACACAAACAATGAAATATTATTTGGCCATAAAAAGAAATAAAGTACTGACATATGTAACAATATGGATGACAGTTGGAAACATTATGTTAAATGATAGAAACAAATCACAAAAGACCACACATAATTCCATATCTATGAAACGTACAGAATAGGCAAATCTATAGAGACAGAAAGTAGATTAGTGCTTGCCTAGGACTGTATAGAGTTAGGAGGAAATGGCGGGTGATTTCTAATGGATATATGGTTTCTTTTTGGAGTGATGAAAATGTTTTAAAATTGATTATGGTGATAGTTGCACAATGCAGTGAATATACTAAAAACCACTGAATTGTACAATTTAAATTGGTAAGCAATATGGTATATGAATTATATTTCAGTAAAACTATTAGAAAATACATAGAATGAAAAAGCCCTACATATTACATAGAGAATATATAGTAGACAATCATTAACATAATTTCAAGATTTAAAGCATATCATTCTGCCATTTGTGTACCAATTTTTTAAAGAAACAAACAGTTATGAAATAAGTTGAAATTCCTGCTCTTCACATTTCCCACCTTGCCTTAGAAATAACCACTGTCATAAAGTTGATGTGCATCATTTCCATGCATGTTTTTGATCCTTTTACTACTTATGTTTATATCCATAAATAAAATACGAATATTTTGAATGTTTTGACATTCTATATAAATGGTATAATGAAAAATAATTTTCAGTTTGCTTTTTATACTTAGCACAGTGTTTAAAATATAAAAATGTGTCCATGTAAACATATGTAGGGCAAGTTCATCCACTTAAATTCTACTTATATTCCACTGTGTTAAAGTAGCATAATTAATTTATATATTGTTCTAGTAATGAAAATTCAAGTTATTTCCAAACTTTCACTACTACAAAAAGTAGTAGAAAAAACTTCCCTGAATATGCTTCTAATGGCCATGTTAACAAATATTTGTTTAGAGGTATACACGCTTGAAGTTGAAAGTTTCTGGGTTAAAGGTCATGATCAGTTTAAATAAAGTATGAGCTAATTTCCAAAGAATTTGTACCAATTTACATCCTTGCCTACAGTGTTTGAGAAGGTTATTTCTTCTCACCTTGTATATTACTTGGTATTATCAATCACTTTAAATTTTTGCCAGCGTGATGGTGGTAAACTATTTTATATTTTCATTCTATTTTCTTGAATTCGGGTGTGATTGAGTATCTTTTCATGTGTTTATTGTCTTTTAGGTGTTGTTTCTAAAATTTTTTTCCCTAACGATTGCTAATTTTCCTATTGGGTTATGTATCTTATTCTTACTGACTTCAGAGACTCCATATATTCTGGATTGCAATCTATTAGTTTTATGTAGTTAAAAAGTATTTCTCAATTTTCTCTTGGATTTTAAGTGTTTAAATAACATCTTGTAGATGTAGATTTAAAATTTTTATATCATTAAATTTAACAATTTACTTTCTTATGTCAGTTGCTTTTAGTGACATGAACATATTCCACTATGTTTTCTAAACATTTGAAGGTTTCACTTGTCATATATGACTCTTAACCTATCTGAAATTTCTTTTTTGTTTTTTATGTGAAGTAGAGAAACACTTTTGTCTTTTTCCTTAAATGGCCACTTGTCTCAGAACACTTTCCTTACTGATTAACAACTATTATACATCGTAACTATTATACATCGAGTTCTATGTATAGATTTTTGTCTGTTTATGGATTATTAATTCTTTCTCCATGTCTATATGTCTTTTCTGTGTGAATACAATACTGTTTTAATTACTATAATATGTAAGTCTTGCTATCTTACTAGTTTTTCTTATACCCTATCAGCTTCCTTTGACCAATCAAACAGTAAACTTGTGAAGCAAAATACTAGGGAAAACAAATTTTTCAAAATGATATGTTGGAATCAGTTCTGGAATGTTATTTGGAATAATTCGTAGTGCTGCCTGTTAGTGATATGTGCAGCTATCCGAAAATGTTTTGAATCATCTCCAACTGCTATGATTTTGGTTTATAAAGGAAATTGCCTCTGTACTTTGAATATTGTCAAAAATATTTTTCATCCAAAGTTGCATAGAGCTCCATTAAAACACTGGTGCTATGAGAAATACATTAGAACTTTGTTTTCAGTTTTTTATATGAAATATAAAACTGTGTGTACATGGAAAAATTGTTTTAAATGCAAAGTAAGTTCTGGAATAGTAAGATATATTAATCATAATGTGATTTTCTATTGTGCATAGTGAACATCCATATGTACTTTAAGTGTCACTGCAGAAATTATTGACTATACTGAAATATACAAATAGAAAAATTAAGAACATAGAAAAGATCTTACCATAGTAGTCAGATAGCAACTTTTCTAACACTGAGTTCTCGATAATTGCCTGTTGGGAAATTTCATCTGAATATAACACATTAATTTAAAGTCAACATTTCTCAAGATGATTTACCCACAAATCAGTTTTTCTTCCAAGCTTACTTGTTTCTGTCATTGGTATCATTCTTTATAGTTTCCCAAGTTCATAACCTTAGAGTCATTCTTTATTTATTTTAATATATGTATAAAATAGTATAATCTACCTATGATAAGCAGAATAATGACACCTTAGTATAATCTACCTATGATAAGCAGAATAATGACACCTTTCTCCTCTACCCCCAAGATGTCCATGTCCTAATCCTGGAATCTGTGAGTATGATATGTTATAGGGAAAGGAGGAATTAAGGTTGCAAATGAAATCAAGGTTGCTAATCAGCTGACCTTAAAATAAGGAAATTACCCTGGTTTGAATGGGGGACCCAGTGTAATCACAGAGATCCTTTAAGTGTTGAAGAAAAAGATATAAGGGTTAGTGTTATAGTGATGTGGCTTCAAATAGAGTCGATGGGCCATTTCTAGCTTAGACGATGGAAAGGAGCCACAAGCCAAGAAAGGTGGGTAACCTCCAGAAGCTGGAAAGGACAAGGAAACAGATTCTCCCTCTAGAGCCTCCAAAAGAAATACAGCCCTGCCAACACTGTGATTTTAGCCCAGGGGAACCCATTCCAGACTTGTGACTTTCCAGAATAGTAAATGTGTGTTGTTCTAAACTATCAAGTTTGTTGTAATTTGTTAAAGCAGTAATAGGAAATGAATATACTCTCCAATCACCAATCATGTCTTCGCTGGTTCTTACTTTACACTTCCTCTCAAGTGTCCTTTTTCATCTCAATTTCAAATGGCAGTATCTAGTTCAGGCCTTCATTTGTTAGCTCCGGATGTTGCAGTAGATTCCTAACAGTGATAGAGGGGAAATAGTCCTAAAC
>NW_011888997.1:3255269-3270815 GCF_000151845.1 Pteropus vampyrus | reverse complement strand
GCAATTTCTTAAGAAACTGGGCATTTGTGGAAGGTAGTATAAAAATTAATTCTTATCCTTCAACTTTATAAAACATTTTTAGATTTCCTTAATTTAGTTAATGCATAGCGACACTTAGGTTCTTTGCTTGAAACTCGGTGTCAAAACCATCTCTTGAGCCAATATTTACAATTCTGACTACAGATCATCTCTGTGGGAGCTCTACAACTAAGCCATTTTATTCAGAAACCAAAAGGACTCTGCCTGATCAGCTTACACTCCTATATACTTCATGATGCTAACAGCTGTGTTTCCATGATGGAGGTGAGCTCTTGGCTCAAATCTGGAACAATAATTTTAATTCAAGGTGAATATGAGTTCTTGGTCTGAAATCCCAGACACCATGTCAGCACAGATGCATCACTGAGAATTTAATATGATAGTATTTAAGAATCATTACATAAGACTAAACATTGAATTTTTTCTATTGGTTGTTCTCCCTACATAGTCTTTTCTCTTTCAGTTTTCTCTTTACTTTTATTCCCACACTTAAATTTATTTCTACATACAGATCATACCAACTGTTAGTAGCATACAAATGCCTCTTTCTTTGGCTTGTCTGTGACATAAATTTTCTCTAATATATCCTGACAAGTGCATTGTATTCAAAATGTCATTTCCTTCTCTGATTTAGTCACAGATTTTAAGTCTCTTTCAAACATTTTGTATCTTTCTCTTACAAATTCCTTTGCCTCTACAATATTTTTTCCACACAGAATATATAATTTTGTACGACATAATGAAACTGGTAAGGAAATGACTGTTTCAGCTTTCTAAAACCTTAGCAATATATTGGACCTAATATACGGTGAACTAGTTATTTCAGTCATATATATGTGTATAAACATAGATATAAATATAATACATGACCACCTTTAAACTATGAATCCTCTACAGACTCATTTTTATACACAGTCACACATATAAATTAATTATTGCTGATTTAAACATACAATACAGGACTACCCACAGAGCCACAATCTCTTACACTTCTATTTTATCTCGCTCGACCTTTCTCCTTGTCTCCTCCTTAACTACATTTGTCACCACCAGGAACATGGTATACTGATGAGTAACCTGGCTACTGTGCCCAACACTATCTGGAACAGCATTCAGATGAAGTGCTTTATCAGAAAGAACACAGTTGGACTTCAGAGGATAGTGCAAAATATTTCTTTATTTTTATATCATATTATCTTATTTGAGGGTATAAATTAAACCTTATTTAGGCACCTTTAATAATCCTTTTCTTCTAAGAACCTACATTTCTTTCATTTTCTATTCCTCTGTACTATTGCCTCTACCTCATAATATCCTGGCTCTATTTTCAAGCAAGGGTGAATTGAATTGATGGCTCCTTATTGTGCTTTATGGATGTAGGCTTGAGTGTTTCAGAGTCGTCAGAGCGGAGCAACTGTAAGACAAACAAATCTCTCTCTAACACTGGTTACCACTCAAAGCAAAATTTCAGTGCACAATCATGCTATAAAGAACCAGAGCTGAAGATAAGAGGAAATAAAGGGATAAAGAAAACACAGGCCTCTCCTATCACAAATAACTGGACATGGTAGACATAGGCCTAGAGTCTTGAAGCCTAGCTCAGGCTAAATAATAGCCTGGGCAAAACTCTGACTGACCTGTCTTCAGGCCTACATTCGACCATTGCTTTAGGCAAGAGAGACACCCTGAATGAGTAGTGAGGCTTTAAGGAAATTGCTTGCAAATGTCTTGAGGAACTCAGTCCAGCCTTTATGACAGAAGTGTGCTCCTGGGATATAGGCAAAATTTGACTAATGAATGAGACTTAACAAAAAAGATGTAAATAGCAATGCAAGATAAAGCGTCAGTGTGTATAAAAACTAAAAATGAGGAAGAAACCAGTGCAAGCTTCAAGATAATGGTAACAATAGTTCAGAAGGAGTTAAACAGCCTAGGATGAAATCCTTTACACCAATAAGAATCCTAATATCAGAATGTAAGCTCTGTAAGGGCAAAGATCTAAAGCTTTTATTGGTAGAGGCAATCTGCGAATGTGCCCTCAGAGTCACTGCACAGGCTTGCTAGGCGTGCCAAGAATACAAGGTCCTCATTGGCCTTAACCAAGGTCACATTTCATTTATGTTTGAAACAAGCAATTCTGGGGAGAAGAGGTAACATCTTCTTCCAGACGAACAACAGGCTTGCTGCCATTCACTTGGACAGTGATAAATTCCCTAAGCACAGTGTTCTTCTCCTATGACACAACCCGATTCTTGTGTAGGCATCCATGTTGGCCCTCCTGTGTCATTCTGTGGAATTTGGGGGTCATGAGAAATTGATGCAAACATGAAGCTCATACTGCCTACTGTGCCATGACTAATAAAGTCCTTTATCTCTGACTCAAGAATCTTATGTTTTTTGCCAGGATCCATGACGCAGCAACAGGCTTGTTTATTAGCTTGAAAGTCGAATAAAATCCCAAACATTTCATAGTTCCTCACAGAGCTGTGTTCAACACTTAGAATAATGTCCAGCAAAGAAGGGTCATTCAAGTGGTTAAACGAGTCCCTTACTTAATATACACTTGAATTTGATTTGCCTTACAATTAATCTCATTTATGAGCATTAAATTAGTCAATATGATTGTCTTAAAATACTTGTGAAAACACATGGTATATTATTTATTCCAGATTAAAAGTTCACGGTAGTTATTTATTACTCAAATTCAGATAAAATGGAGTTAATGGGACGTACATTAAGAAATGCCTCCAATAATTTCTGAACATTTTTCAGATCATGTGCTAATTAGTATCATGGGATATTTGAGAAAAATATCAAAATCTCAAATTATATTACAGATCACACATTTAAATTCATGTATTTAATATTAAAAAACCACTTAATAAAGAGAATGAAAAACAATTAAACAAGGAATGAAAAAAGACCTCTTATCATTAAATTTTCAGTGTACCAGACCAGGATCCAGATCAGGAAGGTGTGCAAAAATAAACTTAATTTTCTCCTTCACCCTCAGAAATACACTGGCTTCAGATCCTCTGAGGCTATTTTCATTAAGACCTCAGGGATGATCCCACTTGTGTCTATAACTGATTTATCAATAAAATAATGATAATTATTTTATTGATAAATAATTATCAATTATCATTAGTCAATGGACTAATGATACCTTTCAACAGAATCTTTATCAATTTATATACAAAATAATGAAACAGTTTAGAGTTTAAGTAATATTTGCAGGGTGTGTGTTGTGTACCGGTCTCTGTGCTATATATGTTCACAAATCCATGATGCATAATCTCTTAGCAACACATGGACAGTGTTACTTCTCTATAACAGGTTCATTGTATTTTTCTCAGTGTGTTGCAATCCTTTTTGCATGTGGAAAAATATTCAGTAATTTATGGGAAAGTCAACCTTCTTTTCCTGGTGAGATGTTGTAGAATTTGTTTTTGCTGAAATGGAGAACTTCCTTCTCATTTTAAATAATGTAAAACTATAAGCTTCCAGCAGTATCTCACAAATAACAAAATAACACACTGGAAAAAAATTTCAGTGAACAAAATGGATCATCAATTTTTAATTCAAATCTTTAAAAATGGTGATTGCCTTAAAATGATTTTATTGAATAATGCTCTCTAGATATTTAAAGCTATATTGAAGATAAAAAATATTTTATTATAAAGAGAGACTAAAATGGGACCCTACTGTGCCATGACTAATAAAGTCCTGTAGATAACCTCATTACACTTTTCTCCGAACAATTCACTCACATTGGATTCTGGAGGCAAAAGGCTTGGACTGTTATGGCTATTAAAATCCAGTCTTTATAAATGGATATCCAATAAAACATCTGCATTATTTAGGTCATCACATTTGGCTAAAAAATAATACTCTTTGAAGAAAAAGAAACATGTAGATATGTGAATTTGTCTAGCAAGTAGCACCCAATAACAATGCAGGACTTACTAAAATGAATATGTATTTTCTACACCATCACCTAACCAATATCGCAAACATCATGCAGATTTGCCTTACTTCTGCTCTAAAACAGAATATTTAAAGCTGATCAATGATCTCATTATAGACAAATAAAATTGTTTTTCGACTTCAGTTTTTAAAGCATTTTTAGACCATTGCTAGTCACACCCGCTTCCTTAAATATACTTCTTTATCCACTTAATATATATTACAATCATCTCCTCACTAGCCTGTCATCACCACTGCAGGACTGAAAATCTTTGATGGTAGAAACTATTTATTACTCCTTTAAGTATATTTGTATAATTTTGTGTAGCTAAATGGATGGAACATTTTAAATAATAAATATTAGTTATTAGTTATTAGAATAAATGAATTTTTATTCTTTTATCTGCTATGTGTAATCCTTAACTTAGCACTCTTTTATCTCTTCACATACTACTTTGGCTATCATCTATAGATGGAAATTATCCAACTATTTCTACCCATCCATCTACTCCCTCTGGATCTTGGGTCTTTCAAATCCAACTGATTGCCAGCTATTTCCTTCTGAATGTCCTACAAGAGTAAAATTTCAACATCTGTACAATTGGATTCTTAATAGTTTCTGCAAATTCAACTAATCTTCAAAACTACAATTCAAAAGACACCTCTATGTAAAAAGCACTGCAATAGACGATACAGGTGAAATGAGCAAAAGTCTGCCCTTAATCTTATAGGCTAGTAAGGAAGATGAGCACTTGCAAGATACAGAATGATGAATAATATAAGAGAAGTACAAACTAAGAACCAAAAATTCTGGAACTACCTCACGGTCACATACTCTTTGGGGAGCAAGAAAATTTCATCTAGAGCTAGACATAAACTTCAAAAATGCTATGCTCCATGTTTACCACTAGATTATCCATCGATTCTTCACATTGGCCCTAGCACCCTAATTTTATTACAAAATTTGGCTACAATTTTTGGATCCTGACCTACTTTTCTACGTGCTCTATATTCTTAGCTTTAACATGATGGAGGTAGTCTATGTATCTCTCCAACCTCTAGACTCCTACTTGTTGTCTGGGGACTTTGGTGTCCTGCTCTTATCCTGCCTCAGATTACTTCTAAATATGTAAGACATATACTACAAGGAAGTAAATAATCATATTTCAGGAAATACTCTAAGAAAGAATTAGCATTTGACTTAAATATTAAAGGATTCCCCACCCCTGCACCTATTTTTCCACCTCTATTTCCTTGCGGTTGCACTGCTTGTGGCCTTGAGTGTTTAAATGGCCTTGAGTGTTTAAATTTCTCCACAACAAAAGAGTGGGAAAATTAATTAGGGCAGAGGAACTAGTATGAACAAAGATATCAGAGAAAATCTAAGGGCATATTCCAAAAAGAGTAGATAGAGTAATTTGGTGTGCTTTTTGGTCTGTTCTGTTCTCAGCTACTTATTTACTCTTCTACTCACAAAGTAGGATCATTTGACCAATATTAACCTTATACTCAGGGACTAATCCTGATATTAGGATTAAGGAATAATATCATGCTAGAAAAAATGAAGTATAAAGATGGAGATGGAATGAATATGCAGTAAAATCAAGCAGGGAATAGTTTGAGGGGGCAGCAAAGTTGCACAAAGGCAATTTGGATATGTTGGCAATGATGGTGTAGACCACGCTTATCCATCTGTCAGCTGAGGCAGGACAATCAAGGACTTATGAGTAACAGAATAACAGAATAGTAGACACAGTGTAAAGAGTCTCTGGATAAATACCCACCAGTTGAAAGCTGTGCTTCTAGCTACTTTGAGTTCCTTTCCCTTCCCAAGCAGTTTTGGAAGGATCGAGAATTCTCCATGTTGGCCCATGGGCACCAGTATTGTAAACAGATTCTCATGGTAGCCTAAAGACTAAAGCAATTCTATTCTTTATGATAAATGCCTCATCTATGTGACATTGCCTTGATGGTGTTGCTGCCAACAACTTTGCCTCTTCTCCCAACCTCTCTTCCTACTGAGTCTGCTGCAGCTTCCCCCACTACACCCAAGCTGATCTGTTTAGAGCTATGTAGTCTTGTGCTACAGCCTGAACCTTGGGCTGCATCAAACCAATTGTGTGTTATGGAAATGAACAGAGAGGGTGGAGGAAGGTTCTAGTATATAAGAGAGAAAATTATATGGTTCTTGAAATTTGTTCTGAGCTTTGAAAAATGGGGGAAGGGGACATTTTTAAAGGCAGAGAAGTAAGAAGAGCTTTCTGAGTTTGAATAAAAATTTCAAGTGTGTTTGGGAGTCACACCTAAAACTGTTCAGCAGGTGACAAGAATACTTATAAGGGACTAACAATATTATATTTTGACTTGGAGCTAATTTTTTTTAATTACATGACACAAAAGGATATTTAACATAAACAATAGCTTTTTATGAAGCTGTAGTATTTTATCTTTTCTTCACCATTAAAGAAAGTTAAGAGTTATCTTAAATGTGAGTTGAGAATTTTCTGTTCCTTTACATGGTCTTCAAACAGGGAAAGGAAGGCATACTTTTAACTAGGATAGACAGAGTTAAGGCATTTATGACAGTGGCTCAAGATTCTCCTGGCACAGTTAATGCATTTGCTTTGGAGACTAATAGGGTGGTATTTAGTAGGGCCAGAGCCAGAGCCATACAGAGCTTTTGTGTGAATGAGAAAAAAATATCCCTTCATGCAAGCAAAAATATTCTCATATAGGCACATCGATTGGCAAGCCAATTGAGAGCTGAATTTAACCCCACTTGTCCCTTAGCCAAGTGCCCCTGGGTAGTACATGGCCTAGACAAAACCCACAGGCACAGGAAACCCTCAGGCTCTAGCTACACATAGAGTGAATGTAGGTAGGACACCCCATCCTTCTCTTGTGTCTGACTTGAAAATAGACGTTTCTATATACCGGTGCAATGAGACATAAGCCTGGATTCCCCACCCCTGCACCTATTTTTCCACCTCTATCTCCTTGCGGTTGTACCACTTGTGGCCTAGAGTGTTTAAATGGAAGATCAAACACATTTAGTCAATGTCACAATCAATATTGATCCTAGAAATATCTACCGGAATAGATTCTCCATAGGCAGTGTTCACTATGGCTTTCAAAAGTTCAGGAAGAATTTATGAATACAATTCTATTTCATGTAGAAAGGAAACACATTCAATATGTACTAAAATAGCTGAAAAGATACTTTGTAGATAGATTTTCAAGAGTCTCTCAGAAACCAGTTTTCTACAATGAACTATAGGAGTAAGTGGAAAGATACTTAGAAATTCTAATAAGTTGAAATCTGCTTCTCCCAACTATTAATTCTTGAAAATGATAAACTTATAAATAACTGGATAATCACATTCAATTACTAGCCTTCTCAATTAATAATATTGCTTAAATGATTTAATGCAATTTATAAATAGCCACTTAATATACATTCTCTATTACATATAGTGAAATATAACTTTGTAGATAGATTATTATAATAGAATTAAATATCTATCTATAAACCATGCTATCTATTCAGATTTATTATGGGAATCTGAAGAAAGTATAGATCTGAAAGTACTTTTTCAACTTACATAATTGGAAGACAAGATGAAACATTTTATATTCTTTGCTATGTTTTTATTGGATAAGAAATCAATATCCTGTTTATTCAAAGATTTATTGTGGGAATCTGAAGAAAGTATAGATCTGAAAGTACTTTTTCAACTTACGTAATTGGAAGACAAGATGAAACATTTTATATTCTTTGCTATGTTTTTATTGGATAAGAAATCAATACCCTGTTTTGTTGTCTCTGATATCCATTTGCAATTACATATAAGGCTGGTCACAATTTTATTAAAGTTTTATAATATTGAAAAAATTCTTGGTAGTGTTTTCTGTTTAAAACAAATAAACACAGGGTCGGGCCTGGTTAGTACTTGGATGGGAGACCACCTAGGAAGACCAGGTGCTGTAGGTGTAAAAAATAAAAAAATAAGGGATTAGACAAATGGATCCTACATTAACACCTTGCAGTATGACATTTATCATGTCAATTCACATTTTGGCATTTTGTTTTTTATGTTTCTAATGGATACTTTAATCTCCATTACCCTAAGATCTACTGTGACAAAACGGGAGCAATGATACCCTCGGAAAAATTAGACAGAGTAAATGCTTTACTACTCTCTCCCTAACATAAATCCTTTGCTCTGCTCTCTTTGCTGTCTTGCAAAGAAGTTAGGATCAGTTCTTACAGCAAACTCGTGTTCAAAATATTTCCCTTCCTTGAATACTCTCTACCTCTTCAAATTCTTATCATCCAAACTTTTCTCAAGCCTCTCTAGCAAGCCCTCCCTAATCCCTCTTCTCTCCTTTGAAATCCTATATCACTTATTCCCATAAACTCATTTACCTAATTTTAATGCAATCCTATGCCATCTTATATTATGTCTGTCTAATATGTATGAGCTTTGTTTCCTTAGCAACACTGTAAGCCCCAGAATAGAAAATGAGGTTTGGCCTGTTTTTGTTCCTGTATGGAGCTTGGTGTAGAGCTAAGAACAGAATTAGTACTACTCAATTTAATTTAGTAAATTTGATTCAGCTTCCTTTTAACATACAGTCTGTGTAAATTTCTAGGATGTTTGGTTATGTGATCAATGATCACTCCCAAACACATCTCCTCATCTACCACTATAAACTATATAAATATTTTCAAACACCAACACTCACTAGATTTTATCACCTTTTAACCATATTTTACCATTCAACGTCAGCTAAAGAACAAGACATATATAATTAAAACATGTTTAAAATTTTATATTAAGATTCACTTCCCTCAAGAGACTTATTAACAGTTTAGAAATTAAAAATTTTGTGAAAGTAAATTCATCATCATAACATGTGAACAGAGAATAAATGTGGACTACCTTTCTAAATCTGTGAAAAGAAGTAAGGAAGTGCTCTTAAAGTTGAAAACACTGGATAAGATATGTCAAATTATTCACATCAAGAAAAATACATAGGTTTAAGAATAGATTTTGATAAGTTCATGAATGACAGATGTACTACAGGTCATTAAGAGAGAAATAAGGAATATAAAATAATGTCTAATGCTTACTAAGTACTATATGTTAGGCTCCATTTTATTAAAAAAAATTTATTTTTCAATTATAGTTGACATTCAATATTACATTAATTTCAGGTATAGAGCATAGTGGTTAGATACTTATATAACTTACAAAATGACCCCCCCCTCCAATAAGTCTAGTAACCACCTAGTACCATAAGTAGTTATTACAATATTATTGACTACACTCCCTATGCTGCACTTTACACACCTATGACTATTTTGTAACTGCCAATTTGTACTTCTTAATCCCTTCATCTTTTTCACCCATGTCAGGCTCCATTTTAAATGATGCCTCTTAAGAGGGATACTATCATCTTCATTTTTCAGAAGAAGAAATTAAGGCACAGAGAGGTAAAGTTGCACAGATCATCCTTGACAGATTTGGGATTCAAACCCAGATAATTTGATGTCAGATCTGGAATTTGAAGATAGGATACTCTTTTAATTATTTGAATTGATATCCTGGTATCATCTTCTGTACAGTCAACATACCTCCAGGCCCTATTCACAGAACTCTAAAAAACTGAAAACCACTTTGATCTGAACTTCCATCGCAGTTGCTCCGAGCATAGACTTTTTGTGGCAGACACACCTTAACGTCAAGCCCTTTCATAATCTTATCCTCTTGAGTGCGAGGTAAAAACTGTAACTTGCTTCTAACCAAAAGAATATGGCAAAAGTAATATGATGTCACCCCAGTGATTAGATCATATTATATGATTCTGTCTTGGCAGACTAGAGAAAGACACTCTCTTACTGGCCTTCAAGATGCAAACAGCTATGTTGTGAACTGCCTACACAGGTTATTTGATAAGCTCTGGGACCAATGAGTGGCTTCTACTCGAAAGCCAACAAAAATCTAAGGTCCTCAGTCGTACTGAATTCTTCTGTCAACAATCTGAATCAGCTTGGTAGAACATTCTTCCTCAGTCAAACTTTCAGATAACATAGCTTAGCCGACACTTTAATTCCAGACTTGTGAGGCTGATAAGCAGAACTCTAAAATTGTCCCCAAGATTCCCTGTCCTCTGGTATACATACATCTTCTCCTAGTTAGTCAAACACTACTCTAGGTGCTGCTGTGAGGGTATTTTGCACATGCAATTAAGATCTCAAATCAGTTGACCTTAAGATAGATTATTCTAGGTGTCCTAATCAGGTGAGCCTGTCAAGGAGACTAAGACCTTTCTTGAGAATTTTGAAGTGTGAGGAGTATTCAACATAAGGAATAGTCTCCATGGCTGGCTCTGAAGAGGGAGGGGTCATGTGACAAAGAATGCAAAAGGTCTCTATACGCTGAGAGCAGCTCCGTGCTGACAGCCAGCAAGGAAATGCAAGCCTTATTTCCATAATCACAGGAACTGAATTCTGCTTGAAAAGGACCCAAATGAGAACACAGCCTGGCTGACACCTTGATTTTAGTTATGTGAGACTCTCAGCAGAGCACCTAGTCACACTGAGCCTAGATTTCTGATCTACAGAACAATGAAGTAATAAATGGGTAGTATTTTAAGCTGCTAAATTAGTGATAATCTTGTTTAATTAATTACACAGTAATAGAAAATGAATACACTTCTTATATATGGAATTGGCATAGATTGAGTCATTTAAATTAAGTAAAAGTGAAATTGCATAGTATGGTGCCTGAAACATGTAAGACGCTAAATATTTGTGGGACTTTTTTCTAATGAGCCTCTGAAATACAGAATTTTTTCCATAAATGTTAAAGTGATTAGTAACATTTGTAAGAAGAAATTTCACCATCTAGAACAAATGAAAACTACAATGACATAGTCTGTTGAAACACTGCTCAAACTATTCCTTAGACATCTATGATCATCCAGGAACCTAAACCCAAAAGAATCAAAGTCTGTAAACTTTACCTGCTATCTCAGAATTGAAGCATAAAGAATTTAAGTTACTATCTTGGTTTTTAAAAGGTAGAACTTAATATTTCATATTTTAAATTATTCCACAATTCGTTGCTTCTCCAGCTTCCCAGACTTTCACTTACTAAAGTCCAAGGATACTGAGATCATGGAAAAGGTTTCAATAAATTGTCTCCTGACTGAATCATAAAACTTGGCAGCTGTGAATTTGTTTGTCATCTATACAAGATGAGCTCTGTGTTGAGAATTCAAATGCTTAAATTCTGGCCTATGTGTCATAGATAATTTGAGTATCAGTTCCAAGGTTTTGGGATATATTCCAAACTAAATATGTATGGTTGAAATTTAAAAATTCTCATATAGTTTAAAGCCTGTCACTTTCTGCTTTAAGAGACGTTATGAATCAAGTTGGTACTTATTTGAGATTTGTTTGTATGGCCCCAGAGGTGGTTTCATAGTACTGTTAAAAATAAATGATTCTCACATACATGTATGTGGCCATTTTAGCCCCTTAATTCTTAAAATTTGTAAGTGATCTTGACCATTTCAGGACCACAAGTATTATGATTGAAATGAGTGCATTTAAAATTTACCCTTTAACGATGAAGAAAGATTCAGCATGCTACATTGTGTTTTCAGCAGGGTTACAACTGACATTTGAGCATTACAGAAAGGCACCTTGTAAAAAATCATTTTTTTTTTTTATTAGAAACACATTTGAACAATGAACAAGTTTGTACTGGCAAGGGGCAGGAAGAAGTGAGATGTCCCCAAATTTTTACTCATGTAAAAAATTTACTTATAACCCCCATGGAGTTAAATTTATACTTAATAAATAAAGTACATTTCTTGAGATAGTGAGCTGTTTTAGGTTGGTTATGAGTTCATCATACTTAATATTTCTATTTTTTTAAAGCAAGCCTATTTGCTTTTGAATGGAGAATCAATTCGATACTCCGTTAAATAAGAATTTTTAAAAACTTTTAAATATCGACTACCTTTGCTATCTAAACATCTAGTACTGCCCTTAGAAATAATTCTGTTTGTTCCAAAAGATAATATGCTGTTTTAGAAAGATAGAGATTCATTGTCTTTTAAAGAGGCCTGGCATATTTTGTTTGCGAAAACATTATCTTTAGGAATTCTGACTTGTATTTAGAAATTTACAAATTAATTTTATAAAGTTTTATATTGATGCTCACCAAAAAGCTTCGTTCACAATTTGATACAAAAATATAGGAAAAGTATTACTTTTCGAAGTTTCTGAAATGTCCAAGATGTTCTCATTATATCTAGAAAAATAATCTCCTGTTAGATGACAGTGGCCTACTAGGTCTCTTTTTAAATTTTATTCTTGGAGCAGAGAGGATGGAGAAGGGCACTGTAGGATCAGTAAAATACATAGAACATATATCAGATTAAGGCGACTTTACATATGGAAAAAAATTAAGAATTCTGAAAGGGCTATTCCACATATAGTTTGAATTAAAAGATTCTGAAAGCTTGAAAAAAATAATTGGAAGGGAAGAATGACGGCCCGAGCTATGGAAATGTATAGCACAAAGTACAGTATTATAAACAACTTTTTTTTGGTTCTCCAGCTGTCTCTTGAATCAAACTTCTTCTGTTTGCTTTATGAGCCCCATTATTTTCCCACCTCTCAGGTCCCCAAAAAGAACTCCTTATCTTTCCTAAAGAACTGCTGTCATGGATGGCACCACCACTGAAATATCTAAGAATTATCTTAGACTCCCACTCATTCTTTCACTGTCTGTGTACAGTCAATCTAGTTCTGTTGCCTAATGTTTCCAGATATTTATCAGATCCTTCCCCTTTGCTTCATTCCCATTGCTCTGGCTTTAGGATAAACCCTAATCTTTTCTTTCTGAAACACTGTAACAGTCTCTTCCTGATTGGTCTCTCTGACCTCACTGTCACAATGGCTGTCCTTCTCCCACACTCCCAGCCAACTTCTACTCTGCCAGAATGATCTTTCTAAAATACAAGTCTTATCTTTTCATTTCCTGGAATGACTTCCCATTGTCTAAAGAATAAAGTCCAAACTGTTTAGCATGACATGAGAAGTTCTCATGGTTTGGCTTCTACTAGTTCAGCTTCTTCTCTCATAATTCCTCCGTAAACAGAACATACTTCTCACACTTTGATGCCTTTTCCACATGCTCTTCTTTCAGCCTAAAATTCCCCTTTCTCCCTTGTCTGTCTGATCAACCTCTCCTTTTCTTTCTATTTCTTCTGCTTGCTTAGTCAGTCAATCTCATTTCTTTCACTCATCTATGTGCAAATAACTATGAAGATATAAAGCTAAATCGACATACAGCTTACCCTCAAATATTGTAGTTTAG
Source organism: Pteropus vampyrus (assembly GCF_000151845.1). NCBI lineage: Eukaryota > Metazoa > Chordata > Mammalia > Chiroptera > Pteropodidae > Pteropus > Pteropus vampyrus. The sequence continues at coordinate 3,257,412 of NW_011888997.1, read as the reverse complement.
TGGAGTTCCGTGGAGATACAATAGCAGGATGAAATGGCTACATGCAGTATGAGATGTATGAGACTGTGCTGTGGGAGTTCACAAGAGGGAAACGAAATTATAGATTTTGCCTTTGCATCCTATTGGCATATTTATTGCAAAAATTTAAAAAAACATACCACAGGCTGATGTAATATAGTGTTTCAGTTATTCCTCAAACATTTCATATTTAAATTTATCTCTAACATAAACCATAGCTAAATGCAACAAAGGTACTGCTATACTATCAGATACAAACTAATATATATATATATATATTTTTTTTCTGCTAGGTATTATTACTCAACAAACACTTCATGTATAAACATAATATTGAAATGTGTTCAGGTTTGTTATTGTGCTTCATATTTTGCTCTGGTTCTTAATAAAATATTTGTCCTAAATGTACTTTGGTTATCTGTACAATAATTCAGCCACTTACTTTATATTGTGGCTTGGTATTTAGTTAGAGTACTCAATGAAATCCTGTAGTGGCATTTGCCTTACTGTATTATGTGCTCTCCAATTACTAGTAAATTTGCTGTTTTACTGCATGCTGTATGCCAGTATTTAATGACACCAAAACCTTTCTTTCAAAGTTTGTAATTTCTATTTTTCAGTGTTAAAGGTGAAGAGTTTTGCATACCCAGAATTTATGCCTTCCTTATAACATTTAGTATTTACATGAACCAAATAATACATTTTTCCTCACACGCAAAAAAAAAAAAAAAAAATTCAATATTTTTTGATAATGTGCACTCATTCCCATCTCCCATAATATAAATTTCATTATAAACTAGAGGTATATTTTATATTCTAACAAATGTCACCAAATAGGGTTAAGGAATTTGGGGAAGGTTATATGGAGGAAGTAGCATTTGAGCTGGGCTATGATGAATGGTTTTGAAGAACACAGACAAGACTGATTGAGAAAATAAAAGCAACTCTGTGAGGAAATTTCATGATGGTAGGAAAGTTCAAAGCATAATTGTGGTCCTGCCATAATTCAGGAAGACTTCAATCATTGTGTATAAAAGGAATTTTAGGATGTGAAATTGAAATGCTAGATTAGAGCTTAACCATGGAGGCCCTTGAATGACAGGCTATGGATATAGAAGTTTGTTTTATAAGAAATTAGGAGCATGGAAGAGTTTTGTTTTGTTTTGATTTTTAAAGCAGAAACAATATAAGCAAGGCTGCCCTTCAAAAAGATTAACCTGGCAGGAACACTTTAAATGGATAAGAGAGAAAAGCTGGGAGGTGGGGAACACCCTCAGAGAGGCCAACAGTGCAGATGATGGACAATACAAATAACAGGGGTCAAGACTAGAACAGTAACATTGAGAGCCTGCAGAAAAGATAGAAGGAACAAAAGTGAGGTAGAGATCAGATCAACAGAATTCATTAGGTATTTGGATCTGGAAGGCAAATGAGAGAGGTAAAGATTGCCTTTAGTACTTGGGAGAATGATGGTATGAGTTAGGACAACCAATATGTTCATTTTGGAATGCACTGAATCACTAAATTTGAGGTGTCAGCAGATCACTCAGACTGAACTTTCCAGAAGGCAGTTTACAACATAGGAGCAGAAATCAGGGAAGAGGATAAGTTTGGAGGTGCTGCTTCGGTGGTGGTTGGAGCCATGAGAATGTGCCTATTGTACTTCCTACCACAGGGTAGGTGAGGTCCCCAGCTATTGGACTTTAAACCCTCTTCAGTGTTTGAACTGAGGACATGAGTCTCACAGGTGGTTCCAGCCACTGAGTTAAGTGCAGTGGAAATACTAAGGCACATCTGCCCAGGAAGACAAAGGATTCCTTTGTCAGACTACTTTGGTGCAGTGACTCACCAACAGTTTTGGTAAAGTGACTCATCAACAACTGAACCTTCTGTTGACTATACTGCAGTATACAAGGCTCCCACCCAAACTTCTTTTTTTCCCAGTCTTTGCTTTTTCTCTCCTTGACTTGGGATTAGATTTGCATCAGGGGCTGATCTGTCTCCCAGTCTTCTCTGGTTCTCTTCCCATTTTCTTTAGCACGGCCATTTCATACCAGCCATAAAATTTTTCCTCATTTAATGCTCTCTTGGCATCTGCTTCTCAGAGCACCTAGCTTAATGCAAC
>NW_011888997.1:3251087-3255219 GCF_000151845.1 Pteropus vampyrus | reverse complement strand
TAAACCCTCTTCAGTGTTTGAACTGAGGACATGAGTCTCACAGGTGGTTCCAGCCACTGAGTTAAGTGCAGTGGAAATACTAAGGCACATCTGCCCAGGAAGACAAAGGATTCCTTTGTCAGACTACTTTGGTGCAGTGACTCACCAACAGTTTTGGTAAAGTGACTCACCAACAACTGAACCTTCTGTTGACTATACTGCAGTATACAAGGCTCCCACCCAAACTTCTTTTTTTCCCAGTCTTTGCTTTTTCTCTCCTTGACTTGGGATTAGATTTGCATCAGGGGCTGATCTGTCTCCCAGTCTTCTCTGGTTCTCTTCCCATTTTCTTTAGCACGGCCATTTCATACCAGCCATAAAATTTTTCCTCATTTAATGCTCTCTTGGCATCTGCTTCTCAGAGCACCTAGCTTAATGCAACAGTTATTTGAAAGAGATGATAAATATTCCATATGTCATTTTGTACAATCAGAATTAATGTTTAAAATAGTGATTTAAAAATTTTCTAAAATTTTGAATCATTAAAGCAATATTAAAATTATAAAGTTTAACTCATAAAGTATAAAATTATGTTTAGTAGGTTATACTTTTAGTGATGATGTTCCGCATTTATATTTTAAAACACTATTTTAAATGGAAAGGTGGAATCATTATAAGAAATTCTAGTCAGTGGATATGTCAATTCAAAGCTATGAGTCACTGAGTTGGAGTTACAGATAAGAGTGACCTTTGAGGCAATGCAAAACCCTAGGTAATTAATACCTTTTATTTTCCGGATGCTCAGAAAGATGTGGGTACATACACATTGTTCTTCAGCATCCTTCTGCCACTTTTTAAAACTTTTGAACAATATTGTTACTTCTAATATTAAAAAATTCTAATAATACATGTATTTCATAAATAAGATGAATAAATATATTTTTAAAAACCATCTGGCCATCTACTATAGCATATTATAATATAATTCAGCAAACACTGAAAGTCTTTTTGACTTTAGGCAGCAAATAATCTAAGATTTCTCTTACTATTGTTTAAAAAAAGATCATGCTCTCAAAAAAAAGTGCGGCTTAGAATCAATCAAAACATGATGGCTTAATCAATATAATAATTAGGCTAGCATCTGAATCATTCAAGTAATTATAATTTGCAGGTTTATTGATGTATTATAAAGACCAGTGTAAATTGAGAATTGTTGCTTTAGTTGCTACAGATACAGTAGTGTATCTCTTTAGATGGTAGAATTTAACTTTAAAGAAAATATATGGCTAAGCCTTTAATCAAAGGACTTGTGTTTCTTCTCATTCTTAAGAAGTGTTTACTTTCTCTTCTGCATTAGGTTGTGGTTTAGAAATCTAGTATGTTGTTAATTCTGTCTCTATTGAATGCTTTTTTGACTCAGGAGATTAACAAACAACGTTAGCAGGAACATCTGTTGATCTTTTGAAAGGCAGCCAATGAATTTGGAGTTTCCTTGGGCAGACAAGTTATGGGATCATAGCCCAGTCCTCAGCTAAATGTAAGGATGCTAAGATTAGTTCTGACATCTAGAAAAAGAATGAAACACATGGGGAAATGCTAGGCTTAGAAAAATTAATATTCTCAGTTTCTTTTCATAGCTAAAATAAATGGAGAGTTAGGAGTAGTGCTAGCTAGGAAAGTTGTAAAAATTTATATATGCACAATTAAAATAAAGGGTTGAATGATTACATGGAAAGTTTGGATCATATAAAACTTTGCTGTGAAAAAAACAAATACTTGTCTGGTACTGCCCAAACTTGGTGGTTCATTAACAACAGAGTTATTAATAAGCATTTGATATCGAAATGCTTAAATAACACTTTCCAGAAATGATGCATTTTTACTAATGTAGACTACCTCTGAATATCATAGATTACCTCTTTGTAAAATTTTAGGTTTCAATTCTTTTCAGATTTTTTTAATCCTTTAGCTACTCAAACAGAAAGGTATGGGTCTATGTCTTTAAAGATCTTCCATTAGGTGATCTCCTACAGGCTCAATTCCCTTCAAATCTTTATTCCTTGTGCTATGCTATTGATCCTTGGTGATATTAGCTCCCTTGGCTCCAATTGCTATTTACTTATATGCATTTCATGCATACAATCATCCTTCTATTCCCTGAAATTTACTAATTCTTAACTTCCTTTGAACCATCATATATTCCCAAATCTAATGATATTCTTCTCTGTCTCAGTGCAATACCATTACAAATATATTTCTCAGCTATACTTGGGAACTTTTAAAAGGCGAGTATATATGCTACTCTTTTATATCTCCCATATGTAAAATTAATTTGATTTCATCTCGATCCTAGTAATATATAACATTTTCTTTCCAACATCTTTATTTTTAATACTCACATCTAACAAAAATAAAACATGATCAACTTGGACAGATGCCTCATACTTAAAATACTCTCTTCCCTTGGCTTCTTAGTCACTACAAACTCTGCTCATCCTGCTACTTCCCAGATAGCTTCTTTTCTGCCAACTGTGCTGACTCCTCCTCTGCCAGCTCTCAAGTACCTGGGTTCCTTGGGACTTCTTCTAGGTCTTCTTTTCTCACAAATTCTCTCACTTTAGATGATTTCTCTTTTTCTGTAGCTTCCAATGTCTTCTCCATGATTGTAGAGGTTTTAAAATAGGCTGCAAATTCTTTAACGCTTCAACACTATCAAAATATTGGGATTCCAATAATATTATCTACATAGGAAATACTTAATTCCTTGATATTCATTGGCTACTACTTTTAGAAACTAAAAGCAGAGCTCTTTTCCAAAATCAAATCAAAGTCACTACATCAGTTATCTAACTGCCTCATAACAAACCATACCAAAACATAGTGGATTAAAACAACGATCATCTATTTCGTTCACAAATCTGCAGTCTAGGCAAGGCTCAGCTGGGTGGCCTCTTTCTGCTCCACGTAGTGTCAGTTGGAGTGGCCTGATGAGGGTTTGGAGAATCCATTTTCAATACAGCTCATCCTGTGCCTGGCAATTTGGTGCCAGCTCTCAGCTGGGAGCTAGCTGCGGCTATGGCCAGGGGCCTCAGTTCCTCCTCACATGGGTCCCTCTGTGATTTTCTTGGGCCTCTTCATAGCATAGTTATTGTTCTAATAGTGAATGTCCCGTGAAAACAAATGGATATGAGTGACATTTTTATGGCCTTACTTTACTTGAAGCAGTCACAATGCCCTGCCCAGGTTCAAAGGGAAGGGACCCAGACTCTACTTTTGGGTTAGTAGCAAGAGTCTTGAGAGCATTTGGGTAGGAGATACCATTGCGATTGTCTTTAAAAATCACAATCTGGTCTACGGCCATGCCACGCTGAACAAGCCCGAACCCATCTGATCTTGGAAGCTAAGCAGGGTCGGGCCTGGTTAGTACTTGGATGGGAGACCACCCAGGAAGACCAGGTGCTGTAGGCATAAAAAATAAAAAATAAGGGATTGTAAGCTGACAAGATCCTTGCAATCTGTGAGGTCAACCAAGGGTTGCCTTTCCTAAAAATAAATAAATAAAATAAAATAAAATCACAATCTATTACAGGGACTAAAGTAACAAGTAACTATCTGTAGGATAATTCTGTACCATCCACATAAACCAAATTCCAACCCATATGTCTCTCCAGTTCTAATCAGTGTAACTTTTTGTCTGTCTCTCCCTTAGATGTTTAAAGACAGGAGGAAATTGCTTTCATACATTAGAATATCAAATCATTATATGTTAAATCCAATATTTTCCCTGCCTACCTCACAAGGTTGTTGTGAGGATAAAATGGAATAATGTACATAAAAAGAACTTTTATATAAAATGTGCAGTACAGTACAAACATAAGGTCCTGTTAACATAGTTGTAAGTCATTCTCTCAGTTCTTGGGCCTGGGAAGGTACTGATTTAAACACATTGAAAAACATGCCCCACATCCAGGCTGGATACATGGTAACAAGGCTATGTTAATTTTTTTTTTTTTCTCTGAGTACATAGAGTACTCTTGTGGGCTAATTCTAAAAAGGAGGAAAACTATAAATTTCCCTAAAATTGTAAGTTAACATTGATAATGCTCTAGAGCTGTTACGTGTTGTAACATATCCATGGTTTGCAAAACTTGTT
>NW_011888997.1:3240453-3249927 GCF_000151845.1 Pteropus vampyrus | reverse complement strand
TAAGAATGAGCTCATACTTAGTTCAAATTCCAGTTCATATATTTATTGTGAAGTGAGAATGATTAATAGCATCTGCCTCTTAGGGTTAGCAGGATTAAATGATAGAATTCCTGTACATCCCATTAGCATAGTGGCTGATACATAGAAAGGACTTGATGGCTGTGAGCCATTATTCTTATTGCCAAGCTCAGCTGTCCCCTCATCGTGAAGCCCATCTTTCAAATCTTCCCAAATACCTGAATAAGAATTGTCTTTCTCTTTCTGTACAACTTCGGCATTTCATTTACCTCTCTAACACTTCTATTGTGAATTATGGTTATTAATATATATATATGCCTGTCTTCCTCATTAGATATTAGGTTCCAGAGGATAACGACCATGTCTTCTTCATCTTTAAATTTTTTTCTCTCAGTACACCTTTCCCAATACCTAATATCAGGTTTATACACGTTAGAATTTAAATAAATGTTTATTAAGATGACAGTTTCCTTCTTATCCTTCAGGTCTCATGGCAAATGTCACCTCTCTATTGATTCATTCTAAAGTAGCCTTGCCATCCTACTCACCCTCTATGAAAGTTAAGTCAATTACATCACCTTGTTTATTTCATTCACAGTCTTATCATTTGGGGAAATTATTTAATTAAGATATGCACTTGTTTATTACTTATCTCTCCTAACAGAATGTAAGTACCATGACAGTGGAGCCCTTGTTCCTCACCCAATCCTTAGCCCCAGGGCAGTAAGTAGCAATGTAAGAACTCAGAAAGTATATTTTAAATGAATCATGACATCTCCTAGGGCCTGGATATGACACTGGCAGAAGTGATGTGTCCCAGTGCCTCCTGTTGAAAAAACTAGTAAAGTTGGTGATGACTTCTGAATATTTAAAAAGGTGACGTTCAGGAACAACTGTGAATAAGGTATCAGTAACTGCCTCACTTCTTTTGTCTCTGCCATCCCCAGCTACTTTTGCTCACAGAGACCACACTACCTGCAGGTTTAAGCCAAATGAATTCCCAAACCAACCATGGCATGAAGAAGGAAAGCCTTAAGCAGCTGCTGGAGCCATGATCGAAACAGTAGGACTGCAGTCATATCTGGATGGTTTAGACGAAGTTTGCTTACATGAAAGGGTCTGCCAAATAATACACTCAGGCAAGCACTGGCATCTAGTATAGGTAATGAAAGACTTTCTGGTTTGCTCGGAAACAGCTAGGACATTGCACTGTTTGAATGAGGCAACCAAAATTTTGAATAATCTTTAATAAATAGATGGAGAGGGTCTTCCACTTGGCTCATATCCAAATTTGTATCAGGGTCTGGTGAATGATCTGGTCCCTTGAAAACTGATAGAAAAGATCTGGTGGGATCTGTGGTAGAAATAGTATTGAAGCCTGATTGATAGCCATTATAGAAGAGGAGTTTCTTGCTGTTTTTCTGACTGATTATAGGGATCCTAACCAATTACATGGAGTGTAACATATTAGGACTTAGAAAGGAAATAAATCCTTTTTGGCAGAAATCTATGTATGACCTTGATGTTAAAGAAATTATAGGCTGTGTCAGAGCATAAAATTAACAACTCAGTTTTTCATTAACTAAAAATATTATTGCTTGGACCAAAAATTTTGACTCTGGAGCTTCCACCTTGGTGAACATATGGAGGTGCTGGGGAGAGTGACATGCCTAGTGAGGGCATGGAAATTTCTCATCCCTTCCCACATACCTTACCCTAAGCATCTTTCCATCTGGCTACTCCTTAGTTGTATTCTTCTATAATAAACCTTCAATCTAAAACACAAGACACACAGAAAGAATACCACATAAAGACAGAGACAGAGATTGGATGCATTTACAGCCAACAATTGCCAAAGACTGCTGACATCAGAAGCTAAGAGAAAGACATGAAATAGATTCTGCCTTAAAATGTTCACAGATAGCTTTGCTCCTGCCAATACCTTGATTTTGGACTTTCAGTATCCAGAACCGGGAGAGAACAGATTTCTGTTGTTTTAAGCTACCCAGTTTGTAGTAATTTGTTATAGCAGCCCAGAGAAACTATTACAGGTTCCTTTACATGGTGCCATCCCCATCTATGGATCAACCAAAGAGTAACAAAATCTTCCTCAGAGCAAAGTATTCACTTCATAGAGAAAGAAACACAAAAATGGCTTGGCCTCAGGGGATTTTTCATAGTGGCTGGGTTGTCTCTTATTGGAGAAGGATTGAATGCATTTTTAGTTGTGACTTATCCTTAATGTGGTAAGATTAGAGAAGGGTGCATTGGGGCATGTTCTCTCCTGTGAAAATTATAGAAATAAGCATGAAAAGAAGGGGCGTCAATGTTTCTTATGTAATGTTGGGAATAAAATAAGAAGAGAATTGGTTTATTTGTTTTCCAGAGATAATTTGATGAGCAAGGATTTTAAATTATATTACCTTTTCTGACAGAAGGTAGATCCCTATGTTCTCAATTGTATTCCATTGGAATTACTAAGTTTTCATGCAGGATGAAGACTTAGCAGGACAAATAAATGATAAAACAGATTCCAAAGAAACATATAAAACTGTTAAGTAAGTAGGTTTTAGAAAACTAAAAAGCACACCTCAGAGACGTTGCTGGAACAAACAGTGGTCAAAGCAGAATAGAAGCTATATTTTATATAGCATAATATAGGCATTTATTAAATGTGAGTATACTTTCATTATAAAAAAATAATAATAAACAAAACTTGACTCTCTCACGGTCCCCATCCAATCCATTGGCATATTTTGTCAGCTTTTCCTTCAAAACATATCTAGAATCTGATCACCTCTTATGACTTCCACTGCTACAGCTATATGTTTCTATCATCTGTCCGGGGGATTATTGCAATACTCTCCTAATTTGTATCTCTGTGTTAACCTCAGATTATCTCATTCTTTTGTTCAAAACTCTCCAGTTGGCTTTCGTCTCACTCTAAATAATATCCAAAATCCTTACAATGTTCACAAAGACCTATATGATCTGTCCCCCCATGACCCCCGCCTTACCTCTCTCACTTCATTTCCTACCAGTCTCCATCACGATCACTCCACTCAAGGTTTGGTGGCCTCCTTCCTCTTCCTTCCCCTGAAATGTTCATGCAGGTACCCACATGGCTTACTCCTTTATTTTCTTGAGGATTTTGCTAAACTGTAACTTTATAAATGACACTCCCTATAGCCCATTATTTTTCTCCTCAGTGCTCATTACCATATATACTCTTTGATGATTTATCTACTTTCCGTCTGCCCTCACTAAAATGTAAACTCCATGACAGCAAAATGTTTGTTTGTTTACTGCTCTATATCCAATCTTTAAGACACTGCCTGAAACACAGTAGCACTATATTAATAATTTTTTTTGACATTATAATTCTAGATTTTTCTGACTCTTTCACTAGACTCTAAGGCTATATATCATTAATCGATCTTAGTGCTCCACAAATGTTCTTTGAAAGAATTAATATGAAATGTTTTAAAAAGAAATCTATAATGCCATTTATTTTAAAATTCACTTTATGCTCACACTAAATAGTAATTAATAGGCAGAGATAATGTTACTTTCGTTTGAATAGATGAGGAAAATAATTGAAAGACAACGAGTATTCACTTTGAAAACTGACTTCTAACCTTATTTTAAAATTCAAATTATGTTCTAAAATGTCCTAAAGGACTGAGGCAGACGTTTTGAATTTTCTAGACACTGCATCCATATTTCTTAAGTTTGATGTAAAACTTAGGCTTCCTGTTCTCTTATTTTAATTCTCTTTTTTTCCCATTTCTATACACAGAAGATAAAGAGAAACATTCATCCTCACAGAATGGCATAGAATGCAGAAGTGATGAGGGCTGCACTCTAAGAGGATTAAGCACACAAAGAAGATAATTAACTTGCAGAGGCCCCACAGAAAATTGTGGAGTAGTGAGAAGAGCATTTGGAGTTTCTGTTATCCTAAGAAAGATCTACTCAGTCAAATAGCTACAGTTTATGCCTCAGAGTTCATTTGTAGTCCTGTTAACATAAATTAAGGAAAATATTTAACTTAAACATTAATGTAAAGAAACTAAATTAATTTACCAAAGTCATTTGTTTTTAAATATAGGTCAACAGCTAGTTTAAGACCAAAGCACACTAGATTTTTTGCTACTGTCTTTAAAATCATTCGCACTAGCAATAAAACTCTGAACAATAAAATTTCACTAGGGAAAATGATGAGAATGCAGAAATACTAGACTTCTCTAACTACAAACTCTCATAATTGGTTTTATAGCCACTTATATGATACTTTCCATGAATAGAGAAATTATGAGTGATTTTAATTTTTCTTTGAGCTTTTAAATTGTTTCAAAACAATTTGTACAAAACATTTTTAAATCAGAAAAATATGAAAAAATATAATATGCTTATATATTCTTTTCTAATATATAGTAATTCTTCTTGAATATAATGTTCAGCCTTTAAATTTAGCCATTAGAAATGCACCTCACGTGTTTGAAAGCAAAAGGCCCAATTGATCTGGTAGAAAAACAGCTCCGAGTCTACCAAATTTGACTCATTCCCTGAATACTGTTTATTGTAAATTGAAAGTGTAATGCCAGGAGGATAATTCATCATTTAACTAAAGCGAAACACAGAAAGGAATAAGTTTTGACAAACAATCTGACTGTAAAAAAAGGAATAGAGAAAGAGGAAGCAACTAAAGAAAATTTGAGATTTCTTTGCTGCATGTAATACACTATATACAAACAGCAGCAAAAACTGGGCAACAGTTAATTTTTGAAATCTTGCCTAAGGATCTGTTATCACCTAAAATCTTAAGAATATTTATTAATACCCCTGAATATATTATTTCAGACAAGATTTAAAATCAGTCTTACACAGATATGTCACTAGGATATTTCTCCAAAGAAATATCCCTTCTCTTCTTACTTTGGGAAATTTGATTCAACTTGACCCTGTTCTTAAGTCTCTGCCAATGTGGAGTTGGTGCACATAGAAGGAGGGTGGCCATCTCCTCAGACTTGAATAATAATGCTAGCTAGACTAATTCTTATGGGTATCATCTGCAAGCCTAAAATGTCTAAAATATGAATAAAAGCAAAAGGAAATTCAAGGCTAAAGGGAATTTCTATTACTTTTTAAGTAGTGAGGTAAGGCTGATTAGAATAGAACTGATTGGAATGATACCAATAAATGTAAGATGCAGAATATAAATCAAAGCAAATTGATTTAAATTTTAGATAATTAAAGCCCACATTTTTCTTAGTGTGTAATGAAATATCTTCTAAATGTAAATAATATAATCGTTAGTTGAAAAATAAAAATATTTACATAAACTATGCACAATCCCTACAAAGGGGCTTCACTGGTGTACATGAGACAATACACGTGAAGAGATTGCCATCTAGTGGCTAAAATATATTTTTAGTATGTAGGACTGGAGGCAAAAACTCTTGTTTAAGCAAATGTTAGTATTTCTCACTATTCTATTTTATTTCCAAATGCTTGTATCTTAATGCAGGAATCAAAGAGATTCATATATAGCGGTATATCTGGGGTTTTTTAAATACATAAATAATTTTTCCAATAAATTGTATTATTTTCTGTTTAAAGTGTAATATATTCCATTGTAGAACACTTCTAAACTATAGAAAAGTATATAGAAGAAAATAAAATCTATAACCCCACCATCTAGAGACAACCACAGTTAACATTTTATTTCTTTCAAATTTTTGCATATGCATTCACAATTTTTTACATGATTGACATCACAAAAAAATAATGTTTTAAAGGATGCTTTAAACACTAAAGTTCCATTTGGTGTTTTTAACCATGCTATTAAAATTTGCTGTGGTTTGAGTGAGGGTCTTTTCCTGGCAGGAATAAAATATGCATATGCATGGATAAGTGAGAGAATATCTCATGTTTAGGAAACTGCAAGAGCCTCAACACTGTTGGAAAATGAAATTAGAAGTTGACAGTTCAGTGAGAGTGCTAGTAAGAATTGGCAGGAATTGGAGCGTGCATGGAAAACAGACCAAGAAGAACACTGGACACATTAACTGTTGATATGGATAACTATTGAAGAATTTGGAGTAATGGACTTATATTACTGAATTTGCATGTCAGAAGATAATAAAATAATTTGATACTAATTTGGAGGACAGAATAAAATAACAGGTCTCATAGCTAGCCACATTTTAGAACTACCTAGGGAGTTTTAAAAATGTCGATCTCCAGATTCCAGTCCAAACCAGTTAAATCAGGATCCTGGAGAATGAGATATTTTACAAAGTTTCCCAGATAGTAGTATTATTATGCAGCTTGGGGTAAGAATCACAAAATTAAGGAGAAATAGAATTAGAGACAGAAATACCATTTAGAAGAGTGTTACATTAGATAATGTGAAAAATCATATATGCCTACACTAGGTTAGTGACAGTATGCATGGAGAAGTAATTTAAGTGGTAGAATTGACACAAGTTGCTAATTAATTGAACACAAGGTATGAAATACAAAAGAAGTACTCTCTAATGGTGCTTTGGTAAATGGTGGTGTCAGTAGGAAATACAGCTGATTGGACTTGTGTATGGGAGGTGAGAAGTATACTAATTGAGAAGAAGCTACCATTTTTCTTCAGATCCTTTACCAAGGATATATATACCCTTATATATATTTTCTATTTGCCCTATTGTAAATCTTTGGGCCAGATATTGGAACACAGCTTCAGCCGACCTTTTCATTCTCTCCTTCGTGATGGTGGGGCCAAGACTCTGCAAACCATGTGTTTGCTTCCCCAGGCTGGTTCATGTTAGGCTCTTCTGGCAGGAGACATGACAGGAAAACTGCCACATTGGCGATTGGTGAGGAAAAAGGGATTCATTCTTTCCTGTTTGCTTCTTGGTGACTTCCTACATGCTACAATGGCCATTTATGCAGCTATTTTTAAAGAAGAGTTAAATAAGCACTCCCAGTCAGTATAAAATAGAAGAAACTAGGAGTTGTGACTTAATTTTTTTTCTTATATCACACAAGAGAGAGAAGATGGAGAGAAAGCCCTCAGCATTTAGGCCTTCAGATGGCCGCCACTTGTTTCTGAACTCTATTTTCTCAAACTCTAACCTTCTTCTGGCAGACCCTGCTCAACCTTCACCATCTAGGGTCCTCACTTATTTTCTTAGGGAAACTCAACTTGCCTTCACGTGGGAAAGGAGCCACATCACTGTGTGTGGTTAAACTACATGGACTTTGTCTAGATGGTGATAAATTTTTTCTTGGCCTAGGGTTTGCCAGAGGAATGCAGGGATTTTCCAGGGGTACTATTGGCTCTGGTTTTATGAGATAAAGACAGTGAATGACCTGATCCCAGGTTGGTCTCTTCATCAGTGAGTGCAACTGACATTTTCTACCTGATTAATATAAGAATAAGGGCAACTCGATTCCATGAATATTAATTTTCTTCCCAACGAACATGATCTGGCATGATGTGAGGTAGGTATAATCTTTAAATTGATATGACTTTGACTCTATTCTTTTGGGAAAAAAATAACCCTTGTATTCCTAGATATGGATCTTCTGGTTTATTCCTCTGAAGATGTCCATATTATTAGAACTATCATTTTAGTTTGGAATCACTGTTTATGAATCATTTAGGAAAAATGGTGCCAGCTTCAAATATAATGTTTCTTATAATGTAATATTTCCTCTCAGAAAAGTGCAGGTGATGGTGGGGGAGGGGATCTCATTTTATCCCATTAAACTATCTGTATCTCTCTCTACCTCTATCCACGAAACCATGACAGCTGATCATTTTATTCAAAACACTAAGGTAAAAGCAGTACCCAAAGTATTCATCATATTGTCTCCCTTCTTTTCACTTGACATATCATTTGAGATTTTTTCACTGCACGAACGTCTCATTTCATTCCAAAATCTTAAACTCATATTTATTCTCATTTTAGCTAACGTGCTAAGTATATAACCAAAACACTTCCCAATAAAAAAGGAGAATCAAAAAGAATACACTTACACTGTTCTTGCACAAATAACAACTAAAAGAACTGCTACTATTTAAAGATGAATGATATGAGATTTCTGCATTGACAAATGTATTGTTCTTAAATAAAAGAAATATAAATGTGAAAGACAAAGAATTACTGAAAAAAATGTGTAGATGAAAATTTCCCTACACTCTCTAAAAAAGTAAAAAAAAAAAAAAAGAACTCTAAAACAAGAGACAAAAAAGAAATAATATGAAATCAAATGGAGATGCAAGGCAGAGTTAAGGAAAAAAACCGAAGTAAAAAACACAATATGAATGTGTGAAAAATAATATAAATGGAGCCACTTCAAAATGGAGTTGGAGCCACCATCCCAGAAGAACTGCCTTGCATGTCTTAGTCCTCGAACCTTTGAAATGTTCAGAAGGGGCAAAATAACCTTTGGACTGGGCCAAAGCAACACTGTATTTCAAACAACTGTTTGCAAAGCTAACAAGAAAGTATACATCCTGACTACTAGACTGAAAATTAAAGACATTATTTAGAATTAGCAACACCATGATAGCTAAAGAATAACTTAGCTGATTTGCACCTATGGAAATTCCTTCCTTGGCTTAGTAACACTAATAGAAATTCTTTCCTTCTAGTCATGTAATTATTTCTCTTCCCTTTGTCATAAATACCCATAACTTCACCTCTAATTGGAGCACTCTTTGAGTTTCTGCCTGAATCAGTGCTTCTCAGAATTGCAAAAATTTTTTTAATCTCAAATAAATGATTGTTGCCTCTAACTTTGACCTTTTATTTTCAGGTTAACAAAATATATATAAAAACTACATTTGAAATAGGAAGAAAGAGAATTGATGTAAAAAAGTATAAAAAGAAAAGTGGGAAAAGCACACAGTGCAGTAGAAAAGAGTAATAACTTAAAGCAGTGGTCTCCAACCTTTTTGGCACTATGGACAGCCCTTCCACGAGAATCTAATGCTCAATGATCTGAGGTGGAGCTGAGGTGGTGATGCTAGAATCGAGGAGATGATGCTAGTGCTGGGGAGCTGTTGCAAATACAGATGAAGCTTGGTTTGCTGCTCACCTCCTGCTGCGAGGCCTGGTTCCTAAGAAGCCATGGACTGGTTTGGGTCCGCGGCCTGGAGCTTGGGGACCCCTGACTTAAAGGGAAGAGAGCAAATGAAAATAGATAATTGTCTGAGACTCTTTCTGGCACATTCCCGTCAATGCAGAGATCTCATATTTCCCTGAGCACACGGATGCCCAGCTAGGCTACATTTTCCAGACTCCCTTGTGGCCATATCTCACTAATGTAATGTGAGTGGAAGTGAGTTATACAAGGAACTTGCTTGAAGAAGACTTTTTTGGATTTGCATTGTAGTCTTGAGTCTCTTTCTATGCGATCTTCTTTATTACCAACTCTTTTCAGAAGTTTCAG
>NW_011888997.1:3217390-3240328 GCF_000151845.1 Pteropus vampyrus | reverse complement strand
AGTAAGGAAACTTTTTTAGAGAGTGTAGGGAAAAAAAAAAAAGAACTCTAAAACAAGAGACAAAAAAGAAATAATATGAAATCAAATGGAGATGCAAGGCAGAGTTAAGGAAAAAAACCGAAGTAAAAAACACAATATGAATGTGTGAAAAATAATATAAATGGAGCCACTTCAAAATGGAGTTGGAGCCACCACCCCAGAACTGCCTTGCATGTCTTAGTCCTCAAACCTTTGAAATGTTCAGAAGGGGCAAAATAACCTTTGGACTGGGCCAGAGCAACACTGTATTTCAAACAACTGTTTGCAAAGCTAACAAGAAAGTATACATCCTGACTACTAGACTGAAAATTAAAGACATTATTCAGAATTAGCAACACCATGTATAGCTAAAGAATAACTTAGCTGATTTGCACCTATGGAAATTCCTTCCTTGGCTTAGTAACACCAATAGAAATTCTTTCCTTCTAGTCATGTAATTATTTCTCCTCCCTTTGTCATAAATACCCATAGCTTCACCTCTTAATTGGAGCACTCTTTGAGTTTCTGCCTGAATCAGTGCTTCTCAGAATTGCAAAATTTTTTTTAATCTCAAATAAATGATTGTTGCCTCTAACTTTGACCTTTATTTTCAGGTTAACAAAATATATATAAAAACTACATTTGAAATAGGAAGAAAGAATTAATGTAAAAAAGTAAAAAAAAAAAGTGGGAAAAGCACACAGTGCAGTAGAAAAGAGATAATAACTTAAAGCAGCGGTCTCCAACCTTTTTGACACTATGGACAGCTCTTCCACGAGAATCTAATGCTCAATGATCTGAGGTGGAGCTGAGGTGGTGATGCTAGAGCCGAGGAGATGATGCTAGTGCTGGGGAGCTGCTGCAAATACAGATGAAGCTTGGTTTGCTGCTCACCTCCTGCTGCGAGGCCTGGTTCCTAAGAAGCCATGGACTGGTATCCGTCTGCGGCCTGGGGCTTGGGGACCCCTGACTTAAGGGGAAGAGAGCAAATGAAAATAGATAATTGTCTGAGACTCTTTCTGGCACATTCAAATTAATTCTTGTTTCCCTGAGCACACGGATGCCCAGCTAGGCTACATTTTCCAGACTCCCTTGTGGCCATATCTCACTAATGTAATGTGAGTGGAAGTGAGTTATACAAGGAACTTGCTTGAAGAAGACTTTTTTGGATTTGCATTGTAGTCTTGAGTCTCTTTCTATGCGATCTTCTTTATTACCAACTCTTTTCAGAAGTTTCAGACCAGCATTGCAGCCTGAAGGCTCTCCCTGCTTACTCTACTTCCCTTCCCTTTTAGCACTCCTTGTACCCGACCTAACATGGAATGCTTTCAGTGTTTCACCGTTAGTTGTGGTGTTTCTTTAGGATATTCTATCAGGTCCCTTCTATTTCTAGTATCTAGACGTTTTCATCATGACTGTTGAATTCTATCTAAAACTTTTTACACATATATTGTTATTTTTCTCCTTTATTCTTTTAATGTGGTTAATTATATTAATTGCATAATCTGTTCTCTAATATTAAGTGGACTTTAAAGTCAGTTGATTATGAGATACTACTTTTAGAACTCAGGAAATACACATTCTTTAGAGACAAAAGTAGTTATCAGTTATATATTTACCTACACACAATGAGCAATATATGAAAATATGTTAATATTTTACTAACTAGTTGTTTTGAGTTGTGTCTTTTATTTATTTACCTCAGTCAGTAATGCAGTTATTTATGTAATCAGTAAACAAGCATTTGTTGAGCATTCACTATTCAAGAATAAACGCCATTCAGTCTTCTGGTACAAACTAGAGTACAAACCATTGCCATTAAGGAGCTTATAATTTAAGTGTGTGAATGCAGTGTGTGTATGGGGTTGTGTGTGCTGGACCATAGCACCCTGGTGAAATTGGAACAGAAAGGGAGTAGAATAAAAGATTATGGAAAACATATATAGTAAATGTTGAACTATAAATTAATGAACAAAATGCTAAGGAAATAGAATGGGGAAGCACTCCAAGTCCCTATTCAAGTCATTAGACTTGAATCTTGAATACGATACGGGTGCATCAGAAAAAAGATGACGGCGGAGAAGGAAACATTAGACATTTGTGCTGGTTGAATATTTATTGGTATGTGCCAAGACGTAATGGCCTTGGGGATAACGTAGTGATAAGTCACAAAAATCTCTGCTGTTTTAGGTTTAAATTCTATCATCAACAGAAAGAAATAATTTGCCCAAAGAAAGGAACTTTCCGGCTCAAGAAAGCTTTTGTATGAACAATCAATCAACAGTTCTGGTGGATACACAGAGAGGCAATACCCAAAGTGGGCTGCGTGAAGGAAGACAGTACCAGATTTTCTATTTCTATTTAGTTTTTACAATCTTCTAGTATTACTATTTTGTTTGTTGCAACGTACATGTAATTTACAAATTATTGTCTGCATATTGGGAGTGCGGGCTCAAACTTTTTATTAATGCATTTACCAATGTATTTTATCAAAGAAGTTTCGAGACCATTGCTCTAGAGTCCTCCAAACTAAAAGAAAACTTGGAATTCAACTATATTAAAGCCACAAAACACTCATGTCTAAAACACTAGCAATACAGGAATGTTACAGAACAGAAGGGGTGGCTGGGGAAATTTCTTAAGGGACTTACTTGTAGACAATCCTAAAGGCGTTGCCTATACAGTTGTAAATAAAAACTGAAAAAAGTTCTTAGATGTTTGCTGGTTTGGACCGCTGCTGAGAACTCTGGTTTTACAGTCTATATGTTAAGATCCCGACCACAGTCTCACTGATTGTGTTGCTCCGTGTGTAATTCACAGGAGGCACCAAGTATAGGGTCTGAGTACAGCAGAAACAGCTTTCGCATCCGATGAACTCAGCCCGGGAATAGCAAGGCGGTCCTCGGCTGGTCAGCTCGCCTAGAGCGCCACCCGGCGCCGTCCGTAACCACTGCCGGGCCGATATCACGTGCCCTACGTGCTGATCTCGCGCCTCCGCGTTGCTGTTCTAGTCGCTCCATTAAGTCTCTTCTGCGGGGAAAACCCGCCTTCGGGCCGAATCGTCACTTCCGGCTGACGCTCAGCGTCATTGGAATCGTCACTTCCTGCCGGTAGCAGTGTGGACGGTGCGGGTCGTGGCCGCCGGTTCCCCGGTTCTCCCCTTCCCCTACTTTTCTCCCTCCCTCCCTCTCCCTCCCTTCGCGGCTGTCGGTCCCCTGTCGCAGACTCCCTGGCCCGTCCCTAACCCTTTCCTGACCTCGGTGCCCCTGGATTGGCTTCCTTTTTCTGTTTCCCGGCCCAGCCCCCGTGTCAGGGCGGGGGCCTTGAGGAGCCAGAGGCGCTGCAGCTGAGAGAAAATAACCAGACGACCCTCGGCTCCCCAGCCTCTTCGCTCCGCCGCCGCCATGGCAATGAGGCAGACTCCGCTCACTTGCTCCGGCCACACGCGGCCTGTGGTTGATTTGGCCTTCAGTGGAATCACACCTTATGGCTATTTCTTAATCAGCGCTTGCAAAGGTAAGCAGAGCCGCTGATCGGGGATTCCAGAGGCTAGGACTGGAACGGAAGGGAGTGGAGCCGGCACTCCCTGTTGCCGAAGGGGTGGTGGGGATCTCAGTCTTTGAGATGAGGGCCAGAGGAGTAGTGTTAGGGATTCCGCAGCTGAAACTAAGAGAAGCTTTTGCGACATATCTGACAAAGCTAACTTTGCCTCTAACTAAAGCTTCTCATTTTACTTTTATTGCTATTTCTGGAGAAGCGGGACTGCACACTTGACTAGACATCTCGGCCAACAAACCGTAAATATCTTCAAGGGTTTGGGGAATGGCGAAACTAGGCCAGACTAAGTAATACCTTACCAACGCTTGTTTCTCCAGTTGTCTCATTGGCTGTTCATTTGTGATATTAGTCTCATTTTTCAAATGGACACTTATTAGGTTAATAAGTTTGCCCAAAATAAGACTCAGTTCTAGGTTGTTTTAATGCAGATCAGTATTCTTACCACCTAATTACAAATGCTTCACAGAGAACCTACGGCTCAGTTCTTCAGTTTATTTAGTTAACATATATAGTTGCCTATAAGTTAATTTATTTGCGGACGTTCTTAGTGACCCCCAGTGGGAATAGTTAGACAACAAAAGCAATTTTCTACTTTGTTATTCAACATAATCACTTTATGTTTGAATCTTAGGTTTTAAACAATCTGAATTTCTATTTTTTAAAATCTGAACTTCTAAATCACATGTCTTTTAAAATATTTTTTAGACGGTAAGCCTATGCTACGCCAGGGAGATACAGGAGATTGGATTGGAACATTTTTGGGTCATAAAGGTGCTGTTTGGGGTGCAACATTGAATAAGGATGCCACCAAAGCAGCCACGGCAGCTGCAGATTTCACAGCGTAAGTATAGTCAAAAGGCCAGCTTTGGAGGTCTCTTCGGGTTATGTTCTAAAATGATCAAACTTCAGCCTCAGTCTGTTCATCTTCTATGGTGCTGCCAGTTGTCTTCCTAAAAACAAATTTCATCATTTCACTTCTTTAGTGATTTTCCTGCCTGCCTTCTACTATTTCAGTGATTCATGGCCTTGGGTGTACATTAGAATATCCTGGGGATCTTTTAAAATATTCAAATGCACATATCTGAGAAATTCTGATTTAATTGGTCTGGGGATGGAGTGCCCAATACCAGTCCCCCCCACCCCACCCCACCTCCCCCCTTTAAAGTTGTTTTAGGTGATTCTGATATGCAGTCTTAGAACCACGGGCCTAAAAGTTAAATTTCAGTTGTTGACACCTTAAACTTGAGCCGCATCCTAGTTCATCGGCATCCCGTAGGTCTAGCTATATATTGTTACCAGAATACACCTTACCTATTTTGCTTTTTGGCTTTTGCATACGTTATTAGAGTGACTTGTAATGGCCCACTTTCCCCTTCTGGGCATGTTTCATATATATTATCTTAGTATCCAATTCTTAACTGTGTTCCTTAAATGTTTAAACTAATGAAGACACTGTCAACATCTATTGTATGTATGGTAGATTTTATTAGACTTAAGAGTCTGGAGAGTAAAAGTGGTTTTTGTTTTGTTTTAAAGACAGTTTCACACTGGGGAGCAATTATAAGTGTTTTGCTCCTTTGTTTTAAGCAAATTAACATGACAAGTTTTATTATGAAAAATAAAGGCGGATTGATAGTGATGGTGTATACATGACTATGCATTTGTTGAAACTCAAAGACTCTAACCCACAGAGTGAATTTTACTGTGTATAAATTATAAAAATAAAAATTTTTAAATGAGAGGGAGATACAGTTTTATATGGGATTAGAGATGATGAGAGATCAGGAGGAAAAGTTACGTTAGTCTGGACTTTTTTTCTGTGTCTTCAATAAATAAATTGCTATTATGTCTTTATGCATAACCACTGTAAAGTTTTGTGCTGTGCCCTGTTAGTGTACATAATATTGATAATGTTAGGAACTGGTTGATTTTATATAAATCCTTTTAATGTCAATAGCTTCAGGTCATGTTGCTTTAGATGTCAGCTTCACTGCTTATTATGTGACAGAGACTCTGATTGTTAATTATGGAAGGTGAAAATGATGCCCAGATAAGGAACACTTATGGAATGCTAGAAGGTGGAGGTGTCTTATTTTGTGTGCTTTTAGCACTTTTGTAGTACTTAACTTACTTATGTGTCTTTGCTTCTTGAGGCCAAGGGCCATATCTTCTATTAAATTGTATCCTTGGCTTATTCAAACCTTATATATTTTTTGAATAAAAAACTTAAGGAAATTTCTTAGAAGGATGAATTATAGATCTTGGTTTTGCTTCTGAAACATTTATGGTTGGTTGTCATGAATATAGCTTTTTTCCTCCTCCTCCTCTTCCAAAGTTTGTTTTTGCCATTGGAAACGAATGTCATTGATTTTATAACAGAGCTAGAAAATTGAGATTAATAACTAGATTTCAAATATACAGTAAGTAAATATTAAAAATGTTGTTACTGAAACTAGGTCTCAGTCTCATGATGATAAGTTAATATTTAGTAAAGTGGTATTTTAAATTAAATATAAGCTATAAATATAACAAGGTTTTAGACACTACGGACATTAGCATTAAAAGAGACAAGTTTTTGAATTGCAGTTCTGGAAAGATCCATTTTTGTTAACCTCTTTTCTGTGTTATCTGGTCTTGACAATGTTAATTACATGAGGAAATGCTTTATCACTTACTGCTTGATGGTCGTGCTCTGATCTTTAAAAGACCTTTGCAAAAGCTTGTTAAGAATGATGCTTGTCTCTAAAATCTACGAAGAGTCTTGATTTGTACATTTGACCAAATTGTAATGCCAGTCCTCAGGAAAATAAAGAGCATTAGATAAAAATTACTATTGATGTGAGAATTACTCTGAAATGAAAAGAGAAAAAGTAATAAAAAATGTCATTTTGGATATTTAACAGTTGAGTCATGAAAAGAGTAGTCAGGATTTTTTCTGACAGCATTAATAACTAAAGTCACACATTTGAGGATATGTCTGGGTAGTGTTGTTTTTGTGCTTTCTTAACATTTCAAGGCTTAGTGTCTGTGTTTACAAATGGTAATAAAATCATAACTGCTGGTTTAAACTTTAAATCTGTACTTGAATTCTGGCTTCATTACTCACTAGCTCTATGACTGAGGGAACTTTAAACTTTTTCTCAGTTTCATCATCTATAAAAATGAGAACAGTTACAGCGCCTAACCTCAACCTGGTGTTGGTTGTACATATTAAATGAGTTTATGTTTCTAATATTTAGAACATTGCCTAAAATCTAATAGCTACATGTTACCTTTGTAAGGTAACAATGATAGCTACCACCCCCACTGTACCAAAATCATATATGTTATTTTGGTACTTATGTAGCTAAAGCTGTGAATCCTTTTAGTTTCATGCAAGGAAGTTCGAGTAGATGTGAATATCAAAAAAGAAATACTATTTTCCCCTCTCAATTAAGGCTTTTAGGTGCCAAGATACAGTGGGAAGATATAAGGGTTCCCATTAGGCAGGCCTGAATTCATGTGCTAGCCACGCTTTGTATTTCCAGTTTGATCATGGGATGCATCTTAAACTTTGGTTTTTATATCTATAAAATGGGTATAAGACCAAGTGGTTATGGGGAGAATCACAGAGATCTTTTTGTGTCTGTTCCATGGTAGGTGTTCAGTAAATGATAGCTGAGACTTACCCTCATTTATTTTGTGTGTGTCTGTGACGCGTGGAGGTGTGTGCATTCACTGTGTATATTCTCTTCTAATGACTTGTCATGGGCTCGCTGTTAGGAACTTGATCTAGCTAAAGAATAGCTTCTTCAACTTACTTAATCATAATTGGTATAAATCATTTTTTGGAAAGTTCTTTTTTTCCTCCCGCATTCTTAACGTTTCTCTTTTTTTTTTTTTTTTTTTTTTTTTTGGTTTCTTGTAGAGAAAATATATTCAGCAGGACTAATCTCTGGGTCAGTTTAGAATGTTATCGTGAAGGGACTTAGGTAGTCAAGGCAGGTGACGAATACACTGTCCGTGAAACATCCTCTTTATATCTTTTAATTCATAAAGCTAATGTTAGCATTACTTCCCATGATCCTCTCCTCAGCACCTCCACTTTTGAAATCATCTGGAGAAAATGCCAAACGTAGAAAAGTTTCCTATGCTATGTTCCAGAGCACTTGAGTAGATCTGGGGTTGGGCCCGGGACTCTGTAGCTAACCAAAAGTGTATAATCACTTTTTTTTCCTTGTAAAAGCCAATAAGGTTCTCAGTAAAACAAAGGTGTTATCATATCCTCTTTGGTGACTTGGTCAACATGTTAAGACAGGTAATACTTTGCCCAAAAATAGTTTATTTTGTTCAGGCCTTAAAGAAGGTAAGGAGCCACTCTTTTGAGATGGTGGTAAATCCATTATCAGGATATGAAAAGTATTGAACAGATAGCGTCGATTATTATATTCAAGAAATTGGGGATGTAAGAGGTATCAGTAGTTCAGGGAGATGACAAGAACTTCATGAGTTGTGCAGAAATAAATGCTACAGGATTAGCTGATGAAAGGATATTGGTGATGATGCTTCATTGTCTCGATTTGAGTCCTGCAACCAGCTAGTTAATAACAGTTTCTGACCTGAAGATTGAAAAATACATTAGAAAACATTTAGGTTATTGAATCTGAGCCCTTTTTTAGAATTCTTACTGTGAATAACAGAAATATCCCAGTAAGTACAAGAGATTAGAAAATGCTCTGTCAGACTGTCATCCTCAATTTTAGTATTGTTTCTAAATAGGAAAGAGACTAAAGATGCATTGGCCCCCTGTATAATACTGCTTTGCTCATGCCCATTCTTTCCTCTTCCCCAGTGAATGTATGTGATCTGAGCAAAATCTTAAGATTTTATGGAGTTTTTGGAAGATTATTGAATATACTCAAAATTAGTAATTCAGAAGACATTGCCCTGGGTTCTTTGGAGACTTGGAATCATGTGAATAACTAGGATAGAAATTTCAGATATGTTTGATATTTTCTTCACTGCAACAGTTTGGAATATTAATCTTTGTACTCTTATCACTGATTTCCCTGTGATTAAGAGTAAACATAAGTTACAAATAAAAGCAATGCAAAATTAAACACAGTACTCATATAGGCTGAAGTCTGTGGAGGAACAGAAAGGAATGGTTACTGGAGGTGAGATAAATAGAAGCTTTCATGAAAAGATAGCATTTGAAATGAACCCTGGGAATGAGTAGATCTTTGCATAGTTGAGAATATAAAATACCAACTTAGAACAATTTCAACAAAGACAGGATCCTGGAAGAAAATAACACGGCTTCTTTGAGGAATGGTGTGACCAGATTCAGAGAAATGATGCAAAATGAGATTGGGAAGGTAGGTGTGGGCCAGAGTTGAATTGGAAATGGGAGAGATTAGTTCAGGTTTCCTTTACAAGGAGAAGTCAGTACTTGAGAGTTTAGTAGCAGTGCTGCTCATAGTTGACTTTATTTTTCTCAGAATATATTTATTTAGCCACTTGCCTACAAGGTTTATGTTGTAACGTCATCATTTATTTCTGTTAGATGGTCATGTTTCTTGACCATTGTACATGCTTGTCTGCAATGGCTTTTCTCCTTTTTTCCCTTTGTGTATTTCTACTTGCTCTTTAAGACTACTGACTGGCTCTACTGCTTAGATTTTTCTGGACTTCTGGCATAATTAGTGGCATGGATTTTCTGTTTCTATAGCCATGTACATTCGTATTTTAATTATGTTTATTTAATGTGTGATTTAATGCACATTTTTCTCCTCAGCTAAAGCTCTACAAAGGCAGGAACTTTCTTTGGGATCGTTTCTTCCTTTTGCAACCTAGGACTAAGTCTAGAATGACATAACATACTGGATGTATTTATTGTGTATTTAGAAAAAAAGATACCCCTTGCTTTTATTTTTTTGTTTATTTTTCATTTTATTCCTAAAAATAAATGTCAGTTACATTGAAATGAAAATCTTTATGAAGCATGGCTTGTTTGCTGTTAACGGTTCTTTTCTTTGTATGCAAAGTTTCCTTGTTTATTTTTCAGTGGTCTCTCTTGATATAAAATGAATTCTTTTTTTTTTTCTTCTTTAAGTGTTTTTATTTGGGGGAACCCTTAGTATTTTCGTAAAGTATTAACCGTTATCCCTTAACCTATAGAGACATATATACATGTGTGTTAGACACACAACCACATATATTTTGGGTTGGGGTGGGTCAGGGAAACACAATTGAGAGATTAAAATTTCTCAATGTTAGCGTTATATAGTCAAAAGCTGATACTTTTGGAAGAAGTTAATTAGAGTATGATTTGAGAATTTAAGAGCACTTTAGGGAAGAGGTAGGGAGAATTTTTTCCCCTACTGTCTTGATTTAAAATTTTATTTAACTTGGATCAGGGCCTTTTCTTTAAATTTTTTAAAAGGATTTCTTGATTTTCATTTTTTTGTTTTGTATGTGCATGAGAGTAGAGAACAGGAAAAATTGGAAAGGTGGAACTAAAAATTGGTTTAAATGTTTTCAGTCTTGACAAAATGATATTACAGCCATAAGCTAAAAATAAAAGTAAGGATACATTCATGGATCTCGTTTACTTAAATTCATAGGTCTTTTTTGCTGTCAGATTGGTTTATGTGGCTTTTATAGAGAAATTTCCTTTAGATTATTTAAATATTTTATTAAATGAACCCTAACAGTGGAGGGCTATTAGAAATAATGGAGATTTATAATGTATTTATGTTACATTTCACATATCTAATTTATTTGGTGATTAATCATCAAATTACCATTATTTACTTTTCACTTTTAGCAAAGTCTGGGATGCTGTCTCAGGAGATGAATTGATGACCCTGGCCCATAAACACATTGTCAAGACTGTGGATTTTACGCAGGTATCAGAAAATGGAGTTTATTTTAGGGAGTTAAATTGCTGTTTGTATATTTGGTTAATATTTGGCTTTGGGGAGAAATATTTGGTGTATATTCACTTATATTTGATTTGGTTGTAGATTAAGCTATACAAATTTATTTATTCTTGGTTAATGATATGAGTCTTTTAAAATACCCTGGAACCCTTGTATTCTTCATCAATAGCAACAAACATCTGAAATGCCCAAATGGTTCTCAGCTACTTTTAATATAGAGAGGATAAATTTGAGATCATCAGAGAACTGCCATTCAGGAGGAGGAGAGCAGGATCAGGGCAAATTGAGAGAATTCATGTGGTAGGTGGTGTAACAGTTGAGCTAGAAAGCTTATAAGGCTTCAGCATTATGAAAAGGATAAATGCTCTACAGCACCTTCTTAGAAGTAAGGGGCATGGGCTGCATCTCTTTGTGACATATGTGAGTTTTGTTTGGATTTTATATGGTGTTGAAGTTTCAAAGAGAAATAACTATTAAAATGACTAATCTAGTAACATTTTACTTGTGTCTATTTTCAGGATAGTAATTACTTGTTAACTGGAGGACAGGATAAACTGTTACGCATATATGACTTGAACAAACCTGAAGCAGGTAAGCATAATTTATACGTGTTTGTGGTTTTATTTTGTTATAATTTAAATGACTTTTTTTTTTTTTTTTGATTAATTCATGTTCATGTTCAGTACTCAAATTTGGGAAAAAAAATTAAAATAATCAAATCACTTAATATCTTTAGTTTTTGGTTTACATTCTTTCGTTCCTTTTTCTATGCAGATAGGTATTTTCATATTGATTTATTTACTAATTATGCTTGTGTAGTCTTAAAATTTAAAAACTTATCCTGAATAAGTTTTTGTTATGACATTAAGTTTAAACAGGTACATAACAGTGTTAACTACCTTTTGGTGAGAAAGAATGGTTTTCTGTAGAAGGTGAGATGAGTAAGAATTCTCTGTGTACATAGAGTGTTCAGGTTTTTGAACCATCTGAATGTATTATTTATTCAGAATTTGCAATAATTTTTTCATGTCTTTAAATATTCTTTCTACTATTTTTAATGATTATGGTTATCCTATGAATAAGTGAATTAACTAATCTCCTATTATGGCTTGTTTGGGCTATTTGCAAATTTTAAATATTTTAAGCAGTGTGTATGTTTAACATCCTTATAAGTTGGAAATATTTCCACAATTGTTTCTGTAGGATAGCTCCATAGAAATAGAATTGTTGGAACAGAAAGGAGGTACACTTGAAAACCATTGATTACAAGTGCCCTCCAGCAAAGTATAAAAATATATCTATGACTAACCTATTCCAGCAAACTGATAATTTTATATTTGCCAATTTAATAAAAGAAAAAATGATTCTGTTATATTGATGTGAACTTTAAAAAATTATTCATGAGATTAAAATACTGTTGAATTCTAACGTATTTCCGTTTTTGTAAACTAATTGCCTTTTCCTGCCCTTTGCCAATTTATCTATTGTGATATTGTGATGTTATGATGTTCATCTTTTCCTTACCAATTTAAAGGTTCTTTATTCTGACTTGTCATTTGCTTTTAAAATTTTTAATAAGGTTTATGATGTACACATTTGAAAATTTGAAAATTTTCATTGTGTTATATAGTCATATCTTAAATTTTGTATCATGGGCATTTATTGTGTATTCATAAATCAGTATATTTTAGAAGTTAGTAAGAAAGTCTAACCTATATTGGAAATTAAGTAAAAAACATAGCAAAGTACTTTGATTTCACCTAATCAGTGCAGTTATGTGATTCAGCAAGGTCATTTAGGGCTTAGGTGGACATTTTTATCTTTTGCCTTTCTCAAAGGTGTTTATTTCAAAGTGGCTCTTCCACTGTACTGACAACAAAAATAATAGCAATTAACTGAGCTTTTACTGTATGTCAGACACTAGGTTAGAAATTTTAGATGTATATTATCATTTGATCCCTTCACTCAAACTATGAGGTATAGTGACCATTGTTATCCCAATTTATAGATGAAGAAATGTAGTCTTCAAAAGGTTAAGTAACTTGCCTAAAGTCAAAGTAATGTTGAATAGCATTGCCTCAGTATCTGTTTTGCCCAGATATAACCAGTGTTGTTGTTATTTAATCTTTTGAAGGAAAAGTTTACAACAGAGACAGGTCCTGCACCCTTTTTTTGATACTTTGCTCTCCAAGTAGAAATTCTTGTGGGAATACTGCACTGCTTTTTACTTCCCTTTTCTCCTTCCAGCCCCTGCATCCCCCCACCCCCCTTTTTATTCCGTTAATACTAACAGTGACTTGGATGAGGGGCCCAGCGTTAGTGCTAGTACTAAGATTAGCTCTGGTTGTCTTGTTCCTTAGTCCATATTCTTATTAAGTTATACCACAGTATTTTAATTTTTTTGTGATGCAATAATGCTTTTAAAAGCAGGAAAGTAGCCTGGGGGTAGAGTGAGTGATATAGTCACTCTCGCTATATATAGCATCATAGTTCTTAGATTCCTTGTCATGCAGGTAAGTTTTTGTTCCAATACAGAAAAAACTAAATATATTCTCTATAAACAGCAAGTTTGAATTGTGCCAGACTTTAGAAAGTTGCAGTCTAATTTAAAATGAGTCCTTTTATTTTATTTTCATTCATTCATTTATTTATTTATTTATTTATTCATTTATTTATTTATTTCAGCCAGGACTGTTTTATTTTTACATATTTAATTGTTCCAATATTTTTCATTTTTAAAAATTAAATATTAACAAATGTATTTTAATTGTTTCATCTTAAGAACCTAAGGAAATCAGTGGTCATACCTCTGGTATTAAAAAAGCTCTATGGTGCAGTGAGGATAAACAGATTCTTTCAGCCGATGATAAAACTGTCCGGTAAGTGACTTTTATTTAATAATTTAGAGTTTGAAAAATATTTGACCTTAGAGCTTATATTTTAAATATTTTTTATAACTATATGTGGGAAGAATTGTCTCTGAATATCAAAACTTTAGCTGCACATAGGTCATATTCTTCTGTAGGTACCCATCTCTGAATATCAAAACTTTAGCTGCACATAGGTCACATTCTTCTGTAGCTACTATTAAAAATAACAGAATTCACAAAACAAAAATACTGTCACCTATATAAGCAGATCTTCTTAACCCAGGTCAGTGGACAGTTGGTTATAGGGAGTCCATGAAACCCCTGATACTCTATACACAAGTTTGTGTTCTGATACCAGATGTATTTTTCCGTGGAAAGAAGTAGCTATTATCAGATTCACAGAAGTAGAGTGTAAGAACATTATTTGGAGCAACGCTGAAATTAATTAGATTAGGACCTTAGTGTCTATAATACCATAGTTTTGCAGAATTGTTTGGGAAGTATATTTAAGTATTAAAGTTGACTTCATTAACAAGCTACCAAATAATTTGACCTTGTTATAGGAACCCAAAACGTCTCTACATATCATTTGTAATTTATGAGTCGGAATGGAGGTTGTTTTACAGGTGTGATTATTGGTTAATCTACAGATATAATTAGGATTTAAGCTTTTTTCTGAAGTGAGTAAATATCATATTTTCCTTTTTCTTTTTTGCAGCCTTTGGGATCACGCTACTATGACAGAAGTGAAATCTCTAAATTTTAATATGTCTGTTAGCAGTATGGAATATATTCCTGAGGGAGAGATCTTGGTAATAACTTATGGACGCTCTATTGCTTTTCATAGTGCAGTAAGGTATGTTCAAGAAGTACCTTTATTTTCTTTTTTAGCAACAAAGGACAACACAGGGTACTTAAAAATTAAGGCATATATGAAAAAGTATTTAACTCTTTTAAAGGCAGATCTTGGCCTATACTGTGTAACATAGAGGGGAATGTTTTCATATCCACTAATAATGTGTTTTAAAAGAATTTGGTATACCTTAATCAGAGGAATTGATCAAATAAATTTGCAGATGCTTAGGACATTTATTGGTAAATTTTAAAACTTTTTAAATTATATTTTTCTTTAAGGGATCATTGAACTGGAGCTGTAATTAAGATTATTCATTACTATATAAAACCATTGTGATTTTGATTCTCCTATTTTCACTTTAAAAATTTGGAGAAATAGTGATTTTTTTCCCCCTATTCCCAAGTATGTATAGACCTAATGAATTTTTTTTTAAACAGACTTAATTTTTGCAACTATAAATATAGTAAATGCTTTTGTCAAGTATTTGGAAAATATAATTTAAAAAAATTTAGTCCTATAATCATAGATGCCAAAATGTTAATGATAACTGTATTTTCTGCCAGTCTTTTTTTCTTTGTTATATATGTGTGTATATTTGTGTGGTGTTTTTTTACCTCTTTGGTTATTAAGACCCTAATGAGTGTAATTTTAATTTTTTATTTTAAAATATTCTTAGTAAAAATTCTTGGAAAACAGTTATTACTAGGTGTATTGCATTATAGGTTACACTAAGTTATGTATCAGTTTCCCTACTTTAATACTGTAGTGAGCATTACGGTACATCTCTGAATGGTTCTTTATAATAGACTCCTGTCATCAATTCAAAGGATAGGAATATGTTTAAAGTTCTTAGTATGCATGCAACTTAATTGATTTCCATAAAGGTATACTACATTATACTCTGACCAGCAGTCCTAAACTTTTGTCTAAAGGTCCACTAAGCTTCACTTAATGGCAGAAGGAAAGAGAAGGCAGTAAAAATGGAGAAGAGCAATTAAGGATGTAAAGGAGTTCATACACATACAGTAATTTGATAAAAATAGAATACTACTGCCAGAGCCATTAAATTTCACAACTATGTTAATTGGTCACTTCTGGATTTGGACAATATGCAGCCCCGATGTAGACTATTGCCTTAAATCCCATTTTAGTGGCAGAGGTTTGCTGATCTATGGAATATTCTAACATTTGAGTCAGAAAGTTATATTTAGTGATCATGGCTAACTTGACTTCATGCTTTGTAGTGCGTGATGATGGAAATAGGATGGTGGCATTTAGGAGCTGGAATACTGTATTTGTATTGGAGGCCTTTCAGGATTTTTAGGGTTGGGCCAGAAAAGAGCCGATGTCCAGACTCATTGATAATCAGGTGAAGCTATTGTTATGCATTGATTTTTTTTATATAGCTATAGTCTCAAATTTCATTATTCTTTTACAATAAAAACTGAGCCAATCTTATCAATTTTATATTTTATGAGATTGAAAGTTTATCCTGTTGGAGTTGCTTACAAACTCTCAGCAATTGAGAATAATATACAAATAATCCTTTATATTAATTCCCTACTGTAAAAACTTTTTGTTTACAAAGATAGTGCTTATTTGTAATGAAAAAGTCAGACAATATAGAATTAAATTTTTTTCAAAGCAAAAAAATTCCAGAATGTTAGCTATACATTTTAATTAGCTAGCACACTTGTCTTGAGGAAGGCATCTGCTACCCAGAATGTGGCTATCCCTCTGTCAAAGTGTCTGTTTTCTGAGATGAACTCCACCTTGGCATAGTATCCTTCTGAACTTTTTTTGCTAATACTGTTGAGAGGTTTTTTGATTTTTTTAAACATCACTGTTTGACTAAATGAATATTTAATTGTTCCTTGGATTTTAGAATTTAGGAATGGTTTAACTATAAGTATTTCCTTATATTATTCATGCAGTATTCAAAATTTATCAATATTATTTATTTTTTTCTTCTTTTTTTTTTGCAGTTTGGATCCAATTAAATCCTTTGAAGCACCTGCAACCATCAATTCTGCATCTCTTCATCCTGAGAAAGAATTTCTTGTTGCAGGTGGTGAAGATTTTAAACTTTATAAATATGATTATAATAGTGGAGAAGAATTAGGTGAGTTGTCCTTTTTCTTCCTATAAATGATGCAGTTACCTGTATCAAATGTTAGGTTTAAATAATTACCACTTCAGTCAACACCTCAGCAAATTTTTTAGCTAAGTAAAGCTTACAGCTTCCAAGTGAATAAAATAAAGGATTTTTATCTACTTTGGTAGAAATGTTTATAGAATTATAAACAAAGTATGATAAAATCAATTTACCTTTTTCTTTTAACTTAAGTTCATATTATGACATTCTATACAATAGTGCAGTATATTTATTGGGGGCAGGGGGCAATCTTTTATGTCAAAGTAATATTAAGCAGATGCAGGATTTGTTCTTTCTGAAGTATGATGTAGGTATGTAGCTCCATCTACCTGGATCCCCCTCTTGCCAACATAGGAATCCTTAAGTGTGGGGGAAAAACAGCTATAGCTTATTATAGGGATACCTTAGGGATCTGAATTGGAGGGGG
This sequence comes from Pteropus vampyrus, assembly GCF_000151845.1. Lineage (NCBI taxonomy): Eukaryota > Metazoa > Chordata > Mammalia > Chiroptera > Pteropodidae > Pteropus > Pteropus vampyrus. The sequence continues at coordinate 3,223,521 of NW_011888997.1, read as the reverse complement.
GTTTTTTGATTTGTTTTTATTTTATTTTTATTCTTTTTTGAAGTCTTGATTTTGGCTTCCATTTTCATGATCATAATCTTAATAAAGAAAAGGGAAAGGTATGTGGGACTAATTTGAAGTTAATGCACATTCTAAATTTACATTTATCTGATGGACTAGGACTAGGTGTTTCATAATATAGTTCTCAATATCTACTTTTAGCCTTCTCAAATAGTTTTTGCTTTTTGAACTAAACAGTTTTAATTTTTTTTTTTTCTATAAGCTGCCATTTTGTTTCTAGATGTCCTGCTTTACCACTCAATGAACTAAGCTTGTTAGAATGATACACAAAGAACAAGAGACAATTTTATGTTTTGTTTCTTTGGGAAAGCTGATGGATTTTGGTTGGATAAATAAAACCTTGATGAATGGACTATATAGAATATTTTAATTGCTTTTAGGTCACCTTTTAATGCTTGACTATAAGTGACTTTTAAATAAGAATTTTTTATTGTTTTTATGTCAGTTTTCAAAGTTTTAGAACATTTTGGCCCCATGTTTTATTCTCTTTGAAAAAGGTAAGTAAATTATTGCCTGATATCTGAGATTGCAGTTAGTGAATACCAGACTTCGGACCCAGCCATTTTCATTCCAAAACCTCATATTCTTTCTACTCTCATGATGCTACTTTCATGATGTTCTCTGGTAGGACAGAGATGGGGGAAGATGGTACATGAGGGTCCTTGAATTGAATAAACATGGAAATAGAAGGAACATTGGTCCAGTAAGGAGCTTTAAAAACTAATAAGATGATCAGGCATTAAAAGTAAATGGGGAAAATTCATAAATAACGATATGACTTAAACAGAACACCACCATTGCTAATCTACATTTTTTTATTAAGTTTCATAGGTTCAAATATATAAGGATCAGTATTGATTCTATATCTTAATGTTCTTGTAACAATGACTAAGTAGACTGACTAGGTAATCTTGTAGGAAGACAGTATGTAAAAGGGCTCCATCTGGTGGCTCTCTATAGTCATAATTTAGAATTGGTTTCTGATAACTCGGCAGTAAATTTAGGATTATGGAAATTGGGAGTGAACTGATAAGACTTTAGATCTAATTTCTGTAGAATTTAGGAGAAATTTTCGTTTACTCCCTTTATCCTTACTGAGGCATGAATCCTCATTTTTTTTTATTAAAGAGGCTATCTGAAAACATAGTATGTGCTAGAGTTGGAAAGGGGTAATCTTACATAGAAATAGTGGACATGATATACCACTTAATGAGAATCATTTTATTTTTAATTAGGCATAGTTCTTTGTATTTGCTTTTATGAATTTTGCATCCTCTCAGTAAGATAGGTAAAATTTTCTTTAGTGTAGCAATACCTAACCAAATATTTTTAATTAAATTATTTAATAACCCTTCTCCTCTTTTAGAATCCTACAAAGGACACTTTGGTCCTATTCACTGTGTGAGATTTAGTCCCGATGGAGAACTCTATGCCAGTGGTTCTGAAGATGGAACACTGAGACTATGGCAAACTGTGGTAGGAAAAACATATGGCCTTTGGAAATGTGTGCTTCCTGGTAAGAATTTTTATTCAGAGTTATGAAGTTAAAGTTTATGATTTTGCGTCATTTTTCTTTATTCCATTTCAATATTTCTGTCTCCTATAGATTTTAAATTATGGTTTACACAAAGAGAAGCCTATGATTATAAATTGGCTGCTGTATTCTTCGTTTAAATATTTTTGTTGTATATACTATTGACTTTATAAATTTTTACACTGGATCATTTGGTGAATGGAATGGACTTAATTCAAAATTTGTTAGAGGGCAATATAAAGAATTCATAAGTAAATATATTTAATCTCTGAGTAGCATTATTCACTGGTTCTTATTAAAAAGGTAGACATGTTTCTAATAAAAATAGTTATTGGTCCTAAAGTAGGTTTATGAACCCAAAAGTGATTTTGAGGAAAGACATAGTATTATAATTACTAAAAAAGTTGTAGATCTTAATATGTTTCTATCTTGTTGCTTGGAATAGTCTTGGCGTACTTTTCTTGTTTATTAAATACTTTATTACTGGTAATACTGAAATTCACATTATCATTGTTTTTCTTTTCATAGAAGAAGATAGTGGTGAGCTGGCAAAGCCAAAGATCAGTTTTCCAGAGACTACAGAAGAAGAACTAGGTAAATACTAAAGAATTAACTTTTGTAGAGTCCTGGGGGATTTAAAATTGAAGTGTTATGTGAATTTTACCCATTGACAAAGAAAATTTATTAAATATGAACATATTTAAATATTGGAAAGTTGAAATGTGTACCTACATATACACATAAAACATTTAAATACCTACTGCATAGTAATAGGCACAGGGACATATGGACATGACTGATGTGGTTACTCTTAGTGAACTTAGAGTCTGACTTAGGAGGTAGATGCTAAAATAAATAAATCGTTACAGTTGCAATTGTTATTTAGCATTGATTAAGTGCTTGTAGACCAAGTACTTTTCCAAATCTAGAATTGCAAATTATAATATGCTCTGATCATATAATACTGTGAAGTTTGAATGAATAAAGGAGCAGCCAGATCTTTCAAAGATATGACTTTAATTCTGGATTTATTAGACAGTTGGAATCATTGAAAACAGACGAGGAAAGGGGTCTCTTGGAGGTTAAGTTATGATGTAAAAGAGTTAATAGGTAAAACACATGAACTCTTTCTTTATTGCTTTTTCAGTGGCATGAGTCTAGTCATTAATGGCATGTGCACTTGTTCTTTTTTGCTTCCCCTCACCAGAACACTTCTTAAAAACTTTTTTGCTCCTTCATTATGCAGAAATGTAGATTTACTTCTTTCCTTTATAAAATTGACTGTGATTTTTTTTTTTTTTGTAATTATAGAAGAAATTGCTTCAGAGAATTCAGATTCCATCTATAGCTCGACTCCTGAAGTGAAGGCCTGAGTATCAGGCATATGCCACAAATAGTATACAACTTATGGACTAAAATAAGCAGAGAAAAGCATCAGCCTTCCAGAGTTCTTCTCTGCTTAAGACAAATGAGCAGTAAATAATGAAGAATATATATGAATTAGCTCCAGTGCTGGAACTAACTAACTTGGTATTACCTGTAAATGAAAATGCAAGAGTATCAGATGAAGGCAAGTGGAGTTATACTCTTGTAGTATGATGGCCTGTTGTCTTTTTAATGAATATGTGCAAGCCAACATCCAATTTCTCTTATTACAATTAGATTTCTTGTAGCTGTTTATGTTATTATGGAGATGAAAAATATATTGGCCTATTTTTCTGACTTTTCCCTTAAAGCAGAAAGCCTTTTTTTTTTTTTTTTGCTTTCGTTGTGAAGGGGGAATACATGATAAAGTAACTGGTTTGATTGTTTTCTCATTGTACACTGCTTCCGAACATCTGATTGTTTTAGTTGTTTAAATAAAATGGTTCCAAAACAAAACAATGTTTGTTTCTTGGGAAAAATTGATAGATAGGAGTTTTGTAAATGGAAATCACCAGGAAGTTTTTGTTACATCATAACTGTGTTAAAACACAATCTGATTAAAGAGTCTGTAGTAAACATTGTTTCCTAATTTCGAAATTCCTTTACTTGCACTGAAATTTGCTGGGATTGCATTTTACCTCCCATAGAAATGCTCGACCTGCCTTTAAAAAAAAAAAAACAATAATACCTTATTACATGATACATGGTAGTTATAAGGAAAAAAAAACAATCCAGAATTAGCAGAAAATCACTCAAAAATCCCACCACCCCAAAAATCTATTAAATTGAGCGAACATGCATATTAGTACATCTATATATACAGATAAAGATTTTACGAAAATGGGATAATTGTAGACCTGTAATATTTTACTTTATTTTTTAAATTCAGGTGGCATTCAAAAAGTTTACTACCTTTCCAATAAAATGGATCAACTTGAATTTAGATTTGTAATGTATTTTTTTAAATGTGAAGGGGATATTAAACTAGAATAACATCTCTGCCAAATTGCTTTTATCTTGTGAATGACTCTTGATAACTTTCCTTTAAAAGAAATAACCAGCCAAAGAGTATATGTTTTTGAAGGTTTGTGGTAACCCAGAGAAAGCACTGTAGGCTGTGACTACCTCAAAGGGCCAAAAAAGTGTATCATCGAGCCAACTAATGATCCACAGAGTCTCATAGGATGATGATAGTACTTTTCTGTTGGTTTTGCTACATGCTTGGTCCTCAGCTTACAGAAGCAGTATTAGGAATGTGCTAGAACTCCAATTAGAGTCTTACTTATCCTAAATAAAGTTGAAATTTACATGCACCAGATTAGAATCATGAAATTGCTTGGTATTTATGAAATTTATGATCCAAGATAATTTTTTCTATTTAAGTTTCATAAATGTCTAAAGACCCTATACAATTAAATGTTTACACCATCACCAGATGGCATATGGCTTGGAATCTATAAACGTTGTTTTGAGTTAAGGTTGTAAGTTGAATTTTAGGCCATGAAGTTCAGTCATAACATGCCGTATACTTTATGTGGCTAGAATGTTCATGTTGGTCGGATAAGCTGTCAAGTTCTTGTGCTTTTAGCACATTTTTAGGTACCTACTTAAGTCATTTTATGTTTCAGCTTTTGCCAGATTATGTAGAGTTGCTTAGGATTGTAAACTCCTTTTAACAACAGAGGGCATGTTTTTAGAGATTTTGCTGGTTTAACTTCTAAGGATAGTCTCGTTTTTCTTTATAGCCTTGTATATACTGAGCGTACAAATCACCAGGCAGGATGTGGGAACAACCAGTGTTTGGTATCCTTTGTGTGCTGGTTTTCTATTGCTGCTGTAACAAATTATGATACATTTGTGATTTAAAACAACACGAATTTATCTAAAGAGTTAGGGAGGTCAGAAGTTCAAAATGAGTCTCACTGGGCTAAAATTAAGCTGGCAAGGTTGCATTCCTTCTGGAGACTCTAGGAATGTTTTTCTTTTCCAACTTCTAGAGGCCACCAGTATTCCTTCCTTGTCTCATCGTCCTTTCCTCTGTCTTCAAAGCCAACAATGTAGCATCTTCAGATCTCTGCCACCTTATTTCACTTAAAAGGATACTTGTGATTACATTAGACCTACCTGGATAACTCCCCAGTTCAAGACCCTTAATCCCACCCACAAAGTCCCTTTCACCATATATAAGGTAACGTTCACAGGCTCCAGGGGTTAGGACATAGCTATCTTTGGGGGGCCATCAGTCTGCCTACCACACTTTATAATGGTAGAATTTTACAGTAGAATTTACTTTAGCAAAAAGTTCAAATATGTATCTGCTAAAATTGCACTCATCAAAGTCTCCAGTGTCCTGCGTGGGTGGAGATAAGGGGCCGTATCGTACAAGCTGGACTCCTAGGTAACTGGGTCTCAGGTCAGCTGAGGCTGTACAAGGGTTCACAGGAGAGGCAAGAACTTTGAGCAGGTTCCTCCATGTCTGACTCTTCAGAGGGGACGATGGGCTGCTGCATGGAGGATAACTGAAAAATAACCTTCCTGGTCTGGTAAGATTTGGTGCCAATTTAAAGACTTCTTTCAACAACTATTTAGTATACTTACAACATACCAGCCACCTTTCTAGGCAAAAGTAGTATTGATGAAGACAAAAAATATACTACGTAACTTCAGTGATAAGAACTGTGAATAAATGGGACAAAATAAGTGACAAAAGAAGGGATACGGCACTTCAAACCTGAATCACAAAAAGGTTAGTCATGCAAAATTTAGGTAACAATAGACCAAGTAGCAGAAATAGCAAGCCAAGTGCAAAGGCTTTGAGACAGAAATAAAGCAGCTTTGGCTAGAGCAATGCAAGAGAAAAATATAAAGGTCACAGAGAACTGAAGTCAGATCATCATAAAAATATGATATAATGGTAAGCCACTACGGATTTAAACGAGGCTGTCAACTGGCCTCTTCGAATCCTAAAGCAATTACCTTTCCGGCTGTGTAGAGAAGATGAATGGGATATAGGCAGAGAAGGGGAGTAGGGGCAAGAGAGAATCGTTAGGAAGGCACTGTAAGAGTCTGAGAAATAAAGATGGCCTGGCCTAGGTGGTGACAACGGAGACGA
>NW_011888997.1:3215319-3217340 GCF_000151845.1 Pteropus vampyrus | reverse complement strand
TTTAGCAAAAAGTTCAAATATGTATCTGCTAAAATTGCACTCATCAAAGTCTCCAGTGTCCTGCGTGGGTGGAGATAAGGGGCCGTATCGTACAAGCTGGACTCCTAGGTAACTGGGTCTCAGGTCAGCTGAGGCTGTACAAGGGTTCACAGGAGAGGCAAGAACTTTGAGCAGGTTCCTCCATGTCTGACTCTTCAGAGGGGACGATGGGCTGCTGCATGGAGGATAACTGAAAAATAACCTTCCTGGTCTGGTAAGATTTGGTGCCAATTTAAAGACTTCTTTCAACAACTATTTAGTATACTTACAACATACCAGCCACCTTTCTAGGCAAAAGTAGTATTGATGAAGACAAAAAATATACTACGTAACTTCAGTGATAAGAACTGTGAATAAATGGGACAAAATAAGTGACAAAAGAAGGGATACGGCACTTCAAACCTGAATCACAAAAAGGTTAGTCATGCAAAATTTAGGTAACAATAGACCAAGTAGCAGAAATAGCAAGCCAAGTGCAAAGGCTTTGAGACAGAAATAAAGCAGCTTTGGCTAGAGCAATGCAAGGGAAAAATATAAAGGTCACAGAGAACTGAAGTCAGATCATCATAAAAATATGATATAATGGTAAGCCACTACGGATTTAAACGAGGCTGTCAACTGGCCTCTTCGAATCCTAAAGCAATTACCTTTCCGGCTGTGTAGAGAAGATGAATGGGATATAGGCAGAGAAGGGGAGTAGGGGCAAGAGAGAATCGTTAGGAAGGCACTGTAAGAGTCTGAGAAATAAAGATGGCCTGGCCTAGGTGGTGACAACGGAGACGAGGCAAGGTACAGATTCAGAAGAGCCCACAGGACTTGCATATAGACTAGATACAGGGATTACAGAGAATAGAGTTGAGGATTTGTCTTTTAGTTTGAAAAAAATGAGTATTAGGTAGTCCCAGTTATTAGAATAAGTAACAAGAAGGAAACAAGTTTGGTTGAAAAATTAAAATTTTATATAGGTAAATCTCTCCTTCCCATTCCACCCTTGCTCTGGGGCTTCCCTTCTGTGTTCTAATGTCTAGTAGGTCATGGAAACCCAAATTCTTGCCTACTTTTTAGTAATTTACCTTATGAATCATTACTTCCCATTTTTAGTGTCATCCAGAGATTTCTTCTAAGAAACCAGGATTGAGTGTAGGTCATCAATTCTCTTGAGACTTTTTCATGTCAGTAAATAAATTTCAACACATTCTTGTTAATGGCTACAAAGTAGTATAGTAAAGGTGTACTATAATTTATAACAGGTTACATTTTTAATAGTTCAATAGAATTTAGCTTTCTTTGAGGCTGAGGTGGAGGGAAGTGAATATGATTTTTCAGAAGCAGCAACAAAATGAGGAATTGAAAGTGCAGACCAAGGGAAGATATTTCTTTAGTAGGTACTTACATTTTACACCTGTATATTTTAAAACAAAGTAATTCCTAATGGGTTCTGTATGTTACTGTACCTGTTGATCTCTTACACTAGGGATATTCCTGAGGAAGAGGAATTACTGGAGCAGGAACGTTCTCAGGAGGCTCAGCTTTTCTTTGCTTATCTATCGGAATGCATGATTTTTAGTGTGACTTGGTATCGCTTAGATCAGTGTGACTTTAAAGTCAGTGGAGTTTCTGAAGAAACAAATGAGACATCTAACAAATTTACCTGTGGAAACGAGGCTGGAGTATGCAGCTAACTGATAACTATTGAACAGTATTTTATAGGTTGAATCACTTCATATAATTAATGAGAGAATGGAACTTAGTCAAGTGGAAAAGAACTGATTTTAGTTTATGGACCGTGCATATGACAATAGTCCCGTAAAATAATGGACCTGAAAAATTATTATCACCAAGTGACAATGCAACCATTTTAGCTGTCATAGCACATGTGTTAAATGTTTTTGATGATGCTACTATAGATAAACCTGCACTGCCTGTCATAAAATTATAGTAAATATGTATAGTACATTATACTTGATAATAAATGACATTGG
>NW_011888997.1:3155979-3214034 GCF_000151845.1 Pteropus vampyrus | reverse complement strand
ATGTGTTAAATGTTTTTGATGATGCTACTATAAATAAACCTGCACTACCTGTCATAAAATTATAGTAAATATGTATAGTACATTATACTTGATAATAAATGACATTGGTTTATATATTTATGCATTTTATTATTTTGGAGTGTACTCTTTCTACTTTGAAAAAAAGTTCGCTGTAAAACAGTATGCCATGTTATCCTGGCAGCAGCGTTATACATCTTGTGTATACCATGTCTCTTGATAGCGTCATTTTCTCTTGTGGTTGATTTAATCTTGTGTTTTATAAGTTTAGTGTAGCCTAAGTGTACAGTGTTGATGAAGTCTACAGTAGTGTATAGTAATATCTTAGGCTGTCACATTCACTCTCCACTCACTGACTCACCCAGAGCATCTTCCAGTCCTGCAGGCTGTATTTATGGTAAGTGCCCTATACAGGTGTACCATTTCTTATCTTTTATATTGTATTATTATTGTATGTTTAGATATGTTTAGGTGCACAAATGCCATTGTATTACATTTGCCTATAGTATTCAGTATAGTAACATGCTGTACAGGTTTGTAGCCTAGGAGCAATAGGCTATACCATACAGCTTATGTGTGTAGTAGACTAGACCACGCAGGTTTCTGTAAGTACACCATGATGTTCACACAACGATGAAATCACCTAACAACTCATTTCTCAGAACATATCTCTGTTGGTAAGTGGCGCATGACTCTATATGGGAAACGTAATTTCAGAGAGGTTAAATGGCTTGTCTAATGAGTTTGGCTTCAAAGAGATAGAATAATAAGTGTGTGGTCTGTAGGGCTATATTGCCTGGATTTGAACTGTCCTCTAGCACTTACAGACTAATTTCTGAGACTTAATTTTTTTTTAATCTGTAAAGGGAGATGGTAGTTCTCAGATTTTTTGGGGGGGAAATATCAAATAATTGATGTAAAGGGCTTACCTCAGAGGCAGCACTTAATATTAGCTAGTATTACATATTTATTCTATCAGTGATTCCCTAACTTTGCGATTTGGTGAACCAATAGATGAAAAAGCAGGGAGGTGAGCAAGATGGAACGGTCTTCTAATAATGCCAAGTGAAGCTATTAAAAAAATAAAAAGATTATCACCACAATCTTCATAAAAGAAAGGACATTTTAAAATTCAAGTTGTAGTGTAGGCTTTAGTCTCTGAATGAAGGACTTTTTTAAATTGAATAAATTTAGCTTCATAAAAGACAATATAATTCTTATTTTTCTTATTTCACCACAAATTAGGAATTAGATAGTTTGTAAGTCTCCCTCCAGTTCTGAAATAATTCAGTTCTAATATTCATATTCTTCTTTAGTCTTTCCTGCTTCTATACTTTTCCCCATCTAACTTAGAAATAACTGGTTGACAGTCTATAGTATATTTACCTATGGAACCTGTGAATGACTGCTTTTAGAAATCATAGAATTAGAGACCACATTCAAATGAAATTGGACTGGCGAAAAAAGTGGGCACTATAAGAAAATGGCATAGACAGTAATATACAATCATTCATCTAAGAAACATTGGCAGCCTACTATGTACCAAGTACTATGCTAGATGCTAGGCATATGACAAACCAACAAATAAATGGTCAATGTCCTTTGGAATTTAACATTTGGATTACTCCTATCTCCGAGGCCAGGTAGGTTCTTGAGGCTTCAAAATAAATATGATATATTATTAGAACTTTAATTTTAATTGAAGAAGGAGTGGGGGTGGGAAGACAATTTATACAGCAATTTAAAATTTATATTAACATCCATAAAAAGCAATGGCTTGTAAAATTTCATGGATTAAAAGAATATAATAAAGACAGTTTTACTCTTGTAAGAGCCAGTTTGGGCTATAGTTTCCAATTGGCATGCATAGTTTTGCTTTCCTCTGCCTCTAGATTGATAATTCTTTATCTAGGTTGATGATTCTTTATTTAGCTTGCATTAACATCATTTGAGGGAACTTGTTAAAAATACAGATTCCAGAGTCTTAGAGATTCTGATTCAGTAGGGCTGTCTGTGGTGAAGCCTAGAAAAGGCTTTGAAAAAGACTCCGGGGAGATCCCATTTGGTAGTGGTGGTCTGTAGATCTTTGCGAGATCTTGCCTTAGGGGTACTTCAGAAGTTTCACAAGGCACTAAATTTGAAAGAGAAACACCCACAGTGAACCTTGGCAACATTTCTCCATTAAAGAAATTCATTTTTTTTTTTTTTTGCATTCTATCCCCACTATCTCTGAATGCTGCCAATTTAGCATACTTTCAAACTGTAAAGATTAATTCCAGATTAGTACTGTAGAACAGGTCAGTTTTAGAAAAAGTCCTTGAGAAATTCTTGTCAGATATATGGCTAAAGTTTTTGCTGTAGGAGGCTGCCCTGATTCTAGTTTTTCAGCTACATTTGGATCTCATAGCTCTTTTTATTGTTTTAATAAATTTACATTATACATGAATGTATAATGAATGGTTTTAAATCTGGCTTAGAGTTGTATGTGCCCATAAAAATAGCATTCTATTTGTTATCTTCGTACCTTTTAGGGATCGCAGTGCTCTCCAGCTGACGACCACCAGGACGGCCCTATAGTTGAATAAACATGGGTTTACTCACTGCAACAAGAGAATGCTCACCATGAGCAACTGTGAAGTGTCTTAGTAAGAGGATGTTAGAAATGACATAGGATTTGGGCTCGGGTTTGGTGAAGGTTCAAGTAGGCCATTGTTCTGGATTGGACTGCTGTCAGGAAGTGGTGATAACTCTATGATGAGGCATCTTAATTCGTATCTAAAACACAAGAATGGCTAAAACTGAAGAGTAAAGAAATGACAGTCACTTATATTAGCCAGCATAGGGGCTGTTAGGTTATTTTTGTGTTTTGGACAATGTTAATGTTTTTTCTGTGTTCAGACATGATTATGAGTGGCCTCGTTTTATTGATTCACCAGGGTCACAACGGCCTTGGCTGATGCTGTTGTTCTGTGAAATTGTTTATGTTTGACTGGAGAGCACAGTGGGCTAACTGTGAGTGCCAGGCCAACTCCAGGCTGTCAGGGCCTGCTTTTCTCTTTCTCAGGGTTAAAATAAAGGAAAAATACTTTCGTATGCGTGAATAGAATCTAGACACATCCAAAATATTCAACAGTAGTTATGTGTTGAAAAGGCCGAAAGGCAGCTCAGTGTAGGGGAATAAGACTGGGATTACTTTTCTTAATTAGCCTCATAATTGCCCTGTGAACTTGACAATAATATATTTGTTGAGCATCTACTACATGCCTTGATGTGTCCTAGGTACTTTACATGTATACAATAACATTCCAGGCAAATATGTTTTGATCATCCCCTTTTTATACATAAGTAGACAATAACATTCCTAGAACCACCAAATTATTAAGTGGAATTGCTGATATATTAAGGGGTTCTATGCATTATGAACCTACTCAGTTTCCACTACATCAGGATGCCTATTTATTCAGAATTTTAGTGTCTGTAGGTATAGCAATAGAGATAAAATACATACATGGCAGGACTGTTCTGAGGCTCAAACGCTAGCATATATCTGAAAGGCACCTAACACAGTAACGGGCTCATGGTAGACAAGCCATAACTAAGTTTTCTTTCAGCAGAAAGGAGAGGCCACTGATTTTGAGTACAGGCGAATTGACAAAGTAGCCTTTTTTGATTGACTCCGAGGATTTTAACCCTCGGGTCACGGAAAAGCCAGGCTGAAAAAAAATCTTAGTATCACAGATTCAGAGTTTAGAGCTCCAAGAAATTGTCAAGGTCATTTCTTACAAATGAGGAAACTGAAGCTTAGAAAAGGGAAGTTGATGTGCAGAGTATCTGTGTCGGAGCTAGGCCGACAAACCAGATCTTCTCAGTCCTAGGCTCATTTGCTTTTCAGGGCACAGAGCTGCCTCCCTTCTTGGTATGCAATCTTACAGTTAAAAGTTTCTAAACGTTGTTATTCCGTGCAGTCGGCAACCTAAGTATTTCTAAACGGATTATAATAGCATTATTTCCGGGGATCAGTGTTCGAGTTCACCCTGGTGGAGAGGACCCGGGACAGGGGAGGCAGGATTTCTTCGCAGAGCTCTGGGCCTGGAGTCCTGACCACGCGGGCCAAGGTCCGCGACTCCGCCCCTTAAGGGACAGGGGCGGGGCGATCGCCTCGTTCCTGTAGAGCCGCCAGGAAGGAGGAAGGGCTGGCCCAAGTGAGCCTGACGCCAGGGACCCCGCAACTGCTTCAGCACCCGGTGCCATGTCAGCGCACAACCGGGGCACAGAGTTCGGTAAGGGCCCCGCGGGTCGCCCGGTTCTCCTTTCCCCGCCTCCGGCGCGTCCGCCTCCTGCCCTTTGCCTCCTCTCGCAGCGCGGTCTGACCGCCACCCCGATCGTGGTCCCCCAGTGGTGCTCGTGGGCCGGGAAGTGGCGGCACCGGGACCGCTCCCACCCCAAGCAGAAGCACAACCGGGAGACTTAACTCTTGGGCACGTTGACCCACCCTACTGGCCTTGGCACCCAAGCTGCCTTTTTGTAAGCGGAAGGAATAAGAAAGGATTCAACCTTTACCTTTAAATTTACTACTTTACCTTCTAGCTCCCCAGTTGCAAAGAACAAAAACAAACCCCCCTAACCCCAAACAAACAAAACCAGATAAAAACCCTCCTTGCCCACTCTGACTATAATCCTGTGCTGTTTAATGCTGAGTTTCCACAGATAATTTTAACGCCGCTGTATCCCCAAAATGTCCTTACCGATAGAAAGTTGTCAGGCCTATCTCTGTACTATATAACTTATTGAAAAATGTGTGTGATTTTAGAGGTGCAAAGATTTGTAAAAGTGCCTGAATCATTTCACCATTTTTCATTTCATTAATATTATCAAATATTATTGAAAAGAAAATTTAATTCTGATTTCCAAAATGTGAAAAGTTTTTAATTCCAACAGTAAAACTATGATTGGCCAAAGGTTAAGGATTTTAGTTTAAATATTATAGCTTAGGGATCTGTATCCTGGCTCTTCAATTTAGCTGTGACTTTGGGCACATTACTTAATCACTCTGTGCTTAAGTGTCTTAATCTGTAAAATGGTTATAATAGTGTTTATTTTATAAAGTTGTTTGAAGATTAAATGAGAAGATGTAAATTGTTTAATACATTGTGGATACCTAGTAAATATGAATAACTAATAGTAATATAGAGAAAGTTCTGTTTATAGGGGCTAATTTTGAGAAAATTAGTTATAAGTTATATATAACATATATAGGTACTTTTTTCCCCCTTTAAAAGTGTATGTTCTAACCAAACAGTCTAGACTTCAAGAGATGGTCCAGAACTTTTGTTGAATGGTTAAGAGCGTGTCTTTATAAAACAGTTGATTTCCTCACCAACATGATTCTCCTTTAGTCACTTCCCTTTAGGAGATTATGTTTTAAACTCGAGTTCTATCTCTGAAATTTGGACTTTAGTAATAAAGGAGTATTCTCTAAATTGGAAGAGCCTGAAAAATGGTGGATGGAGAATAGGGATGGGGTGCAGATCTTACCTTGGTATCTTCAGAGGTGTGGCTGTGGGACTTTGTACTGTACACACAAAGGATGCATCATTATTTTCCCAATTCATTTTTCCCATTTATTTTTCTTTCATAAATACAATTAAAACATTTTTACTTTTTTAAATTGAGATATAACTGACATATAACATTTTTACTTAATTTGTAAGAATTAGAATTGCTTCCATTCACTTGTTGAAATATAACAATATAGGCAAAAAAACAATTGCTATGTAGAACAATAGTAAATGTGATTTTTATGCAGCGATTTTTACTTTTTTTTTAGGTGAGGCAACCCTTGGTTGACCTCACAGATTGCAAAGACCTTGTCAGCTTACAATCCCTTATTTTGTATTTATTTTTATGCCTACAGCACCTGGTCTTCCTAGGTGGTCTCCCATCCAAGTACTAACCAGGCCTGACCCTGCTTAGCTTCCGAGATCAGACAGGATTGGGCTTGTTCAGGGTGGCATCACCATAGACTTTTATGCAGCGATTTAATAATCATAGTTTATTTTTTTTCTTTGTTTAAATAAAATTAGATATATTTCAAGGGTGTTTTTCCTTCATTGGTATTATTAATCCAGACAGAGGTTTAGCCTAAAATGCTAAAATAAGTTACTCGATTTATTTATGTACCAGGAAAAAAATAATTCATTATTAATTTATTCAGTATTTTAACTGATATCTTTTACAGTTTTAAAATTAAAAGTCCTTTAAAATAAATATTGTAACTTCTTTTTCTTAGTACAAGAGGAAACCATATTTATTGTAAAAATTTTAGAAAATACAGTTAGCACAAAAAACTGTAAAATTACTAATTCAGTCCTTGTTATTAATATTTTATTGTATATACTTCTACTTAATAGACTTTTTTTGTTAAATAGGTTCATTTGAAGCTGAACCTGATCTTCAAGGAAAACATCCTTTTATTATGCTATTTGGATGCATGAAAGAAAGAACAAACCCTCTAACTTTAATGTTAGTTTTTGTCAGCATTTAGTGATCAGTGCTATCTGTTGAAGATATTGTCTACTTACAACGTTTATTTCTGATTTTCTCCAACTCAAATATAAAGCTAAAAACCTCTTTTCCTTTGAGCAATGTTTGCCCTAAGTGGGTAGGTGACAGGTGTGTCCTTATAGAGAGAAACTTTGCCAGCTTGGCCAAGCTGCTTGATTTATTTGAATAGGTCATTGGTTCTCATATTGTGGTCCCTGGTCCAGCAGCATTAACATCTGGGAGCTCATTAGAAATGCAGATTCTCAGGCCCCATTGAAATCTTAATGAATCAGAGCTTTGGGGGTGGGACCTAGCATTCTGAATTTTAACAAGTCTTCTGAGTTGTTCCGAAGCACACCTAAATTTGAGAACCACTGGCCTAATGTTCTCTGTGGCTCTAGGAAGTGCTTTAGGCCCTTCGCATTGTATGAAAACGGACTGATATTCTGTTTATTCTCTTAGCCACCTTTGAATTTTGCCTGAAATGTAGGTACAGATGGGCAGTGATCTTTCTCTTTTTCACTGATGTACACCATGCACCTAGAATAGTGTCTGGCACAAAGAAGACCCTCAAACGTGTCTATTCAATGAAGGAATGAATTTAGAGCTACTACTTTCTTGGGAGAACTGGGGCATCTACCTGGGTCCCCATGCGTGGACAGGTATGAAGTGCTTCACCCTCTCCCTCTTTTCTGAATATCATTAAAATTCAGTTGTTATTTCTGTCTTTAAAGATATCTCAAGAGACTTATGAAAGATGTTGATAGTGTGGCCTTCTTTCAAGTGTGATTCCCTTTGGAGGCATCTGGAAATGGGAGAGGTTGTATTAGGTGACTTCTAAGATTTTCCTGGTCTATATATCTGTAAGTTCTTGTGTACAAGAAGGAAAATTTCAAGGATATATGAAAAATGAGAAAAAAAAACAATCGAAGACTGATTTTTAATCGAGGGGAATGGGGATAATATATTGGATTTCCTGGGTTGAGTCACAAGAGATTATTTTAGGCATGTGTCCACAAATTGGAATCATCAGAGGGGATGATTTACTGGGGAATGTAAAGACTGTTGTGTTCTCCAGAGAGACTTTCTGTAATCCAAGTCAGAACAAACAGAAAGGGCAGCTTATTTGTTTAAAACATGATAAAGGAGATCAGCTTTGGCTTGTTGCCAAACCAGGAACCATGATGAGATTTTGTATTTTAGGAAGCACATTTATTCATTCGACATGTAGTTATTGAGTACCAGTTGTATACTCTGTAGTATTGCTCTGGGCTCTGGGGATAGACAATGGACAGGGGTAGTCCCTGCTTTTATGGAGCTGGGTCTGGTTCAGGAGCTGGGCAGGGAGCCAGAGCTCCAATGAAAATAATTACAAATGTGATATGCAGTTATTTTTCATTTATTTTTGTCTGTTTAAGAAATTAGATAGCTCTGTTTGGGGGTTGTACTTTGAAACTATTTAGTATTGTCCTTCTGTAAATTTTCAGTTTATTTATGTTCGTTTATATTTGTATGTATTTGAGGTTTCCTGTATTCTTAATGGGTTATAATTGTTATTGTTATTATTTAATATCAAATTGTTCCAGATTTTGCTAATAGGAGCCCCTTCAGCCTCGCCCCTCTCTCTCTCTTTTTAAATGTCCCGTTATTTTAAAAAGTACTTACTTATTTTCTAGTGAAACAAGCCCAAGGTATTCCAGGCTTACGTTATACGTTCTCTGTCCTAGCACTGGAGTCAGCTGTTTCTCCAAGGAACATTTCTTTCACTGGATAATGGTATTTAGAAGCCAAGATCTGGGCAGTAGTTATGCTCATGGTGACTGGGGTATCTCTGTTCTCAGGCCCCTCACTGGGCAAAGCTAGAGAATGTATATACTATGCACATACTTCTATATATATCTACTTACCAATTATCTAT
Organism: Pteropus vampyrus; assembly: GCF_000151845.1. NCBI lineage: Eukaryota > Metazoa > Chordata > Mammalia > Chiroptera > Pteropodidae > Pteropus > Pteropus vampyrus. The sequence continues at coordinate 3,205,555 of NW_011888997.1, read as the reverse complement.
ATCACTCTATGTAGTGAAAACCACAAGTTCACAGTGATTTCTCCAATTCCAGTCTAACACCACAGGGTTTATTCCATTTTTCTCTCTTCCATATTTGAAACTCCACATGCTGAGCTGTGCATACCCCACCCCCAGGAGACATTCCTCTCAACTTTCTCAGGCTCCGACACCCTGGGCTGGATGCCATCCTTGTCCTGCTTGGGCTCCAACTCCCTGTATCAGGCTTCTGCCCTCATTGATACCCCCAGTAGGCCTGGTGGTCTGTGTCAGGCTGCCTCTTCATGTAGATAGCTTCTTTATCCTGCTTGTCTTGACTTCCCATGTCTGGCTGCCCTTTTGTGCAGATATCCTTCGTGTTGGACTCTGGGCCACCACCATGTGTGAGTACTCCCCTCACTCCTGTACCTCACTCCACCATATGGCTCCCCCTCCCGGCCTGGCTCAGGTATCTGCCTTGCTCACCCCCTACACATATACACATCCATTTAGGAAAATTTTTCGGGAAGTGAGAGGAGACTAGAATAAAATTTTAAATCTATTTTTTTTTCAGGCGAGGCAGCCCTTGGTTGACCTCACAGATCGCAAGGACCTTGTCAGTTTACAATCCCTTATTTTTTAATTATTTTTTTTTTACGCCTATAGCACCTGGTCTTCCTAGGTGGTCTCTTATCCAAGTACTAACCAGACCCGACCCTGCTTAGCTTCCGAGATCAGATGGGATTGGGCTTGTTCAGAGTGGCATAGCTATAGTAAATCTATTTTTATATATTATAAATTTGTACAAAAAAAGGTTTTTTTTAAAAAAAACAAACTTAAGTGGAATGCCCACTGGTCCTGGCACGTGTTACCTGTTGCTTGTGGTATTGGCCGGGTTACCATAGGGAGGATAACCTCGTCTCTGCTCTTCCAGAGCTCACAGCCAGCTAAGGGAGACAGTCATGTAGGTCATTATGGTAAGATAAAAGTGATGATAAAAGAGTGGTCAGATTGGAAAGAGGAATTCACAGATGTACAGTCCAAGGGAAGTTTTTTGGGAAAGGATATTTTTGACAGGGAGTAATTTCTGCAAAGGAACTGAGCAAAACCAGCCTGGCATCAATTATAGGAACCCTGTTTTCAGATTCCTAGTATAATCTCGTTCTATTATAATGACTAAGAGTAGTATTTTAGGGAGGAAAGAAGAAAAATCCTTTATATTCTGTGTTTGAAAGACACAGAGTTAACATAATGATTATATACATTTCTAGATTTAAAATTGGGCATCCTTTTATGAATGCTAACTTTGATTTTTATCTTAAAAGTCTTTTACTGTTTGCCTGTAAGCATGAGTGATGAGGCTGTCTTTTATTATTCTGATACTGTTTTGATTAATGGGAAAAAAAGTATAAAGTAATAATTTTGGTTTGTTTTATAATTGAATAATTAAAAGTCCTCCATGGTGCCTGCTAAGTTAAAAAACAAATTTTTTTAAGCATCTAAGCCCTGTGGATTCTAATTGTTAGGGAAGAAGACGAACTTCAAGCGCTCATTTGAAATGGGATGACTCTGCCAGGAAAGAAAGACTAGTAAATGAGACAGCAGATAGAGCCCTTGAGGATGCGATTTGAACATGTCACTAGAAATTGTTTAAGTGAAGAGCTCTGGCCCTTTTAAAACACTGTCACTTGAGGATTGGGTCACCTTGAAATGTGTTCATCTTTGAGTTAAAGGCATAAAAAGGCACTTTGAAATTTTCCCGTTAACTTTGGTGTGTGTTGTGTGTGTGTCTGCAGCTGTACCTCTCTCCTCAGCCTGCCTCGGCCCTAACAGTCAGTTCCCTGGAAACCAAAGTAGTTGCAAGAGAAGGATAAATGTTTCATCTCAGCTCCAGAAAGCTATACAGATTTTTTAAATGTTGAGACACTCTGGCTCCAGCTTCTGACTCTCTGTATAGTCAGGCCTTCCTCCCTAAAGCCAACTTTGAGATGACAGTGGCCTCTGGTAATTACTTCCTAAAAAGGTGCCACTTAACTGGTGCTTTGGTTGTTTAGGAATGTGGTTAATGATGTCAAAATTATGGTCTTTAAGTCTGGTAAAAAAAATATCCAAATCAATTGCTCCTGTAACCCAGATTCGGATCAGTTTTTCAACTGCACGTGGTGAACATACTCCTACCCTCATAGCCACGAGGTAGGAGTACACTGTGTGTGTGTGTGTGTATGTGTGTGTGTGTGTGTGTGTGTGTGTGTGTGTGTGTGATTTCATTCAAATGTCTCACATTTGACATTGAACTAGGTATCTGGTGTGCTTAAGGTATAACTCTTATCTCCAATGTAGAGATCCTTGAATAAACATTACTTATGAATATTTTAAACACTATTTTTGAGGAGAATGATAGTATCCACATTTATAAAGCTATCTTTTTTTTTTCCCATGTCATAATTTTATAGCAAGGAGGATTCTAAGATATAAAGCTAACACCTTTCTGTTACAGATGAGTAAACTGAAAGCTGGACAAAGTAAACCTATGGTCACATGGCTGGTTAGAGGCAGTTCTGGAATTGAAACTCTGGCATTCTCTATGCTGATTTATTCCAATACAATGCATTTACCTCCTTTGTCATTAGCTTTCTAGGAGCTCTCTGGGCTGTGGTCCTGAATCAGGATCACCTGAGATGAGTATTAAAAATGCTGAGCCTCAGAGTAGCTTTAACTATCCTTATAGTTAGTGGTTCAGGAATCTGCATTTTCGCAAGCTCCCCAGAGGGTTCTTATGAGGACTGCAGATTCAGAACTCTGCAGTAAACTGTAGAGTTACCCAGGTTAATTACAGACTCAGATAATCTTAAATTGCTATATATTATTTTTGATAAATCTTTCAGTCACTTTTACCTTTATATTAATATCTTTATCATATTTTAAAAATTTGGTTAGTGAAGTTTCTATAAGCAGATTTGGAGAGAAATTAGCTTTTTATTTTCTAATTAAAATACGTGAAGAAATATGTTAGAATGAGTATGAAAACTGGGAAAATCAGGAGGGTAAGGCAGTTAAGTAGGTGCATATAGCTGAAAAATGCATTGTATCCAAAAAGGAGCATATTTTATTCAAATAATGCCAATGGCTGATGGAAAAATAGAACCAAACAGCGTTCTTCACGATGATTTTTTGGAAATGGTCTCAGGAGAGGACAGACCTTAAAGAGCTCCTATAATCTGAAGATGTGAGATTGTCTACCAAAAAGAGTAATTTAGTTAATTTTCTGATTGAAAAAGGAACACTTATGTATCTTTGGAGATTAAGTTTGCATCGCGGACTCAGGGAGGAAGGTAGATTGTGGCATCTTCATTATGTCCGTACTTGGATGAAGGAGCTCAGCTCTGTATATTTTGATGTTTTGAAGGATATTATTGTTTTTTCTTCAGTGTGTAGAGAAAACTTAAATACTAATACTAATTTTCCAGAGAAGAAACAAGAAACGTATTTTAGTCTTGTATCTTTATAAGCAGACTTTATTTTCCTTTTTTAAAAAAACTTTTGACTCTTCAGGAGTCAGTGGTTATTGTAATCTCAAATGCATTCCATTCAACACATCTGTGTTGTACTCAGCACAGTCCATACTGTCCATGTCTTTGTGAAAGAGACGAGCAGTAGAAGTTGGGAGGCCCAACCCTTGAGAAACTTCCCTTCATCAAACTAAAATATCCCTGGGGAATCACATTGCTGTACTCTTGTGACAAAGTTTGCTCATCATCAGGATATGCAGTTGGCTCTGTTTCAAATGATGATCCAGCCAACCTTCTATTTAGTGTTAAAAATATTGTGGGAAATCTCTTGAGCTAGGCAAAGATCTGACATGGGTTATTATGAGTGAAAACTTCTGCATAGATCTGGCTCCAGGAAGAAAAATATCACAATTTCAGTCTACAGATGAATACTCTGATTGGTTGTAATATTACAGTAGTAATTACATGATAGAAGCCGTGGGACATATGAGTAGCATGTAGAGTCCAGACAATTGGCATCGATGCTAATAATAATGAAGACATCTCAGAGAAAAGCAGAGTTCTCTTTACTCCCTAAAGAAAGTGAAATCATTTTGGTGCGTGACAATAGTTACTTTTATAGAACAAGTTGAAGTTTGGCATCCTATGGAATGCATGTCAGGGGATCTGTAGTTGGCCATGTATGCTTCACTGAGTGCATTGCGATTTACCTAGAAAGGATACAGGATTGGGACCCAGGCATTTTGGTCCTAGCTTTGATAGCATCTGTCCATGTGACCTTAGCCTGGGGACTTCAGTGCACTGGCATGTACTTTTCAAATCTATAAAACAGACACATGACAATGTAGGTTCAACAGCTTACAACAAATGTTATAAGTGATGGGGATGTTGATAGTAGGAGGGCTATACATGTGTAGGGATAAATGGGGAATCTGTCCCTTCCACTTAGTTTTGCTGTGAACCTAAAACTTCTCTAAAAACTGAAGGTTGTTTTAAAAAAAAAAACAAAACAGTAAACAGACACATGATCTCTGCGAATCCTAGTTCTGAACGTCTTTGGATTTTCTGATTATTATGTAAAATTGCCATTCTGGGGAGTTGTAGGATGTTCCTTGTGCTTGAATTGAGACCTTTTCCTCCCTTCTCTGGCCGTCACAGTTCTCTGGCTTTCTAGGCTCTAAGTTCCAGAGATCAATTTACATTTCCCCCCTTTCTCTGATGATTGAACATGATTGAATACATTACGATATATTTTCTTTTTCTCTAGATGTTTCATGAATGTACCTCTTGGCTTCATCAATCTTTATGTAAACAGAGCCTTTTATTTTGTGTTTGTTCCTCTGCATGGCCGAATATTGCTTATAGTCTTACCGTTTCTTCCATAAAAAATACCTTGGGGTGTTACCTCTTTCTCTTTTCTTCTGTTCCTATGCTTGGCTTGTTTCATCACACACCTGAATCACGATGGTGGCCTCGTCTATATCTGATTTCTCTACCTCTGGCCTTTCTCATCTGCCCTAGGAAAATTCATATTTGGTTAAACTTTATCTTATTGTCGTTTGTTCAAATAGAACAAATTATACTTATTTTCTCAGATTTACTATTGTGATTATTTGGTCCCTTTAGGATGTACTTCCATTTTATGAAAAGTATAAAATCTTACTTAATCAAATTAATGTAATTACTGTCTTTAGTAGAAAGGAACAATTGAGTTAGTAGGGACAGTCAGATAGTGGTGTGAGGAAGCGATGAATGGGTTTAGCCAGGCAGGAATTCTCACAAGACTGGAACTAGAAATGCCTGTTAAATTCTGTTAAATTATATGTCAAATAATTGAATGAAGCAAATATGTTTTTCACTCTAAAGATTGTACATGCAGCATTCTAGAAACAACTTTAGTTTTGAATCATAGAGACTTGTTTGAATCTTAACCCTGACATGTACTGCGTGACCTTGGACAAGTAATTTAATCTCTGAGCTTCAGTTCTCTCATCTGTAAATGGACCAAAATTCTACATGGCAGAGTTAGTGTGACTGTTCAGTGAGAATATAGTTAAGTCATCCTTACCTTGATGAGTGACCGATACATGGTAGCCATTATTCCAGTAATCTTCCCGAATTACTGCTTTTATTATTTCATCTCTGGGAAGGCCTTCTTCATCTCTATTGGACTGTTCACCATTCATCGTTTGAGGCCTTTTGCCTTCTCTTAGAGTTCCTACTGATTTCTGCCTTGTGTGTTTGTATGTTGTACTGATGCTTTATCAATAAGGTGATTGAGGGTAGGATCTGTGTTTGGAAGCTCTCTCTATCCCTCATATCATTTAGAACAGTACTTTCATGATGTAAACAATTGTTTTTTTTTTTATCAGTATTCTTTAAATGAATGAATAAAGAAGCACTGTTGCCATTTCTAGGAACTCACAATGACTTTTTAATGCCTGGTGTGCGGAGGCCAGACACTTCTCACTCTCTCTGTCTTTGAGGATCCTGGGTCATTTGGTCCCATTCCTGTTATCACCTGCCCCTCCAGTCAGGCTGGCTTGGTCTTTGTTCTTTGAAAATGTTGCTCCTTTTGGAATCCCTATCCATGTTACCCTCTCTGCCTATGGGAAATGATCTTTAGCCTTGGAGGTCAAGTTTAAATTCAGTTTCTTGAAATCTTCTCTTATTCCTTGTTTAGTATATGTCTTTTAACACGTATTTTGATTTTTTGTCTCTATAAGTTTTCTTCTCATCATTTTGATCGTACTATGTTCGTTAACACCAAGGACAATAGCTAGTGCATGAGAAGCATACCTATCTGTGAACTTGGGAGAATGAATCAGTGTGGAGATTTTACTCTTTTAACTGTGGGGAAAAAAGTCTAAAACTTATGCCATCTAGGATGAAATTTTAAAATTAAATATCTTTAACATTGTTTTGCCAAATTATAAAGGTAATACATAGTCATTACAGTAAATTTTGAAAGTGCATAAATGTAGAGAAGGAAATTAAAATTGCTCAATATTGTCCCGTGGCGAAGTAGACCTCTGAAAGTTTAGTCCCTGTCTGAGGTAGAGTTTACCGGGTAGAATTTAATTGTTTTTGGCTACTGGGAGGATCGTCATTATAAGCATGTAACTCCTTGTAAGTGCTCAATATCATAAGTTCTCAGTAAATATTAACTTTTAGTATAAAGGACTCCTGAAGTTCTTAGAGACACTTTCCTCTAATCAAGTGTCTGGGTCGCTTTGCTTTTTTTGTTCACTGAGTGCATTTTTAATAAATTTTTTGATTCCTCTCCTGCTGCCAGGCTGTCACTCTTCTCTTATAGATTCCTGTCTTCTGATTTGCTGTTTCCAGGATGCATTAGGCTAGAAACAAGAGAACCAAGGTTACCAGAATTGTGGGTCAACTAAGAGCCAGCGGGTTCTGAGTGGAGGTTCTGGCAGCCTTCCACAGGTGGGGTCCGTGAGAATTAAGTGTTAATGCCCTTGAACAACCATTGTAGGTAATGAATTAATTTCTCTCTGATGCATCTGGAAGGGGCCTAGCTCTCCATTGGGGGGAATGAGAAAATAGTCATTCATATCGTTTTTTATTTCTCAAATGAGGAACCCTGCTTGAGAAAGGCTATTGGGGCTCTTCTGATGAGTCAGATATATAAATACCATCTGTGGACCCTGAAATCTCTACAAATCAAAGTCCTTTTCTTTACTAGTCTTTGGTTCTTGGCAACATGTCAGAAAGGTAAAATTGACGCCTGACTGATTTTTTTTTTTTTGAACAATGGTTTACCAGTTCTCCTTTTTTGTTAGGGTTATAGCATTTTAGAGTAAATCCAAAGTGACATCATGCCATTTACCCCTACTACTTTGATATGTATCTCTAGAAAAACATTATATTGTTATGTAATTACTTGTTCATTATCATGCTAACAAAATTAAAATTGATTTAGTTAAAAAATTTGAATGGGAGCTACTCACCTTCATGAAGACAGTAATGCAAATATTATAATAAAAGATAATGTTATGTCGAATACTTACAATATGCAAGACGCTGCCAAGTACATGCATTAACCTGTTCTTTACTCCTCCCGACGGTTTTATGTAGTCTCAATCCTGTTTTTATCCTGATTTTACAAATGAGGGAGCCGAATTTTGGGAAGCAGGCCATCTTGCCCAGAGTCATACAGCTAGGAAGTGCGAGGTGAGCTGGGACTCAGCCCTGGTCTGCGTGACTCTAGTGACTGCTTTTAACCTGACAACTGCACTGCCTCTTTATATACTCATATTTTTTTTATTATTCATATAGCCTCACATTCCATATATGACCAGCTGCTCATTACTTGTCTTAATTAGAAACCCAAAATGAAGATAAATAGGAAATCTATAGAAAATTTCCAAGTGTTATTTTAATTAATGATTTTTAAATATCTTTCTCATTATTCTACTTTTAGGGATCTTAAAACAAGAAGCAAATATGATTACTTTAAAATTCAACTCTCTATATATGTGCATTTTGGACTATATGGCAGACATGCCATGGGCAAGCAGTGAAAAGAACGAGAAAAGGCCAGGGACCCAGATAAGCCTGTTTGGATCATTAGCCCCTGAGTACTTGAGAATCTGCTGATGTGAGGGCTCTTTCCTTAAGATGCAGGGGAAATTTTGCCTCTATGTGCACCAGCCCCTTGCTGCATGCTTTCCCCACCTCTAAGGTGTCTACTTCCAGGGTGCCTTTAAAAGCTGTCTTGCTGCATGCTTTCCCCACCTCTAAGGTGTCTACTTCCAGGGTGCCTTTAAAAGCTGTCTGGGAGAATGCAAAATTCACTTCCCACCAATGTGTGAGACATTGACGGTGTAAAAAGCTACTTTTCCTGGGGAAGTGAACTTTAATAAGCACCAAGGAATGACAATTGTGCAATTGTCATTTTGAAATGATAATTGTGCAATTTGAAATACCAAACCACAGGGAAAGTTGGGTGGCAGGGAGCCTTCTTGCTTTGCCTGCAATCTTGCCATTTTGACTTCTGTCCACTCTGTGTTTTCTATAGTTCACCTTGTGTAAGTCTCTCAGCCTTCTAGATCTGTAGCTGTTAAACCCTGCCCTGCAGACAGGAGTAGCCTTCTCTGAAAATTGGACAAGACCCAGCTCCTTTAGGGAGCTGACTCAGTAATGTGATTTCCACAGCAGCTTCAGGTTCACCTGACTCCGAGGAGCAGGCAGTGGGAAGCCTGTGTTCCTGCGCCATGGGGGGAGTGTGCTTCTAGACTGACATGGCCCGGAGATGTTATATAGAGCTGCCTCAGACTAACTTGTGAGTTGGCACATCTAATGACTTCTTTTTTTAAAGCAGGTTAGTGGCACTTTAACGTTTTTGATGACTTGTCACAGAGCATCTGAAAGCACAGAGAAAACCAGCCACCTTGTCAAAACCTGGGCCACTAAAGAACTTCTTCCTGAGGAGAAATTGCAGAAGGAGATCAGGTGCCGTGGGAAGTGGTGTTTTGAATCAGCACTCAGCAGGTGGTGATTTACGCTCTGATTCAGTTTTGAACAGATAGTCTCAGACAGTGTTGGCAATCATTGTGCTCCATAATGTAGCGGGGGTTTGTTTGTTTGTTTGTTTTGGGAGACAGTATCAACTCAAGCCCTGTCTGCTTACAGTCAGGGTGTTTTAGCACATGTTAGATGCCTGCTGTTTAAGGGGTACACCTACATTTCCAAGTTCCTTCTGCATGTATTTAAAAATATATGTAAACATAGATAAAGGCATTACTGGAGAGAGTGAGACTGTGGTAAGTAGGGATCCCGAAAGCATTTGATATTTTCTGCAAATCGAAAGGTAGTGAGAAGGTGACATAAAGCATGTATAATACATTTAGTAGCTATACCAGAAATGTTTCTTTTTTTATTTTTATTTTTCTTTCAACACTTAGTTCATTTTAGTTTCAAAGGAGGATCTCTTGTCCAAAATTGAGAATTTGATTATGTAGTTCTTGACTCTTGCATTAAAATTTTCTGTAAATAAATATATCTGTTGGGATGGTTACCCATTTAATTAAATATAGCTTCTTTGTGGAAAGGAAATAGGACTTTGAGGGCAGACTCCCTGGGATTCAAATCTTGATTCTTCTATCTATGATTTTTTGAGTTTTCACACCTAAAAAATTGGTGAATAAAAGCTAGGTCACAGAGTAATTGTGAAGATTAAATGAGATATAACAGGTAGAGCAATTGCCCTGGTGCCTGGGAGGTAGTGAGCCGCAATAAGAGTTACTTACCCTGCCCTTTCACAAGAAAGAGTAGATATGTTGGAAAGCTCTGACCTTAAAGCTAAAGAATAACTGTTTATGAACAAGGGTGTTTGCTGACTGGAGTGTAACATGGGGTCGTGAGGGAGAATGTCAAAGGGTCTGGGGCAATTGGAGCCACAGTGTGTGCTGGAATGCAGTGGAGGTTGAAACTAGATATGTACTCTATACTTTTATAGTGATTTGCTTTCCTTTATACGGAAATGTATCAAAGGTGTTTATCACTGGGAGTTTTTCTTCTCAAATGAGAATTTATCCATCCCAAGTTCTTCTTCTCCTCCTCCTCCTCCTCCTCCTTCTCCTCTTTCTTCTTCTTCTTCCTCTTCTTTTTGTGATTGGCATCTTGGAAAATTGATAAATAGCAAGACTATAGAGTAAGTGTTCATTTGATAAATCTTATTGGTGCCATCCTATGACTATTTTGGGTAAGTAATCACAAACAACTGCTCATACCCTATCACTTGAGAAGAGAATTTTTTTTGGTAAAAGTAGACATTGGTTTTAAAATCCAAATATTCAAAATATAATAGCAAAATTGTAGTGATTCTTAGTAGGTCATTTACAAAATATTTGCTCCAAAAGCTAAGTGTCAGGAATAATATGAACTCACAAACTTGAGGAAATAAGTTGTTAACACCCACCATAAAATATGTCATTCATAATTTACTATATCTTACCTTAGAGGTAAAACATAAAAGAAAATGTTCCTGGGAGAGGTCATATATTACCTTAAATTCATGGTATAGTACAAATGACTGATGATAGATTTTTTCTGAAAATGAGATTTAAGTGAGATAGTGTGCGGTGAGAACAGACGGACATTGAGTACTGGGCAATGGTAATGGGGGAATAGATTTCAGGAAAAATAAGTACAGATTTTATATAACTTTTTTTCCCGGAGTGTAACATATTTATTTAAATGAAATATTTTTTATGATTTTTTAGTTCTATTCTATAACATTTAAATTATGTGTATGGTATTTTGGCAGGACTAATTCTGTGCAGGTCTGTTATAGTATGTGAGTATCCTTGCAGAATTTTACTTGTGTGACTACCATAAAATCTAGCACAGGTAGCAGCTTTATGAATAATATTTTCTATTGACTTGTAGTGTGAACTCAAATAACAGGACATTTTTGGACATGTTCAGATTTTAATTTATGAAACTTTGTCAAGTTTCTCGTTTAGAGGAAAGGGTTAAATAGGTTTCTCTGAAGCTCTGAGCTCTTAGAATAATTGATCAAATCTTAAAAGGCTGAGAGTTGGATCTTTATGGAGCAGGGCACCAAAGTTTTCCAGCTTCTTGATGAATTTCTCTGAGGTCTAATGATTCTTTCTGAACACTAGGAACATTTAGGGGCTTGGAGAAACTGATCAGAAATCTTCCCACAGTTCATTAAATTGAATGACTATGTATTTGGAAACCCAAGAGTAGTTTAGTAAGTCGTATGGTGTATCTTCATGAGAGTGTATAGTAGTGAAACCAAGATCTTGGCAATGAGATGTCTTGTAATAGGGGACATTTTGTCTATTAGCAAATTTATTTAAGATGTTAATTTGACTGAAAAGCATGAATGAGAACTAATTTTTACATGATAGTTTTAATTCGTGGTGTCATTTGATATGTAAATGTATGTGTTTTCCAAATTCGACAAGCATATATGAACCCATGTAAATCCCTAACTTGCTTTGGCTGGCAAAGTAACGGGTATATATAGAGGCTGAAGAACCAATACTTGTTTTAGGTTAATAGAGTTGAGTCCATTTCATAAAGGTGAAGGATGGCCCGGAAGACTGTAAAAGAAACTGTAAAGGACTTCTTGTCTTCTTACCCCCGAGATATTTTCTCCTATCCTTATAAATCATATGCTGAGATTTAGTCATAATGTAAGTCCATATGTAAAGTCCAGAATGTAAATCCTGATGGTCTGTAAGAAAGGAGAAGCAGCATCTTTTAGGAGTATAATAGTGTACTTTCTGATGAAATTTCTGAAATAGAGGGAAAATGAAATAGCAGGATGCAACTTAGAGAATTATTGGGAGATAATCATTGACCATTAATGTTGGATATATGCCTGGCATCAAATATCTTGGGAGAATTATTGCAGGGATAAAGTAATTCACAAATACCAAGTAGTTTATAAACACTGAGGTGAAGTTGGCTCCACAGTGTCAATCTTGGGGTTCATACTCTCACTCATGAGTTTTTCGGTCACTTATCTTTTGAGAAGATCTCTTTAAGAAAACAAACAAAAAAATGTAAAGAGTACTCCCTACCTGCTGTAAAGCCTGCTGGTATTCATTCTGATTAATTATAAAATGCTTCTCTTTTAAGATATTATTTTAATTTTACTGAATGTACATGTGTTTGTATAGTCTTTAAAAAGTCTATAAGAGTTAATACAGCAAACTTCTGTCCCACCCTTCTATATCCACAGTTCCTACTGCCCAGAGGCAGCCTTTTCTTCTGGTGTTTACCTCCGTATTTCAAAATTACACACTTTTACTCTTATTCTTAATTTTTCAGTTTTAAATTTTATTCATCGACTTTTTGATATGGAAAACAAAGATTTAGCTGTCTCACACTTAATCTCCCCACGCTTCCTCTCCTAGAGCCCCTTTTCATCATCTTATTATGGTAGTATAGTTTTAGTTAGATGACTTTTCAGTGTTCCTATTGTTTGGAATATGTAAATATCAATATATAAGCCATATGTTATACTATGATTGCATCTCATTTTTTGATTAAATTTTTATTTTGTCTGGAATCATTTCATCTGTTTAGTTTTCAATGTAGTTATTTCTAATTCAACCTTACACTAGCTGTTAGAGATGAAACTGCTCTTTTTGATACATTCATAGAGATGTTGTAATTTATTAGTTTTATATTTTTCTTAGAGATGTCACCCCTAGTGTCCTCAGCTCTCCTGTTTTAATCCAGCTTCTCTCTAGACCTGCTGCATCTCTAGTATTCTGGGCTCTCCCTTCACCATCATCCAAAGGTTTATTTTCACTCCATTATTTGGATTTCTTCTTTCCTGGATTCCATGTCTTCCTCTTTCATGGTTTTTCTGCTGATTTGGTGAAGTATAATGGTCAGAGACTTCCTGAAAATAAAGGCTTTGAATGTCAAAAAAATGCTTTTATTCTTTAATCATGTTTAATTGATAGTTTGGCAGAGTATAGAATACTATATTTGAAATTCTGTTTCCTCAGGAATTCGAAGGCATTTTTCCACTGTATTTAGCTTCTTTCTATCCAGTGTCCTGTTGACAAATTTGGTTCTCTTCTTATCACTGTTTTGTAATGTGATCGCCTTTATTATTCTTTCTGGGAGTTTGAAAATTTTCTCATTGTCTTTGGAGTTCTGAAATTTCATAGTAATGGACTTTTTAATTGCTCTGTCCACCTGATAGACTCTTTAAATTCTGAACCATAACTTCCTTTATTCTGGAAAATTTTCTTGAATTATTTCTCTGATTAATTTCTCCCTTACATTTTCTTAACTTTCTCCTTCTGGAATTCTTATTCCTTGGGTGTTGGACTTTCTAGCCTCTAATTTTACCTTTTTTTTCTCCTGTTTGCTGTCTAATTTTGGGGGTGAGGAGGATGAGGGAGTAGAGAGAATTTCCTTAAGTTTATCTTTCAAGTCTTTTTGGATGTTTTAATTCTGCTACCATATTTTTAATTTCTGTGAGCTCTTTAGTTTTCTTCTGCTCCCCATAGTGTTTTGTTTCCTCTAAGTGTCCTCCACTCCCTCCACTGCCCTCCAGTTGTTTTCACTCTGTATCTCTTATGCTAGAAGTTATCCTTATATATCAGGTAATCCTTTGTTTGCCCTTCACTTTTAAGGATGAGGCATATGTGTAGTAAAGAGAGGTCTGGCTTTTACCCTTGGCTTCTGGGAGGTAATCTCTAAGTCTTTGGAATGTCCTGCCTGATAAGAGTATTTTTGTTTACCTGAGGGCTTTGGGTCACACCAGATAGTCTGACAATGTGCCTGCTGGGTCATGAAAGCTTTGGTTCATGTTGTATTAGCACCTTTGGAGATGCTGGAGACTGAGGTCAGCCACTTGGGGTTAACTATGTCTGTTTGACAAAGACCCACCGAAAACTCTGGACACCAAAGGTCGGGTGAGCTTCCTTGGTTGGCAGTACCCTGTGCAAGGAGGAGTTAACATGGTCCCTTGCTCCATTGAGAGAGGACAGCCGGAAGCTCTGTGATTGGAACTCTCCTGGATTCAGCCTCATATGTCTCTTCCCTTGGCTGATTTTAATTTGTATCTTTTTGCTATGAAACTGTAACTGTGAGTATAACAACTTTCTAGCTTTCAGTGAGCTCCGGATGTCTTTCTAACAAATTATGGAACCTGAGAGTGGTCTTCGGGATCTCCCTACCCCCTGCAACAACTTACACTTGGTGTCAGAAGAGAGGGTTGTCTTGGGAATTTCTCCAAATTTTGTAGCAGAATAAAGCACATTAGAAGCTTTCTAGACATTGATGGGGCTTCTCAAACAGGATGATCTTGCTGGGCTATTTCATTGTAACCCTCCCAGTTATTCAATATCCATGTGTCTTTTTTCTAGGCTTGATCAGTTTTTGCAGAAATGAGTTTTCCAGTCTTTTGCCTGGGGTAATATAAATCTGACTATTAGTGTTCTCAGAGTTGAGGAGCAAAAGAAGCTGGTGTTAGCACTAAATGTTGACTTTCCCCTATTCCTTCTATTTTCTCCATGATAATCTTGACAGCAGAAGTAGTACAGGGTGTTGAGGTCACACATTAACAGGGACACCTAATGGATGAGCTCCATGGAGAATGTTAACCTGATATCTGAAGGATGAGAGGGAGCTAGCTTGGTGAGAATGGAGGGAATAGTATTCTAGGCATAAATGTACTTGAGTAGATGTATCAGTGTTACTTAGGGAAGTGGTACAAGTAAGGTGTCAGTTTGTTATAATGGTCCACATAGAACAGTAGCATTAGGGATATAATACCAATGGCTGTAGATTGAAGGGCATACCTCTGTTGGTGGTTAATTATGTTAACTAATTAATAATACCATGTCCTTTTCAGATATGTAAATAAAGGCAGTGAAGTTCTAAATGAAATTTTTGCTTAAGAGTCAGGATTTGAACTTACCACATTGGGTATGAGAAGTTTCACTGTGTGAAGAGTTAAATGTTTACATCTCTAAGTTTTTTGGTTAATTTATCTTAAGTTCTTTGTTGACTTTGACTTCTAGATATCTTTTGAGATTTTTTGTTTGTCTGCTTTTGTAATGCTGATCTGACCAATGAGAGTAGTTTTAAGTAGATACTGAAATTTAGATTAGCTATGGCTTATTATACCTGAGGATTTAGATGGCAAACTAATGGTTTGAAGAACTTTGGGTTTGCCTTTTTGAATATTAGGGCAAATTATATTGCACTTCCTGAGTTTAAAACTCTCAGTGTCTCTTATTTGTCTATTGCATTCAATTTAGTTGTTTTAATCTACCAATCTTTGCCTTTCATGATGTATTCTCAACCTATCTTTCATGCTGTTTCGATTTCTCTCTTATAAGGACTTGGTTCTTCAGAAAACAAATATAAAAACAAAACACAAAACAAACAACAACAACAACAACAGCATGATTCTTCCTGAAATAAATTTCAAGTTCTTCCACTTCAGGATGTTGCTTAGGATGTGGCTCTTCACCCTCTCAGCCGCCCCCTGCCCCCGTCACTACCTCTTCTTCATAGCTGGTGGTATAACTTCCAATATGGCTTTTATTTTTTCACTCCTCTTACCCAGGCGACTCTCTTTATCTTAAACTGCCAAAGCCCTGTGTATCTCATTTACTGTGTTTTCTCATTAAAAAATGCAGAATAAGGAAAAAAGGCAGGAGAAGGCATAAGAGTTCTTATTTCTACTCACATCTCTTGGTTGCAAGTGTTGTAACTTATTTTGGCTCCTAGTGCAATAGGATTTATTAAGTTTGTTTTTAGCTGACTTGAATTCAGATTACTGGTTATTTTCCCTGTGATCTTTTCTCTTTAGGTTCACTCAGCCCACGTTAGAGAATGTGTATAAGTGAGCTAAATTATTTTTATTCTAAATAGCCCTTCAGAATACTCCCATTTTATTAGATCTTCATTTGACATTATAATTTGACTTCAAAGGCAAAAGAGTCTACCTATTTGATCTTATTTTTTTCCTGTTTACCTTTTCCATTTTTTTTTTTTTTTTAAGGTGAGGCAACCCTTGGTTGACCTCACAGATTGCAAAGACCTTGTCAGCTTACAATCCCTTATTTTTCACACCTACAGCACCTGGTCTTCCTAGGTGGTCTCCCATCCAAGTACTAACCAGGCCCCACCCTGCTTAGCTTCCGAGATCAGACGGGATCGGGCTTGTTCAGGGTGGCATGGCCGTAGACTTTGTTTTCCTTTTTTTTTTATAAAAAAAAAAAATCGTTTTCTTTTCATCATTTTTAACTAACTTTTATTTTTCTCCTCCAAGATTTTCAAAGAGGTAAATGTACATTATGTAAAATTGGTGGGAATTTGGCTGTTGTTTTTTCTCTTTCCATTCTACCTTCTTTACCAACTGATGAAATAAATTAATGGTGGCCCTCCAGTATTTCAAGTCTAGAGTCCTGCGTCTAAATTTCAGGATTCTTCTCTGTGACCTGATACAGCCTCACCGGTGGATGCATCCATATCATTGCTTCCAAACATAACATTTTGCCATTGCTGTGACCAGGCCCTAACATTCTCAAATTGGTCTTTATTCATGTTATATCTAATATTTGAAACATCTTCCCTCTTTTTGACTTGTATTTGATTTTTTATATACAATATTTGAAATGTCTATTATCTCCTTGACTTATAGTTAATTTTTACTAATCTATTAGGGCAGGTTGGCTTGTTGAAACTTCTGGCCAGCCTATTCCTCTCATAGTGACAGAGCTGGAGCTAGAACCCAATCTTCTGTCTTGTCATGACCTCTGTTTAGCACTGCGGTGCAGACAAATTGAATGATGACTGTCATACCAAGTTGGCTGGTTCTTTTTTCCTTCTCAGTGATGGCTGTCTAACCCTGTGGTTGAGTTCATCAGAGAAGACCTACACGGTCACACCAGCTGTACTATGATAAAGCATTGAAAGATAGCTAACGGGTGGCCTGGCACAAAGTCCCTGCTCCATAAATAGCTGTTATGGTTTTCCAATTCCACATACTACAGAACTAGAACATGGGATTCTTTTCTTCCAGGGCAGTGCTGTATTCCTGGAGCTGGTGCCCCGCACGCCCTGTTATTCTCCATCTTTGGCGGTCCAGTACTCGGCTTCGGTGGCTTGTCTTTCGGTTTGGATGTGTTACTACTGTTAAAGTTTTATAACAGACTCACTTGGAACTATAGTAAATTAAAAACGAAATGCGTGAGAAACTATTGGATATTTTAACTGCCTCTTTTTTTGACTTCTTGATTCAAACCAAGAGTACGTTTCTCAAACAGCTTTGATATGTGGATTGTTTAGGAAAATTATAAAGTCCCAACCTGGCAGGTTAAGAGTTCTTTGAAATAGTTAATGCAATGCTTCATACTGGGAACCTGGTAGAAATACTTAGTTTCTGAAAAATCTTTTCATAATGCTTCCCCTAAGAGTTTAGGAAAAACTGCCAACAGAGTAAAAAAGTATTCCTTTTTTCATAGATTTAAACTTATTTGAACAATAGCAAAAAAGAATACAAGTGAAAAGCTTCTGTTCATTCTCCAGGAAGGTCGGTCACTGGTTGACACCAATTTTATTATGGCAAATGGTATTTTCATTGTTAACCTAGGTCTTTGGAGGAGAGCATACAAAAACAGTTGATGGACATTAAATTAAAGATACTTTAAAAAACCAAAAATATATTAGTTTTGTAATAGATTGAGCTGAGTGTAAAAACACGGGCATCTATTTCTATGATATTTTAACCTCAAATTTCACTATAATTTTTCAAAAGAAATTTAATTGAGGTGTGTCTTAGTCTTTTCAAGATGCTGTAACAGAAATCCCATAGACTGTGTAGCTTATAAACAACAGAAATTTATTTCTCAGAACTTTCTGGAGGCTGGGACATCCAAGATCAAGATGTGGGGAGATTTAATGTCTGTTGAAACTCCACTTCCCCACTAAGGGCTGTCTTTTTGCTGGAACCTCACGTGGCACGTGTGAGCACTAACTTCATTTATAAGGGCTCCACCCTCATGACCTAATCACCTCCTGAAGGCTCCACCTCCAAATAATATCTCCATAGGTTTCAACGTAGAGTGTTTTTTTTTTGTTTTTGATTTTGGTATTTTTTGGTGGGGACACAAACCTGTAGACCACAGCTAAGCATAATATAAATACAGTAAAGTGTACTAATCTTAAGTGTATAGTTTAGTTTTTAGTGTAATTTGATGTATATATTTACATTAGTGGAGTGTTAAATATTTACATTTTATAGTTTGAGAAGAGAAAAAGTAAAATATTTCCTAGTCTTCCATATTATACTTGTGAAGTAGTTTGCTATTAAAAGCTTTTATGTTGATTTCTGTATGTTATTTATTGCTAAGATATAAAGTGCTTCAAAACTTTGCAAATGAAAACAGCAATAAACATTTATTATCACACACATTTTCTTTGGGTCAGAAATTTGGGGGCGGCTTAGCTGGGTGGTCTGGCTTGGGGGTCTCTCATGAGGTTGCAGTCAAGTCATCAGCCCAGGCTACTGTTATCTGAAGGTTTGACTGGAGCTGAGGGTCCACTTCCAAATTGGCTGCCTCTCGTGATTGGTTAGTTGGTGCCGGCAACTGGTGAGAGCCCTCAGCTATTTACCACGAGAATATTCCCCAGGGCTGCTTGAGTGTCTTTATGACATGACACCTGGCTTCTCCCTGAGACAGTGCAGTGATCCAGGGTAGTAAGGCAAAAGCCATAATGTTGTTTATTACCAAATGTCGGAAGTCACACACTGATACTTCCACAATGTCTTATTGGTCACATAGGTCAGTGCTATTCATTGTGGAAGGAGCATGAATAGCAGGAGACAAGAATCATTGCAGGCCATTTTGGAGGCTGATTACCATAGTTTCTTTTATTTATTGTTATTTATTTTAGCTTGCTTTTATATATAGTTTCTTTTTATTACTAAAGATTTTAAATATTTAGGAAAGTAGAAGGATTAATCTAAAGATAACCCATGTATACCAGTCACCTGGACTTAACAGTTGTTAATCATTTACTGTTTGCTTTGCAACATTATTCTGAAATGTTTTAAATAAAAATTACAGCCGTCATGACATTTCACTCATAAATATGTGTTTGCATCTTTAAGGAATGCAAGTATTACAGTACCATAATACCATTGTCACATTAATCAAATTTGAAATAATTCCTTGATAATCATCTAATACCAAGTCCATATTTAAATTTCCTGAGTCGTCCCCAAAATGTATTTTATAGCTGGTTTGTTAAAGCTGGGATCCAAATAAGGACCATGCATTATATTCGCTTGTATTTGTCTCCCTTAATTTGAACAACACCCCCGCCCCCGTCCTTTTTTTTTTACTGCCATGAGTTTGATGATACTGGTTACCTGACCTATAGATTGCCCTGCTAGATTTATCTGATTATTTCTTCATGATATCATTTAACTTATTTCTCTATCTTCTGTATTTCCTATAATTTGGAAATTATATCTTTATTAGTCTGAGTTCTCTTGAGAAACAGAATCAGTAGTAGATAGTTAGATATAGATATAGATAGATATAGATATAGATAAAGAGATTTAATGTGAGGAATTAGCTAATGTAATTATGGAGGCAGAGAAATCTAAGACCTGCAGTTGGCAAGCTGGAGACCAGGGAGAACTGATGGTATAGTTCCAGTCCAAGTATGAAGACCTGAGAACTCGGAGAACCAATGGTGTAAATTTTAGTCCGAGTCCCAAGGTCTGAGAAGCAAGAGAGCTGATGGTGTAAGTTCCAGACTTCTTGGAGTCAGTGATATCTCTGTAGAGATATGTTGGCATGTGATAAATGTTGAAAAGCATTTTGTGCAAAGTACAGATCATCAACTTTCCTGAGAAATATAAATTCAGAATTTAACTTTTCATTCAACATATTTTTTTTGAGTTCACTGCTGCTCATAGATATTTTTTTAAATAAAAAAGTCTAAGCCCAAATAAGTAGTTTTAGATTTATAGAATATAAAAATGACAAAAGCATTGCTTTCAGTCTGTGCTCCTCCGAGAATCTAGAGATCCCCCATAAATATGCCGTGTTCCTCTAACCTGCAGGTTCAAACACTTGTCATGACCCTGCTGACAGGTGGCATGGTGTATCTCTTGCAGGATTGGGCTCAGGCCAGGGCATGGCATGCTACTATATCACATGTCTGCAGAGAAACGACAGCTTTGCATACTTCTCCTATTGTCACCCAAGACTGGAAGGACTTAGCTGTTGCTAGCCACAGATATTCAAATGCCCTCAGTTGTCAGTGAATGCCCTGCATACTGGGAGTGTTATAGTTCTGTTATGTTTGGGAGGGTGGCAAAAAGTCAAGTTTTAGTTTTCTTACGGAGCAAACCACACGTTCAAGTGAGATCTCTGTTCACTGCATTTGCCTTTCACACTCTATTACTGGAGACCAAGGTAAAAGTTGGAGTCTACCAAACCCAAATTGGTATAAGTTTGTTTAAAAATGAAATGAAATATATAAGACAAATGACAAACTGGATGGGACAGGGGTGTCAGCTGGTTTCTCCTGGGCAAACAGGGTGACGTGGCCACGCTAGTGAGGAGGACCAAAGCCCAGCAGATAGTTTGTATTGGGAAGAGCTGTTGGATTTCACTCCAGTAGTCTCTGAGTATGGGCTAGTTAGGAGAGGAGGCAGAGGGCGCAGCCCTAACAGTTCTAATCAGTGAACTCTTATGCTTACCCGAGGATATTTATGGGTAGGGAGCAGAGGAAAACTCCTTCAACTTTGTGTTTTGTGAATCTTGTAGCTGCTTCTGGAATATCAACTTTTCTTGGACCATTCACTCTCCAAATGGGAATAATAGCACCAGAGAATAAGTAGCTCTTGTTTGTTTAAAGGCAAATTTTAAAGGCATATTAGAAATGCTATAGTTAGTGGTCTGATGAGATTTTGATCACTCTCCATGCCACTACTAGTGTTCTGGTTAAAGCTACAACCTGCTCTTGTGTGAGTCTCCTAATTGGCTTCTCCACAGCCGCCAGAGGCATTCTTTTAAAATGTAAGCCAGATCATTGCAGCCTTCTGTTCAGAATTCTCCAAAGACTTCTCATTTCACATCTAAAGTCCCTTCCATGCCAAAAAAGTCAGACCTAAGGGTTTTCTAACCTTCTTGATCATGCCTCACAATAAGTAGTGTGTTTTATATTGCCACACAGTACATGCCTACATACGTGTGATTAAAACAGAACTTCCATAAACGATCCCTACCTGTATTTCAGAAGTGTACCCTGATGTTTTCTATTTTATTCTATTTCTTCTTGTTTTTAAAATGCCGGTTGCAACTGACAAATTTCGTTTCATGACATTATTGGACATGACCTTCTGTTCGGAAAACATTTTACTATCCGATGTGGCCCTTGACTTCCTCTCTCACTTTTTCCTCTACCCTCGTGCTTACTCTCCTCCAGTTACAGCTTCTTTGCCTTAGATATGACATGTTTACTCTTGCCTTAGGGCTTTTGCATTTGGCTTTCTCTCTGCTTGGAACACTGTTTCCCTGGATGGTGGCCTCATTGCTCACTTCCTGTTTCAACTGGGGTTCTGTTCAAATGTTTTCTTATCAGAGACTTTCCCTGACTGTGCCTGTCCCTGGGTTCTCCATAAAACTTCTCATTGTAGCCCATATGTATTATATAATATAGTCAATATGTATTTTTATGCCTCTTCGATTAGTGAGGCTGTGAGAGTAAGGATTTTGTATTTTCATTTGCTGCTGAATCTGCAGAGCCTATAGCAGTGCCTGGTACCACCGTGGGTACTCCCTTTCGTATTAGTTTAATGAATGAATAAATGTAAGTCATAGTCGGATCTGAATGAGCCCTCAAAAGCACCCATGCTCCCATTGGACATAAGCCAACTCCTCTAATATTCTGAATGAATGTTATAACCCATGTAGCTGTAGATACAAGACATACTGGAAGCGATAGGCAGATGGAAATGAAGTGTAAGCAGAGAATTAAAAAGATTGATCAAATTGGCAGATCAAGTTGGCTTTCAACTTGGTGCTGGCAATTTAAGTTGAAGTATTTCAAAGGGTGTAGTAAACTTATTACTCACCTGGCCTTGGATTGATATCCTAAAGAACGATCTGGTTGCAAACGTATGTGGCATGGGAGTCTGAGATTAGGGGGCAGAGCGGCTTTGGGGAGATATTATATTAGCAAGGCTCTGTGGGCTGTGGCAGCATATGTTGACAGGTTGCTCTCTTGTCAGGTTGCTGGTGTCTTGGTTTTTAGAGCATCTGTCTGGGTTCTAAGGGCTGGGCTTACACAGTGGAATGTTAGGGGAGTTGGCTATTGTTCAGTGTGGGCCTGGATGCCCTAACGGACTCACCCAGGGTTTATTGGATACTAGGCTTTGAGAAGAAGACTAATTCTAGAACTCACCTGCTTGTCTCTGTCTTGAATCTTTTTGGCTTAGGAACTAGGTGAGGCTGAGTCTGTCATTTATATAAATCTAGTATCTTCTGAGCCTATCTGGGTCAGGCATTTACTGACATCCAGGACTGTTTTTTCTATCCCAGATAATTTTTTCCAGGACTAAGGTTGAAAGACTAGACATGATCAAGTTGATATTTCACTAGTTTCAGTATCTGAAGTAAAAAATAAATTTACTGTGATACATGGAGCTCATTGAGCAACTATTTCTGTGCTAGACACTTGTGCATAGGGGAGGATATGGCTGATTCCTGGGAAGTTGCAAATTAGAATAGAAAATAAACAACACAGATTTAATAGACAATTAGGTGAATACAGTAAGAAGAGGTCTTCAATAATAGACTCTGGGATTAAAACTATAGAAGTACATATCAGGAAATGACCAGAGACATCACTAGGGAACAAATTAGGGTGGTACAATTACATATAAAAATCCAGAAAAAATGAAAAGAGAAAACATGGAAAATTTATCTTTCTTGCTTTTTCCCAAGTTTTGGGGTAAAAGTCTCTAATAAAGCATCACAATTTCTTTTTCTCCATCAGGAGCAAAGGTAAAATCAAAGTACAAAATAAACCTCCTTTTGTAGAGTTACTCGGTGTTTTAGGAATATTGTGAGTATCCAATGAAACGCAAATGAAAGCGATAAGAAGACTACAAATTAGATTTGCAGGGACAGTGGTCTCCGTCTCCACTAAGATTCAAACAGGAAAAATAATAATAATAAAAAATTGTGAGAAGAGTATTTGAGAACAAATTTCTAACTGACAGAAGGGGCTGAAAGCCACCAAAATGACATACTAAAAGAAACAGTGGGATTTCCTTCACTAGAGAGTTTTAAGAAAAGAGTATTATTGCCTTCCAATTATGGTTTCATGTCTATTCTCCCCAAAGGCACATGTACTTGAAACCCCTCCTGGCCCCATAAGAGAAGATTCTATGGTCCTGATGAGATTGTGTGCATTAGAATCACTATTCTGGAAAGGAGACGCTAAAGGGTACTCGAATAAAATGTTAAAAATTATGAAGGACATAACAAAGGCCAATCAGTCCTTTCCTTTCCCCAGACCCCATAATATGAGAACAAGGGTTATTTGATGAAATTAAAGAGTAGCAAATTAAGTGCTAATAAAATGAGATAGTCACTTATAATTCATTACCATGGGAGGTCACAGAGGCAAATTTTGTGGCTAGATTAAATATGGGGCTGGATAATTTTATGACCACTAATGATATTTTTAGCAGTGGAGGCTGATATTGTGAGAGAAGTAATCCTATTACATTCTCCAGTAGAGGGCTCGCAGGGACCTCTGGCAAGTGGTATCTGAGAAGTGTGAGAGCAGGCCTCACGGGTTCTAATCTTTGGTGGGGAATTGTACTAAAAAGTAGTTTGTAAGGCGAATGTCTTCAGATGTCCCACTCACGCTTTAGTCCCAACTTCTCTTACGGAGATCTAAACTCCTTTCTAATCAGAAACAGTTGTGGTACAGAGTTTCATTATTCAAGATGAATATGTTCTGGAGATCTATTGTAAGCCATGAGATTGTAGTTAACAATATTGTATTGATACCTGAAATGTGCTAAGATCTTACGTGTTTTGAGCACACGAAAAATGGTAAATGTGTGAGGTGACGGATATCTTAATTGTTTGATTGTGGTGATTAATTTACAATGTATATCAAAACATTAAGTTGTATACCTTAAATATATATATATATATATATACTTTTTATATATATATATATATATATATATACTTTTTATTAGTCAATTATACCTCAGTAAAGTTGGGGGGGAAAATACTATTTTTTTTTTTTTTTTTTAAGAAGCAACTGGGAAAGATGACCACAATTAGGTCATTTCTGGACTTTGAGAACCATTAAACTTATTTATTGAATGTCACCCATATATTCACGGGCACATTGGTTGGAGTTTTAGAAAGCCATTGAGAAAATAAACATTTAGACAGATCATTCAGCATGTCATTTATAATGGTGGGAATTATACTAAGACTGTAAAGTAGCATGAAAGCACAAAGACACAAAGGAATAGCTCAACCTGAGAAGGTTCATAGAGCAGGTGACACTTGAATTGAGTCTTTTTTTTTTTAATTGAGATATAATTGACATATAACATTTATTAGTTTGACGTGTATAAAATAATGATTTGATAAGTGTATTATTGTGAAACAATTACCATAATAAGTCTAGTTAGCATTCATTACCACACAGTTATTATTTTTTTCTAGTGATGAGAACTTTTAAGATCAGCAACTTTCAAATATACAATACAGCATTAATAACTATAGTCACTGTGCTATACATTACATCCTCATGACTTATTTATTTTATAAATGGAAGTTTATACCTTTTGACTCCCATTTCTCCCATCCTCTACCCCCTGCCTCTGTCAACTACCAGTCTGTTCTCTGTATCTATTAGTTCAGTTTTTTTTAGCTTCCACATCTAAGTGAGATCATACGATATTTGTCTTTCTTTGTCTGAATTATTTCACTTAGCATAATGCCCTCAAGGTCCATCTATATTGTTACAAATGGCAAGATTTGCTTTTTCGTGGTTGAATAATATTCCACTTTGTATATATAGCACATTTTCTTCATCCTTCATTTGTCAGTAGACAAGTAGATTGTTTCTATATCTTGGCCACTGTAAATAATGCTGCAGTGAACATGGAGGTGCAGAAATCTTTTTGAGATAGTGATTTTGTTTCCTTCAGATAAATATTCAGAAATGGAATTGCTGGATCATTTGGTAGTTCTGTTTTTCATTTTTTGAGTAACCTTCATACTGTTTTCCATAGTGGCTGTACCAATTTTCATTCCCATCAGCAGTCCACAAAGGTTCTTTTTTTCTTCACATCTTCACCAACACTCATTTCTCGTCTTTTTGATAATGACATTCTGACAGTTATGAGATGACAGCTCACTGTGATTTTGACTTGCATTTCCCTGATGATTAGTGATGTTGAGCACCTTTTCATGTACCTGTTGGCCAGTGGTATCTTTTCTTTGGAAAAATGTCTACTCAGATCCTTGAACTGAGTCTTAAAGGTTGATAAGAGGTCACCATACAGGCAAGATAAAGAAGGGCATTCTAGGTAGAAGGAACAAGCAGCATGCGCAGGTCCAGAGACAGCACATGACGTAATGTGTCAGTGAACTCCTAGTACTTTGGAAAGGCTGTGCCGCAGAGTTGAATTGTCAGAAACAGAGAAGATGGGGCATGAGAGGGAGAAGGAAGCCAGATCATGAAGATTGGGATTGCCTGAGACCTCTCTCTGGCAGCAGTGCTTCCCATGGTATTGGTAGTGGGTGGGGAGTAGAGAAGAGGTGGGGAGGAGCTTCCAGGAAGAGTTATATGAAATTAAGGACAGCCCCTCAAAGCCTTGTACCATCACAGGCTTTCTTCTTATACTCTTGTCAGCAGCTTCCTTTTGGTGAGCATTGTATTTCATCCAACTCCTTGCTTCACTCATTTTTACAATCTACCTGAAACGGTCTTTACCATGAACCTGATCACTAGTAATTAAAAATGAAAGAGAGAGAGAGAGAGAGAGAGAGAGAGAGAGAGAGAGAGAGAGAGAGAGAGAGAAGAGAGAGTGAGTGAGGGAGCAAGCACCTCCGTTACCTTTGGTTAGAAAGAGGTTCTTATAGGTTTCAGATAAATTGGGATGAGTCTAGTGTGTCTATCTGGTATATGATATTTCCTTGGCCTCTACTGAGAACCAAATCAGTCTCTGGGTGGATAAGAAGTGGCAGATTTCATTTGCCTGACCTTAGACTCCCAACTCTCTGTGAACTTGGCTCAGCAGACAAGCAGGAAAACCTACAGTGTCTTTGAGGAGCAGATGGATTGAAATGTTAAAAATCTGTTTTGTTAGAAGATTTCAGCTAACAGAATAATTTAATTAGAAACAAAAAGCACCCAAACTCTTCAGTGATATTTAAATAAGAATATCATTATTAATCACTCAAAAGCTAACTTGGATTCTATACCATTAAAATTGATAAGAATCAAGTGGAAGAGAATGAGAGAGAGAGAGAGAGAAAATGTCTTTTGTAGAAACTGATTTTCTTGGTGATTTTATCTTTGTGGTGGATGCACGTACTTTATTATTATTTGTGATATTTCATAGTACAGTATGCAATCAGCAGTTTTCCCCATCACATTATAAAGAAATGTAGAATTGTGACATATTTCCTCATCAATAACCTTTTCTGCAGTAGTCCTTTAAGGCTCTTATACGATTATTGAAAAACATGAGGTTGCTAGAGGGTTATAGAAGTGAGGTTAGTTATAGAAGGTAAAGGGATATGTGCTCAATTTACTGTGAAGCTGCTTGTGTTTTAGAGTATTGATGAAGTTGAAATGCACGGTCACCAGATGCTACGTTTGGTGTTAGACACTCAAAGATGAAGAAGGTCATGACTCACAATATAAGAAGCACAAGAGACAATTTTATTGCAATTCCTTGATGTATTAAATACAAATTCTGTAGTAGAGGTATATACAAATGTTGGCTCTATCTGGGGAGCAGGCAGTGTTTTCACAAAGTAAAACACTTAACTGCGTCTTAAAGTAGAGATGACAGTCAACCAGAAGAGAACGGAGGGTGGGATGGAGGTAGGAGAGAGCATTGCAAAACCGAAGCAACAGAAATGTCTCCTGGAATTTTGAACAGTTTGTTTTTTCTTTTCCTTTTTCTAACTTCTGTTCTATCAGTGTTATAATTTCTAATACATTCTGAAAAATTCTCCTTTGAGGGAAGAATGGGCTGTATCATATCAGCATCTAGTAGATATTAATCTTGTCAGTAAGGGGGTAGTGATCAAGGATTCCTTTAAGCCCCAACATTAATTCACTTAAATATGTATTAATCATTTGCTCTCCTGGACTGGGCACTCACACATAAGTCTTTGCTGTCAAAAGTGAGGCACATGGTATGGGTAGCACACTGAACATTTCCCCCCATTGTTAGACATATCTCTGTAATGAATCGATAACAGGTTCTTCCAGTTCCAAATGTACTTAATTTTGCATGAAGTATGCCTTTTCACGACTGGGCTGCCTTCAACAAGGTTATTTATTTGTAGTTGTGTGAAAAAGAAACATAAGCTTTAAAAGAGCTTTGATGCCAAATGATAAATATATCCTTTCAAGGACCATGTAAAAAATAGGTGAATATATTTAATAAAACTTTCAGGTTTTAAAAAGTATTCTTTATTCCCTTTTAGACCTCAGCTGGATCTCCAAAATACAGGTGAATCAACCAGCAGTTCTGAGGCGTGCAGAACAAATCCAGGCTCGCAGAACTGTGAAAAAGGAGTGGCAGGTAAGGGTTCTCCTTGAGCATTCTCTTCCTGTAGCTTACAATGCCTGGGCTCTTCCCTCAAGGCCACAGTATTGAATTTCGCTCAAGATGCATCTGAACTTAAAAGATTGCAGCTGTCCATGACTTATTTTAATAATTCATATATGATGATGATGGGTTGGAGAAAGATAACACATTTATCCAAACAAGTTAAAAAGCTTATCACTCTTGAGTGGCAAAGCTGCAAATGAATCTGAGGCATCTTTATTCATGAGTGAATTAAATGGCATATTTTTGCAACACATTTATTCGGTTTCTTAGACATACCTTCTTTGGTTGTCTTCTATTTTAAATTTCAAACCATAACATCTAAACCTGGTGTGCCCACGAGTGAGACCCTTATGTATAATAGTAGTTGACCACCTTTGACCATTTTGTTTCCCTTACTATTAATTTTCATAAATAATTTTTCAAATTTCAAAAAATGATGTTTTGTGGAGTGATCACGGTAAGCATATTCTTCCACGTATATCAACCAAAGACGTGCTATGCATCACAGGACTAAAAGGAATTCAGAGTTCATTTTGCAAGTGAGGCAAAATACTGTGATTGAATCCTTTTGGGTGACATCTCACATTTTGTTCATCCTTGGAAATATTCTGATTGAAAAGATAAAAGGATATTCATCAGAATGAGTTGCGAAATATAAATGTTGTTTGATAAATGAAATTGGATTAAGTTGAAACAAAGAAGTTAGAGACTCTTTTTATAATGTCTCATCCCAGATCCCATGGCTGGAGGTAAAATGTAAGATAGAAACGCTTTTGTTCCTACGACCTCCTATTGAGGGGCTCCTTGTGAATGAGATGGAGAAGACAGATGTGGGGAGACTTGATTGCTTAGAGTTTCATTTTGGCATATCTATGGGAGAAAAAAATTTAAGGCTACTCTCCTCCCTTTTATTTTATTCTATGTAATGCTCTTCTTGAGCAATGTTTATATCATATATTAGAATGATATGCCTTAGAACAGTATAGATATCAGGTTTTAGCACGCATGTTTGCCTGATGATTCTCTACTAACTAACTGGATTGGAGATTAATTTATTTTTTAACATCATTTTTACTTTTTTCTCAAACCAGGCTGCTTGGCTCCTGAAAGCTGTTACCTTTATAGATCTTACTACACTTTCGGGCGATGACACATCCTCCAACATTCAAAGGCTTTGTTATAAAGCCAAGTATCCAATCCGAGAAGATCTCTTAAAAGCTTTAAATATGCAGGATAAAGGTAATGTTGTGTATAATGTGTGGTGTTTACCTCTTTACAATACTGAATATTAAATCTAAGAGGACTTAAGACAAGATTCAGCTGCTAAAACTATAGCAACAATAAAATTCATGATAACATTGTATACATAGACAAATAATTGAGATTCTTCTTTGAAAGATAGCAGGGGGAGAATCTGAGTCTCATTTTTAGGTCAGTTCTTTCCATTGTGGATTAAAGTTGCTGGTAGAGAGTTTCTTGATTTTTCTTTCCAGTTCTTTAGTTTTGGAAGTTTTCTGTCTAGTGATTCTGAAAATGCTGATTCTGATTCCCTACCCACATGTGAAAAAGCCGGTCTCATTACTTAATAATTACATCTCATGCATAAAGTATTTTCTGTGAGTAAATGAAATACTGTTGAGAATAAAATGCAAATGGGAAACATTGCATGCTTGTATATTAGGTTAGATCTTTTGAAAAAAGTTTTATTCGCTCTTTTAGTTTACATGAAAGAGAGGACTTTCTAAAGTTGCCATAAGTTTAGAACCTTAACGTTTTTGAAATGGAAGAGACCTTTGAGAATCCATCACCTTATTTCTAACTGAGGAAAACGAGACATGGAAGGCAAAACGGTGTTTCCAAGACAACGTATCTTGTTACTTGCTGGGCTGATTTTAGGAGCCAGGTCTTTCCAGGAAGCGTTGCTCCGTGGTTCCTGAGTGCCTGTCTGTGATGAGTGCAACTGGAGATGTTGCATTGGCCCAATGCAGGTATTTTATTCCAAATAATTTGTAGATAACTTGCAGACCTAAGAAACGCCACAGCTTTTGAAAAATATTTATGATGTTTCTTTTGAGCTGACAATAAAAACACCACCTGTTTATTGCACTTCAAGGTAACAACTTTGGGGGAGAGGGGCTAAAAAAAGTAACAACTTTGTATTAGTCTTATGGTATTATGTTATTGTTTTGTTTTATGGTGCCTATTCGATCTTTTAATTTTTATTTTTAAGAGCTTATTCCTCAAAATGGGGGTTCCAGATTCATGTTTTATTATTTCTTGTAAAAGAAGAGAGATTAGTTAAGTCATTTTGCTGTACCACCCTGTAAGGTTCACTTACTTTTTTCTTCATCCACTGTTTGTTTGAATGCTACAAAAATCTGGATTTTTGTTATTTACATGAAATAAAATATTTTCACCGAGTTTACTATTTAGGAATTTTTAAAAAGGAGTCTTGTTACCCTCACAGAACGATGTATCACAATTGTTTTATCCAAGGACTATAATGATGAGAAATTGATCCATGTCCTCAAGAACTGGAAGGGAATGTGGAAAGTAAAAACCTTTTAATTTGTTACAGCATCGTAGGGGAATTTTTTTCTCTGTTTGATTTCTGCCAGTGTTGTTCCATAAATAATAATTAAAAGCATATTGTGCAAATCGAACTTCACATACAGAAGGCTGCTATGATTTCTTTTTTCATAGACATCACTACAGCTGCTGTTTGTGTCTATCCTGCCCGCGTGTGTGATGCGGTGAAAGCACTAAAGGCTGCAGGCTGTACTATCCCAGTGGCATCAGGTAAAATTGGTGTGACTTTTGTGGTTTTAAAGCACGTTCCCTGTCTTTCACTCAGACACTTTGGGGTATTATGAAGAGTTTTATACTGCGATTTTAATTAGTTTCATATATTTAATTGGTTGTATTTATTCATTCTTTTAGTATTTATAAATTGCCTTCAAGTAGCAAACATGGTACTAATTCTCAAGAATGTATCCCTGTCTTTCAGGAAACTTACTTGTTTAGGAGGAATAGTCAAGTTAAAGAAAAACATGATGCAGGATATGTAGTATAGTATATATGTGTAAAATATGATAATAACAATACGCAGAAGGTACAGTTGTACCTCAGAGCAGGGAGTGATTTATTCTGCAGAAGTTGGTGACACTCAGAGAGTAAGGGATTGCTTCACAGAGGAGATGATAACCACACTGGGTCTTAAAGGCTCAAGAGAAGTTTACAGTGTTGATAAAACAGGGAATGGCTTTTAGACAGAGGAACAAACAGATGTGGAGGCACAGAAGCATGTTCAGGGAACTGAAAGTGGTTTGCAATTGTTGGATCCTAAGGTAGGACAAAGCAGGACTGTGGGAGTTGAAGCTGGAGATGTATTGAGAGACCACACCCGGCTGTGGCATCTGGGCTGTGTTCGGGCGATGGGGAAAGCACTGAAGGGTTTTAAGCAGAGGCAGGCCATGATCAGCTTCATGACATACTGAGTACACATTAGAGAGGGTGAAATGGAGTTAGGGAGACTTACCACAGTCCATGTGGGAAATGATGAGAGCCACCCCAAAGCTTGGAAGATAAAGAAGAGAGGGTATGTTTAAGGGTTATTGACTTAATATAGACACAGTAGGACTTGGCATGAGTCCTACTTCATGTGTAAACGTGTGTGTGTGTGTGTGCGCGCGCTCGCGCACGCACGCTTACGTGCACCTGCCTCTTACCAGATGGATGGACAAGCGTAAAATTAAATTCTACTTTTAAAAGATGTTAGAAGATAGTTTGGTGCTTTAAAAAAGAAGTCTATAAAGATCATTAATTTATTTTATTAGAAATACATCAAAGCTATAGAGTATATAGTATTTATATATAACTCGTTTGTGAAGATTCTCAAAGTATTTGGCAGCTACACCTTTATCAACCTTAATTTTTCATTGGCCTCAGTCAGTTCAGCTTTTCCTTTATACAACAGGGGGACGTGCTTTCCTCTGAGGTAGCAGACCCAAGGAATTTAATAACATCAAAGAAACACAAAAGATTATCTTTAGATTCCAGGATGTAATTAATGAAACGCATGTAAAAATTGTTAATACTTTTTCAAAAGTGTAGTTGTATGTCCACTTTCCTTTTATTTATGCTTGTCCCTATTCTTCCCAGCTCTGCCCCTGCCCCAGTTCTGTGGACTAATCAGGTGCTTTTCTTCCTGCTGTTTTCTTCCCTTTAGTCCCATCTGCCTGGCTGGTTGTTTTAAGATTGGAAAGGGAGGAACCTACATTTCAATTTGGTTACAACAGCTAAAACTGTGGTTGGTAAATCAAAGATACAGTGATGGTCAACTGATCAAGAGTAGGATCTAGAATTATTAGTGTCCAGCAAGACTGGACTACAGCTACTATTTTATGAGCATCAGTGTGATGATAACATATATTTTTTTAATTGCCATTTACTCAGAGAACCCTCATAGTCATCTCGGAAACAATTTAATTTCAGATCTTCTAAAGGATAATAAAATGCTAATATCTGGCCTAACACCAGTACTATATAAGGTAACTTTCTGTTTCTTCGCACTTAACTTTTCAGGATATTCATGAAGTTCTTAAGTGTCATTAAGGCTTTGGTCTGTAAATGCTGAATTTTTTGTCTGAAATTCTTTGTTGAGATACTGACCAATTGAAATTCCTTCCTTTCCTTTTTTTCCCTTTCTCTCTATTAGTGGCTACTGGCTTTCCAGCTGGACAGACTCATTTAAAAACCCGATTAGAAGAGATCAGATTGGCTGTGGAAGATGGAGCTATGGAAATTGATGTGGTAATTAACAGGACCTTGGTGCTGACAGGCCAGTGGGAAGGTAGGTGTATATCCTTACCTATCAGAGAGACACAATTCTTCCCTGGTGGATCAGATAGTGGCGATTTGGTAAGAGACAGCATGTTTTGGAAGTCACTAGTCTAGATTACAAGTCACTGGTTCAGAGGGTGAATCTAGGAGAAAACCTGGCTAGGGATTACTCATCCTTTCGCCCTTCATAAATCTAGAATGTTGCCTACCTGTATGAGTTTTTTTGGATCCTTTTGAGTGCTTAGGTGAATAGTTAGTTCCATGCAATAAATTAACTTTTATTCTGTTCTGTATTGTTTTGTTATTCAATACATAAATCACTCCAGGCAAGTCTTTTATGCAGTTTATTTTAATATGGTAGAGGAATATTTCTTTTTTTATGTTAATCTTTGTAGATTTTTAAGATGTGAAATTATTAATAAGTCTAGATCTGTTTTTACTCCTATTATTCTTGCACATAGCTTCTATGAATATTATTTTATATTCACCTTTGAGATTCATGATTTACTGTCACAGATTACAATAAGATGTCACCCATTCCAGTAAAAAGCTATTGTTTTTTATAACTAGTTAGTAAAGAAATAGATTTTACCTGTCTTAAAAATATTTTATAGACTAGAGATCACTGATAGCTAAAATAAGTATTATTCTCTATTTCAAAAAAAATTATTATAACAAGTAGTTTAACTAAAAGTTTTTAACAATATCATAAGATAAAACCAGAATAATATACTATCTCTTTCTATATGTTAACACCAAATAAAAGGCATATTTAATTCTAATTATGGAGGTTATCCCTGCTCACTGTTAAAAACAGAAATTCCCACCAGTAATAAAGGAAATGGACTTTCCACTTGATCTCATCTAGAAATAATGCCTGATAACACTGCAATCTACAACTTTCCAGATTTTCATACACACACACACACACACACACGCACACTCACATGCAACTCCTACCCTTTTTTAAAGTTTAAATAAAAATGAGATTATATCTAATGTATTTTTTCTTAACCTATTTATTGGAGTTGCCAATATCTTATGGATGGATATCTTTCTCTAACTTTATCTATCAAGCCATCTATCTTATCATCTGTAAATCTTAATTCCATTGTTTATCTAAGAATTGTTTTTGGTTATGGAGTAGCAAAGATGCAGTCAGTCAAGGATTTATTCTCTTATATAAAGTGTGGAAGTTGGTATTTTAGAGGTATTGTGGCAGCCCCACAAAGTCCTTGGAGACCTATGCTGCTTTTGTCTTCCACTTCTAAAATATGTGGTTTCTACTCTCATGTTCAAGGGCACTTCGTTATTTCAGTTTTTGAAGCTCCAGTCTTTATACTCATCTGCTAGACAACAGGAAAAAAGGGCTCGTCCTATTCCAAAATCTCACATACTTTTGCTTACACCTCATTGCCCCAAACTGAGTTACATGGCCATGTGGGGCTGCAAGTGAAGCTGGAAAATGTAGTTTTATCGCTTGGAGTTTTGGCTACATTTCTGTACATTCTTAATAAGTTAGATTGTATACATTTTTGTGCTCAGATGGAGAGGAATGACAGAAGTACTGGCAGGGAAGGTGTGCCATAATGAGATAAACATGATGAGATAGTAACAACAAAGGATTAGGCAAAACAACAATAACAACAAAGGTTCAATAAGAAGATATACATTGAAGTCAAAAAGCACAACGGTGTGGACCAGTAACTGTGGGGCAAGTCATCTCTGAGATTTCATCCCTGAGACAATCACTGTGTTCCAGGATAATACAATCAGAGATACAACAGTTTGAACGATCAAAAAAAAAAGAAAAAAAAGTTGAGGCCATTCTCACTTTCACTGCCTTACATTCCCTTTATACTCATCAACATTTTTAGTCCTTGCCAGGTTTAAGTTTTTGACAGTTCACATATACCTTTTTGTGCTTTTCGTTTTTGTTTCTTTTCTTACGGTCCATGTGTGTTTTGGCCAATTGTAATCATTCTTCAAAGGTCTATTTTGTCCCTTGTCTTGACATATTAATTCCACTTGTCTGTTTTTAGTCACAGATTTTAGTTAAGAGCTAAGACTAGAGAAAGAGAAAATAAAAATGGGTAAGCATTAAAATCTGGAAATAAACTTTGTGATTCGGTTAGATAAAAAACTACATGCCCTTTATGTCTTTTATTAAGAGCTGTAGATTTAAAAGTATAGTTTATATTATAACTTGTGTTTTTGTCTCTAGAATACTGCTCATTGAAAATTAAATACAGTAGGCGAGAGGTTTTGATGTAGTTGGCAATCCTTAATGAACTAGAAATGGTTGTTTTTAAGAACTGATTATTTCCCAATAACAGGCATTCAGGCAAAATATAATAACATGTCTTTGTCCTAGACCATACTTTTCTATTAACCCTTTTGTATGGTGTTAATAACCTCTTGACCCAAGGCAAATTGAAAAGGAACATTTAATACTAGAAATTTAATTCTAAATAGAAATCTGCAATGACTTAGGACTTTTTCCACTGCAGTATTTTGTCTTAGTTTCGGTTCTCGACCTGATTGCATATTGTATTTTTCAGTGTCATGTTTTAATATTAGCTGTTTACTAAAATATAAGCCTAAAATTGATTTCTTGCAATTTGCCTAGGGAAATGTCTGTTGGGCTATTACACGTTCAAATCCAGGTCTCTCTCCTCTGTGCACTGAGGTGTACATAGGATACTGGTTAAAGCACAAAAGAAAGCATTCTGTTTTTAAAATCTAGCATTCAGAGTGGATCCTAATTATTTCTTATGGTTACAAAGATCCACAGTTTAGGGTATGAACTCAAAGAGGAGACTGTAGGGTGCTCATATTTTTCTTCCTGGATTCTCCTTGGTGACGATTTAAAAATCTCTACTTTCCTCAAACCTCTAACTCTTCTGCCTACCTTGAGGCTCCTTCTCTCTTAGCAAGCAGATGACCTACCTGCTTAAAATCTGGAAATAAACTCTCTCTGAGAAGCAGAGAAAATGGGAACCATTAGACAGGAACTCCCTCGAGGTCCTTGCACCAGATCTGCTTCCTTCTTATCTCTCCCTCTGTTAAGTCCGATCCCTCTGTTGTGCCGTGGCTCTCATCTCCTCCATTCTCAGAGCCCCTACTCCATTCATTGGCCATTTTTTTTCTCCTGTATCTTCAGCCAAACTTCCCCTCAAAGTCTGCACACTCTCCCTGGGAAAGCTCATGTCGTGTCTGATCTCACCAGTATTCCCTATGCCGAAGACTGCCAAACCTCCTGAATGTTGGAACCGTGTCTGCCTGACTCCAGAACTCATATTCCATTTCCCCACTAAACCATGTTGCTTTTCATCAGTCATTTTTACATAAGTAGACATTCAAAATCTGAATCTTGACCAAAACAGAGAATCTAGCCATTTTAGAAAGAAATTTATTTAAAAATATTTACATTTCCCCTGACTTTAACACTTTCCATTAAATACAATTTAATATCAGGACTGTTGCACTCATAACTGCATTATCCTGGAACGGAGTGATTCTCTCAGGGACCGCTGAAATCTCCGAGATGACTGGCCCCACAGCTAATGATCCAGACTGTTGTGCTCTTTGATTTCATATGTCTTTTCATTTAAACATTTTTGTTATTGTTGTTTGGCCTGGTCCTTTGCTGTTAAGCTTTTTACTGTCAGATCTCGTTTAGCTCATATGGCACACTGCGCTTCCCTGCCGGTTCTGCCCTCACTCCTTGCCATTCAGGCACAGAAACGTACACCACTAACTTACACTCGGACAGTAGTTTTAAGTGGCTGGGGTATGGAATGTATTGCTGGTTCTCAGAAATACCTGATAATCACTTTCAAATTTCTTGCCCCAACTCCTCTTCTCCTTTTCACAGAATCTTGCACTGCCCCCACAACCCCACTTTCCAGATATATATTAGTATCAGAATTGGGGGTTGGATGTGAGAGAATTGGCTCCTATACTGTGAAAATCACTCCAGGTGATTTTGATTCTACCTGCACACCCAGTCTTCATCATCCCATAAGTCTTGTGGAGAAGCTCTAATTTAGAACATTAAAAAAAAATACTTCTAGTTCTTGGTTCTACATGGTTTAAGTGCAGGATAATTGAAGCATTGTTAAGTTTACATATTGATTAATTAGTGCAAATTATATTTCCCATGAATTTCTATTTATTTAGCCTGACTCTGCAGTTAACCGTAAACAGGATGCTTAAGGAATACAGTGTTAGACTCTGGTGACTTTAGCCAGAAAATACATTTATTTCTCTGCTCTTCATAAAAAGACAATTCTCTTCTCTCTGGGGTGGCTGTGCTTTGGGATGAGGATAGCAGCTCGGGGTGGGATGGGGAGGTGCTGTGCTGGACTGTGAGAGAGGTGGGGGCCCCCAGGCAGCCAGATAGGCCAGTGATCACTGGGTCAGTCAGACCCAGAATGTATACACTGTGGAGTAAGAAGGGAGGCTAGCACTGGGAAACGGGAAGAGTTGAGAGCAGAGTCTTTGCACTAGACAGACCTTGATTGGAATCCTGGTGCCACCATTAGTAGGCATTTTCTCTTGGGCAGGTTGCTTCTCTGTGCCTTCTGATCCTTCTCTGTAAAATAGCAAAAATGGCATGTGCTTCACAAGGTTATAATAGGGATTAGGTTAGATAATGTGTGTAAATCAGTCATCCAGGTGCTTGGCCCAGATGACTTCCTCCAGGCCAACTGCACTTTCTTCTCATTCCCCCTCCTCCTTCTGATGATGAAAATATGTTGTCAAAGGAAGTAACCATATAACACATGTATTGAGTAAATGAAGTGGAACTCTAAGGACTTGGGAT
Source organism: Pteropus vampyrus (assembly GCF_000151845.1). Lineage (NCBI taxonomy): Eukaryota > Metazoa > Chordata > Mammalia > Chiroptera > Pteropodidae > Pteropus > Pteropus vampyrus. Next base: position 3,168,012 of record NW_011888997.1, on the reverse strand, counting down.
TTAGTCTTTGTAATTTTGCTAATTTACACCTAGTTCTTGGGCAAAAGCTTCACTTTTCTCTGCCTCCATTTAAATAAGCTACTGATGGGGCGGGGAGGGGGGATGGCAGGGGAGAATAAGACCTAAGACTAAAGGATTCCTACAGCCCTTTAGAACTGTAATGGCCTGTGATTTTATATTTGGTGTTTTCATTGTCCGTGAGTATTATTTCCATAAGTGCTTGTAATATGGTATTTTTTTAATGATGATATTGAAGTTGACATCCAAGTTGCATTCCTTAAATGGTTCTTTGAAGAAAGCATTCACTAGAGGGATTCATCATCTCATAATTTTTACCGAACAGGTTTTGAAAATTAAATATATTCTATGCTCTGTAAATAGGCAGAGGTGTTCATTTTTTCACTTTTTTATGACCTCTCTCTGCTGCATATATTTACTTAACATATTACCAGCGAATGGAAGTGCTATCAGATTCTGCCTCATTTAGGAATCTTCCAGTTTCTTGAGCTCAGGACTTTACTAATATTTGGAAACTCATTTCACACAGAAGCACTAGCAGACATGACTCCAAAGGTGATGTCATCTGTGACATTTTTCCAGAATACTATATTCAGTGTCCCAGTTGGAACTATTGTTTGTCTCCTGTATCTAGAGCCTCATGTGTCTTTCACTCCCTTCAGTTCTTCAGCCCCCAGTTTCTCTCCTAGACTCGGTTTGTGGAGTACATACCTTTTACCCATCAAGAATTTTAGAGTGAGAGAATGAAATATTCGGGCCAATACCAGAGTCTATTATCGTGCCTTATGCAAGTGGATCCTGAAAATCTTGAATCAGGGCAACAATTCATTTTTATTATTTGATTATTTTTATACCATAAGGATGGCAGAAAGAACATTCTTTAGGAGAAATTGGTATTTTTCTTTGGTTTGTAGAGCTGTTAATCATAGGTTATGAGAAAAGTAATCTCTAATTCTATAGATACTTTTTGGAGAGGAATCACATAATCCATAATCTATGCTTTCTCAGTTTTAGGGGTTGTTTATAATGGAAAAATTCTGGAGATACTTACAGCAGCTGTATGCTTTTATGGTTTTTGTTTTTACGCTCCAATTCTTCAAAACTTCAAATAATATTGACAAAAATGTGTGTTTTATTTCTTGTAGGTTATTTTAGTACCTGGTGTTTTAGCTCATCTTGGTTCTAGTCGTACAAGAATAATTAGTTGCCTTGGTGGATGAAAACTGTTCTTGAACATTTTGTGACTTTTTTAGTTTAAAAGGTTGCTGTACACTTTTATATTAAGTGTTTTACTGTACATATAATTATCTTAAGGGTTATTTTCAGGCCTTTCTTGCGCAGTGTTGAACATCTTTCAGGTACTCAAAAAATAATTGCTTAGATATGTTCGTTAACAATTATTTTTTAAGTGCCTTTGAATAGCATAAAATATAAAAGGAAATCTACTTTACGACTTTTAGATAGGAAATATAGTCTTTAAACACTTAGATTCTTACTTAAATCATAATTCCTATACATGAAAGCTTTTCTAACATAGTTTTCTATGTCTTTGGCTGTGCTTTTTCAGAAAACTTAACAGATTGCCAGTATCATCACGATTAAGAATATATTTTCCTTTAAAATGGAGAGAAACAAGATGATTTTAAATAGAGAAAAGTAAAATACTGTAGATGCAGCCTCCCTGCTGACATGGGGAGGCAGAAGGTAGAGCCAGTTTCAACTTGTTTTGGATGCTGTTTAAAACAGATGCAGTGTGGCCCCCTCCACTCCTTGGATCTACGTTCTCATGCACACAGGCCTTTCCAGGTGTGGCTAAGTTCTCTGATTCCTGTCAGTGAACGTTCCACCAACACAGCCTCACTTGTTTTTCAGCTAGGAATGACGAGCAGAAGGTCAGGTTATGACCTCCTTTTCTCCTCATCAATGTGGCAGTAGTAGGAGGGATAAGTGGGGACAGACAGGAGACAACCCCTCTGCTGGTTGAGACACAATATTGATTAAGCATCTACAATGTAATATATCCTGGGTTTCTAGTACACCCACTTCCGCTACTCCTGAAAACCTCATTATAAGTCAAAGCATTTATTATCAGGTTTTTAATGTGACATCACTATGCCAGCCACTTCTCTGGTATATGTGTTTTGTTAAATTTTGCATTATTCTGACTAATTTGCAGTCGTGGTGTTTGAATTCCATTTTCATTTGTCAGTCATCTTTTATAATAGCCTTCTAAATTATTATTTTTCTGGTACGTGCAAGAATTGTTTTTTCCCTCTTTTTTTTAATGGGGGTTTTCAATTTCTGTAATGTCTGAAATTTTAACAATTTATATGTATTATATGTGAGTATATGAACAGAAAAATTAATAGGTACTCCAGGGAATAAGGTCCTAGAGTACCTATTTGAAACATCCTATTTAGTAAATAGGATGTTTACTAAATTAACGTTTATAAGAGCAAAAAATCTGAAACATTAAATATCCAATAATAGAAAAATGGTTGAATAAATTATTTATGACCATGCAATGGAAGATTGTACAGGGATGTTATTGTTTCTAAACCTTCTCAGTGGACAGATCTAGGAAATATGTGAACGTTGACAGACACACGATGCACTCATTAATCACATATACATCTGTATCTGTTCATTTATCTATCTTTATATCTTTATATCTTTATTAGAACTCATGAGTTCACACTGATAACTCCCATTACAAGCCAACATCACATGATTTATTTTCGACCTCTCCCTTTCTATATTTATTCCCCTCTTTTTTGTCAGTGAGAAATCTTGGTCCCATTATCCTCAGTATATTTACTTATTTGATCAATTTCCTTGTGTATAGCAGTCTCTTGACCATGTGGGCTGTCTCCCCTGGCCCACTACCGTGAACTCAGGTTGGTTCTATTCACCAAGTTCTCCAGACTCCTAGCCCCCACTGGCGAGCTTATCTCTTGATGTGTAGAGAACACTTTGAGAATTTTTGAAGGAAGATACCTTGAAAATTTAGGGAGAGTCATTATTTTGCATGAAGAATATTTTGGAAAGAGGATCTCTTAAACTTATTACTGCACTTGTAATTCTCTCCACATGATTAGTCTAGTAGCAAAGATATAAATCCACACCCTGCTGCTGTCCTTTCCTGCTAATGTAGGGGGAAAATACACCCATTAGTTTTTCCATTGTATTGCTTGTTTATATTGAAAGGAAAGTGACAGTTGAGTATGTTAAAGACATTATGATTCGAGATTGATTGGGTTACATTTCAGCCATCAAGTCATTTGATTTACATTTATCTTCTATCTAGTTTCTAAGATATCTGTCATTGTGATGCCACAGTGCCCCAAACTACCTTCTAACAATGTTTCCTGTGGCTTCCATGGCTTGTGTTGGAGTAAGGTGGTCTTTTTTCATCACTCAGTAGGATTCAAAGGCCCAGGTAGAAGCATTCGCTTGATGGAGCCCAGGCCACATTTTAAAAAGGCCAGATTTGGTATGCTTTTTTATTTAATTGTTTTGGTATTCCCTGGGCAAAATAGTAATAGAAAGAAACAACAACTTTCCCAGTATTGAACTTCAAAGATTAAGATATTTGCTCAGAAAAACTTGACCCTCTTATGTGGTGAAATAGGTCAGTAAAATGATTTGAGGAGTTGGTGGTTAAAGAATGAGAAGGCACTGGTTGCATATTTGTTAAGTCTAGTTAAGCTCTAAGTGATCATTTTGGTTCATTCTATTTGGCTCATGGATTAAAGAGCATAACTTCCAGGTGGCTGATAATTGAGTCATAAAATACATCTGGCTTTTCTGGTTGATTTTAACTGTAGGTGAAGAAATTCACTGGGTATTTAAAGGTAATACTCTTTGGGAAAGGATGGTAATTTGTCCATAAATATGATCAGCATCAGCGTTTTAAGAATTTTGTTGTACAGGCCAAAGTTCACTTTAACAGATGCCGTAATAAAATATTTTCAAGCCTTTTCTGATGGCTCACTGTAAGCACTAATTCATATAAAATTTTTCAGTGCAGTACAAGGAGTTGGATCAGGTCATGATGCAAGATTTGATTTTTATCACACAACACTTAATGGAAACTCATTTTACTAGAATTCTGAGCTTAATAATGATTATACTTTTGAGTGCTTACAGTAAGCCAGGCAACGTGTAAAGTTCTCTCTCTCTCTCTCTTTCTCTATATAGAGATACATATATATATATATGTATCTCTATATATCTATATGTAGATATTCTTTTAATTCTTATAATAACCCTATAAAGTAAATGTTATTATTGACACTTAGGATGGTACAAAGAGAAATTATTTGTCCAAGGTCACACAGGTAGTGGTGGAATTGGGTTTTAAAGCCATATTTGTCTGACTCTCAAGCTTGCTTTTGACGGCAACACTGTGGAAGAAAATTCATTAATTAAATTACAAATTAACTCTGGATTACCATTCTTGAATTTTCAGATTAAGAGATTTCCTTGTCACTAGTTCTTAGAGACCAATTTTCTCTTTTTAGATTCAGTAACTCAAGAAATGTCATTCCTTCTAAGATTCATTCTCTGAGTTTAAAGAATATAAATTGTTATTGTCACATAGTCTTTTACTGTTTATACTATTCTTATACATGTTGTCATATTGGATGTAGGGGTGAGATGTTTTCTCACAGTTTAGGTAGGATGGGCAGGGTATGATAGGTGGCGTGGCATCTCAAATCATCTCTAATGCTCAAAACTACTGATTGTTAGGGATTTGTGAAAATAATTGTTTCTTGAAAACCCTGTGGGTACCATCTCGGCGGCAACAAACACTGAACTTTACCAAGCATTTCATAATAGAATATTTGACTTTATTTGTATTCAGTTTTCACTTTCAAGCTTCAAATTAACTTCAGGTTTTCTAGGATTAGGACAACAGGTTTTATTCTTCTTGTTATAACTTTAATGGATTTGACTGAGTTTACTATCTTTTAAGTCTTTTATATGTACATTAGGGAACCTGTGAATTATAGAACTCTCATTTTAGCATTAAAAAATGTTTACCCTTACCCTAACCTTTATTATGAATGTTTCTTTCCTGCTCAGTTTAGTCTGTGTGGTTGTAAAACTTCCTAGGAAACACACATACAGAAAAAAAAAGTTCTGATGTTAGTCGCGATAATGTAGCAATAGCTTAAGTTCAAGAAATGAATATGGCCAACTTGATGCAGGATGAGAGCCAAAATCCACTGGTGTCGTGACAAAAGGCTGCAAAATAATTTTTCAAAAATTTAATACTCATTATACTGGTTTTGTTTACTAAAATTCTGTTACTTTGAATATGAAATGTTTTCTCCCTCAATTTTATTTTTTTAACTACAGTTTTATTTAAATTATTTAATCAAGCTGTTTTCAGGGTGCTATATGGAGCCCTAGAAAGCCAGATATGGTTCTGGGGTCAGGAGTTAAATGGATTCAAGGCTGCATCTGTGAATCCCTCTACAGCTGGCTTTGTGCACATACTTCCAACACTACCTCAACACTTTTTAGTCATATATATATATAGACACATGCCCTGGCAGATAGTGGGACAAGGCGTTATGTCTTTATTGTCATTAGTAGAGCTCTCAGGAAAGGCCTGCTTTATATTCCAACAAGGGAACTTATTATATGTGAATGGAAGAATTAACAAAGACCTGAGGATTTTTTTCTTTAGTTTAGAAAGTGGTACACTCCTGTATGTGTGTTAGATAAATTTCTTTTTTCTTCTAGGTAACCGTCATCTGGAAAAGGTGGAAATTATTTGTAATTTGCATGTCATTATAATGATATTTTAAAAGCTTCATGGCTCTGGACCTCAGGTCAGGGCTTAGAAACTGTTTCCTGGTAGCAAATTAAGCATTCCTTATAACAGGATGTGAACTGCAACAAAATGCTCTAGGCGATATTAAATTGGGGTGCTTTTTTAGAAAGTGACAAATGTTTTATGTTTCGTAAACCTGAGAGAGGTTCTACCAGCTCTAAATGGCTGCCAAGTTATGTTATCACTTGCCTGCTTTGTAACTGCCTCAATTATTTCCTTCTCCAGCCCTGTATGATGAGATTCGTCAGTTTCGCAAGGCCTGTGGGGAGGCTCATCTCAAAACCATCTTAGCAACAGGAGAACTTGGATCTCTAACTAATGTCTATAAAGCCAGTATGATAGCAATGATGGCAGGTAAGCATATTATATTCAAATGATGATATATATTGAATTGGTGTGTTTAGGAGAAACAAGTAAGTGAAAACATTTGGCTGTTAGCTAGAAGTGCTAACCACTTGTTATGGTCACGTAGTCTTTTATTTTTATTGTGGGAGGGGTCAGATATTTTGTGACTACATGTACGATGTGAGGTGTTCAGACACTTGGCTTTCTTCCACATTTTTTGATGGCATTTCATTGCTGCACTATCCTTATAAGACAGTAGATGGCTCTCTTGTTAGTGAATTGCCTTCTGTGTTATTCTTTGATTATTCATTCATCAACATATGTTAGACAGAAATTTCTTTAACTCTGACATATTCCTCTCTGTGAATTTAAATGTTTGATTTTTCTCAGAGATGATATATTTATGTGGTTAAAGGCAACCGGTGCTTTTGTTTGTGTTAATTCTTTCTTTTTAAGTGTAGTACAGTACCATTGTACTTCCAAATGTAGGTTGACTTATTCTTTATCTAGATGAAAAGGAGATCTATCCATTCGCATGTCCAAGCTTGAAACCCAGGAGTCATGCTTGAGTCATTCTTTTTCTCACCTTCATATAAATCAGGGAACAATTCTTGAGAGTTCAACCTCTTTATCTAATACGTCTCCTCTCCATTCTGAGTGCTGCTGTTAGGCCATTGTCATTTCCCATGTGGGTCACTTCAACAGTCTCCTAACTAGTTTCCCTGTCTGTACTTTTGTTCCCTTCCAACCTGTTCTCCACAGTGCTGCCAGAATGATCTCTTAAGCATGCTAATTTGATTGTGGTAATGCTTTCTTAAAATACTTCAGTGGCTTTCCTTCATCTTTAAGGTAAACTAAAATTTTCAGCCTGATCTTTTTTAACTTTTATTTTATATTAGTTTCAGGTATACAGTACACTGGTTAGACATTTATACAGTTTATGAAGCGATCCCCCCAATTACTCTAGTACCCATCTGGCTCTACACATAGCCCTTTACAATCAGCCTGATTTTTAAAATGATCCTTCCCAAGACCCTGCCTGTGTCTGTCATCTCCTCATTCTCCCTTCACACTATGCTCCAGCTCAGTGGAATTACTTGCAGTTCTCTTTGGATGGCACCGTCCAACCCTTTGAGTCTTTGTGCTGTGCTCCCTGCCCTGAAATCTCTTTTGCCCAAATAACTCCTTAACATTTTTGGATTCAGCACAGGTGTCACTCTTCTTAAAAATATCCCCCCCCTCCCCCAAAAAAGAATATTTCCCCAATACTGTTTCCTCTCCCACCACTTGGTTTATTATCTTCTCTGTGTGCCCCCATAGCATTCTGTTAAAACCTCTATTAGATAACTTGTTACATTATACACTTGACTGTGATTGAGTATTGAATTTCTAGGTGCCCTGTTAGTGGATATGTGACTTCTCATGTCTTAAATCTGCTCCTCAATGTAGTCACCCTCTAGGTTTTTATACTTTTGTACTTTTCGAATACTCTGTCAGACTTCTCATTGTTCCCTGGAACTCTACTGAAGATCAGCCTAAGAGACACATTATAATGATAATATTGCTCTGGTCACTGCTGCTATCTCCTGAGGATTTCTGCTCTAGTTGTCTCATTTAGAGCAAAATTTCTGAAAACCTAAGGATAAGAAGGAATTGAACACTTTAAACAGTGGGTCGTCTTCTACAATAATAGAAGACTCTCTGCAACTCTTAGGAACCTAGGAAAAGCCCCTTGGAGTCATAAGTAGACAAAGAGTCTCCCTTTTTCATGCTCCTTACCAGAACAAAGGATTGGTAGCCCATAATGCTGTCATTTAGGTCACAGTGAAAGTGTATTCATTCTGGGACATCAGCCAACTCTATCCTAATCATTACACCTACTGCTCATGATAGAAACAGGATATTAGGTCAGAATGCTTGGACACCTCTCTTCTACCCTCTTCCCCACCCCATCCACAGACAAACATGAGACTGGAAACACACTCTCCTTTGTCTCTTCCTGTCTACTGTATCTGTGTTCATGTTGTTGTTTATCTCCTTCATTTCTTCACTTAATCAGTGTCTATTGAGTACTTACTGTGAGTAATATAACTTCTATTTATGGTATGCTTTACCAAATACTTTAAAATGGTATTTCTTCATCTTCATGTTAGCCCTATAGTGGATGAAATTTAAGATTGAGTGACTTGTCTAATGTCACAAAGCTTAGGACCACATATATTGGAAACTCAGATTTTCTAGCTCCAGCCTTATTTCTTTTTCACTTGTAACAACTGCCTCCCAAGGCACCATTCTCGATCTTATTATGAATTAGATACAGTCTTTATGAAGTATTATATTTGGAAGCATCTAGCACACTTCTTGGCCCACAGCTTATGCATCCTATTCTGTTAAGAAGGTACATAATAAAAATGAAATATTTTTTGACGAATTTTTAAAATTTTTAAAAATCGTAGAGTAAATTCATATTGCTTCCTATATCTATGGTATTTAAATTTTTAAAAAATATTTCTTAAAAAAATCGACTTCATTGAGGTCAATTTACACTTAATAAAGTTCAGGCGTTAAGTGTACAGTGTGATGCATTTTGACAATTTTTATATTCCATCATCCCAGAAATATCATTTGTGCCCCTTTGCTGCGAGTTCCACTTGTCTCACCTTCTACCCCAGTTGCTATCACTGATCTGATTTTGTCACTATAGATTAGCTTTGCCAGTTTTAGAACACCATATAATTAAACATGTGTAAGATTTTGTGCTTATCTCCCGCTACCCAAGTTAATAGCTGTGAGATCTGTCCATGTTGTTCCATAGATGAGTTTGCTTAGTATTCCATTTACAAATATACTGAGTTGCTAAATTTATTGGTATAAAGTTGTTTTTAATATTCTCTTATTAGTCTGATGTCTATAGGATCTGTAGTTGTATCCTTTTTTATTTCAGATTACAGTTGTCGTCGTTACTGGTGGTTATTTTTTGTTGTTTTTTTTTTGGTAGGAAATGTCTTGCCCAGTGGTCTGCCAATTTTATTAATCATTTTAATAAATGAGTTTTTGCTTTATCATTTTTTCATTATTTAGTTTAAAATGTTTTTTAATTTTCCTTAGACTTCTCTTATTACTCAGAATCTTATTAGAGTGTTATTTAGAATGAAGTGTTTGATTTCCAAATATTTTCTGCTTTCCTGGATATCTTATTGTTGACTTATAATGTAAAATTCTGTTTTGATCACAGACTATTGTAAGAATATTTTGTCTTTTGTAAATAAAGAGACTAATTTTATAGCTCATTTTATGATATATTTAGGTATATGCTTCAAGTGCACTTGAAAAGAATCGTGTACTTGCAAATATTAGTGGCAGTGTTCTGTAAATGTCAATTAGATCAAGTTGGTTGGTAGCATTTTTCAGAACTGGTTTTGTTTTGTTTTGGTTTACTTGTTCTATTTAATACCACGAGGGGTGTTAAAATCTCCAAATATGATTATGGATTTGTCTACTTGTCCCTTTAGTTGTGGGACAAGTTGGGAGTATAAAAATACATTTTTTTAAATGTATTTCGGAACTCTGTTATTTTTTATATACACTTTTAGGATTGTTAATTAGCACATTCATCATTACGACATGTCGCTCTTTATCTCTGATACTAGTCTTTGTCTGAAGATCTAGTTTGTCTCATATTAACCTGATCACACCAGCTTTTTTGTGCCTACTGTTTGCATGGTATATCTTTTTTCATCCTTTTATTTTCAACCCATCTGTGGTTATATATTTAAAGTTTATCTCCTGCAAGCAGTCTTTTTAAATCCATTATGATAATCTCTACTTTTTAACTGGAATGATCTGTCCATTTACATTTCTCATATTATTGATATGATAGGATTTAAGTCTATCATCTTGAGATTTATTTCTTCTTGAGATCTATTTACTGTTTCATTTTTAATGCCACCTTTAGGATTCATTAAATAGTTTATAGTATTTCATTTTACTTTTTCTATTGGCTTTATGTATATATACAACCACTTTGTATTTTTTTAGTGATTTCTCTAGCAATTACAATATGCGTCTTTATCATTGGCTACCTAGAATTAATATTGTTCCACTTTACACTTTATATGTCACAAATATAAGACCCTTACAATAGTTTCATTTACACCCTCATCAGTCCTTTGAATTATTTTCATGTTCTTCTTCCACCTATGTTATAAACTCCTTACAAGGATGCAATTTTTATTTTAAGTTATTTGTCTTTTAAGGAAATTTGAAGAAAAAACTAGTGAAGCTAGTCTTTTATATTTTTTCACATATATATCATTTCCAACTTTATTCCCTCTTGTAAGTCTGCTGGTGATTTATTCTCTCAGGTTCTATTCATCTGCAAATGTCTTTATTTTATCCCTATGTTTCAAAGATAGTTTACTCTATATAGAATTCTGGGTCGACTGTTTTATTTTTATTTCAGCACTTTAAACATGTCATTTTATTCCTTGGAATTTCACTTATTTATTTTTTATTTTTTTATTTTTTTTTTGTAGGTAATATCACGTTTTACTCTGGCTGTGGTCAATCAGTATTTTCTCTTTATCATTGTTTTTCCGCTAGTTTGACCATGATGTGCATAAGTATGGTTTTCTTTGTATTTATTCTATTTGTAGTTTGCTGAGCTTCTTGGATCTTGGATCTGTAGGTTAAAGTTTTCTACCCAAATTAGGACATTTTAAAAATTATTTTTTCAGATATATTTTCTGCCTCATTCTATTTCTCTTTTCCTTCGAGGATCCCAGGTACATTAGCATTAGATATTGTTCCACAGTTTATCGAAGTCCTGTTTATTTCTTAATCTTTTTTCCCCTCTCTGTTCTTCTGATTGGCTAATTTACATAGATCTTTCTTCAAATTCATTGTCCCTTATTTTCTATCCCAAATGTGCATTTAAGTCCATCCAGTGAAATTGATGCTACTGTATATGTTTAGTTTTAGAATTTCCATTAGATTCTTTACTGTAATTTTTATTTCTCTGCTGAGATTTCCCATTTTCTCCTTTATTGAGATGATGTTTTCCTTTAAGTTTTTAAGCTGATTAAAAGTCCTTGTCTGCTAATGTTTATCTGGATTATCTTAGAATATATTTTGAGCTGCCAATTTTCCAGTGTCTGAAAATATTTGCCTTATATATTTTATTTAGTTATATAGTTATTTATAGCAAAAAGTCAAGTTGGTAATTATTTTCATGTCTGGAATTCTTCATTGCTTTGTTTTCCCATTAATTTAGCCTCAAAATCTCAAAAGGAAAAGAGTTATTATTTATATTCATAATTTATCTTGTCATTTTGATAGCCATGTAGATTATTGCAAAAATAATTCTCTGGAGAAAGAGGAAGGTAGAGATATATAATTATGTTAACTCAGTGTTATTCATCATTGTAAGTAAAAATTTAGTTAACCAGGGTGTTTGCATTTTCAGTCAACTAAATAATTACTAGCCTAATTTTGATTTAATCTTGTTTAGGAATCTTTCAAAATGTTTTAGGGGAAGGAGGATGATCGCTGGAGTAAGAAGACTTGCACTCTTGTTCCATTTTACATATTTTTTGACCTTGAGCAAATAAATCTGATTATCAATTCAATTAATGTATATGAATGCATTATAAACTATCAATTAAATATTTTGTAAGACACTAAAAATTATTACTATACCTTCCTACCCCATTCCAACTCAGTAAGGAAGGAAACATAATTGAATATTTTTGCTTTCCTAGCCTATTAAAATGCCTTATTCAGACCACCCCTGTTCAAAACCATTTGGTATAACTTTAGGAAATATA
>NW_011888997.1:3142050-3154379 GCF_000151845.1 Pteropus vampyrus | reverse complement strand
AAGAAAAAACTAGTGAAGCTAGTCTTTTATATTTTTTCACATATATATCATTTCCAACTTTATTCCCTCTTGTAAGTCTGCTGGTGATTTATTCTCTCAGGTTCTATTCATCTGCAAATGTCTTTATTTTATCCCTATGTTTCAAAGATAGTTTACTCTATATAGAATTCTGGGTCGACTGTTTTATTTTTATTTCAGCACTTTAAACATGTCATTTTATTCCTTGGAATTTCACTTATTTATTTTTTATTTTTTTATTTTTTTTTTGTAGGTAATATCACGTTTTACTCTGGCTGTGGTCAATCAGTATTTTCTCTTTATCATTGTTTTTCCGCTAGTTTGACCATGATGTGCATAAGTATGGTTTTCTTTGTATTTATTCTATTTGTAGTTTGCTGAGCTTCTTGGATCTTGGATCTGTAGGTTAAAGTTTTCTACCCAAATTAGGACATTTTAAAAATTATTTTTTCAGATATATTTTCTGCCTCATTCTATTTCTCTTTTCCTTCGAGGATCCCAGGTACATTAGCATTAGATATTGTTCCACAGTTTATCGAAGTCCTGTTTATTTCTTAATCTTTTTTCCCCTCTCTGTTCTTCTGATTGGCTAATTTACATAGATCTTTCTTCAAATTCATTGTCCCTTATTTTCTATCCCAAATGTGCATTTAAGTCCATCCAGTGAAATTGATGCTACTGTATATGTTTAGTTTTAGAATTTCCATTAGATTCTTTACTGTAATTTTTATTTCTCTGCTGAGATTTCCCATTTTCTCCTTTATTGAGATGATGTTTTCCTTTAAGTTTTTAAGCTGATTAAAAGTCCTTGTCTGCTAATGTTTATCTGGATTATCTTAGAATATATTTTGAGCTGCCAATTTTCCAGTGTCTGAAAATATTTGCCTTATATATTTTATTTAGTTATATAGTTATTTATAGCAAAAAGTCAAGTTGGTAATTATTTTCATGTCTGGAATTCTTCATTGCTTTGTTTTCCCATTAATTTAGCCTCAAAATCTCAAAAGGAAAAGAGTTATTATTTATATTCATAATTTATCTTGTCATTTTGATAGCCATGTAGATTATTGCAAAAATAATTCTCTGGAGAAAGAGGAAGGTAGAGATATATAATTATGTTAACTCAGTGTTATTCATCATTGTAAGTAAAAATTTAGTTAACCAGGGTGTTTGCATTTTCAGTCAACTAAATAATTACTAGCCTAATTTTGATTTAATCTTGTTTAGGAATCTTTCAAAATGTTTTAGGGGAAGGAGGATGATCGCTGGAGTAAGAAGACTTGCACTCTTGTTCCATTTTACATATTTTTTGACCTTGAGCAAATAAATCTGATTATCAATTCAATTAATGTATATGAATGCATTATAAACTATCAATTAAATATTTTGTAAGACACTAAAAATTATTACTATACCTTCCTACCCCATTCCAACTCAGTAAGGAAGGAAACATAATTGAATATTTTTGCTTTCCTAGCCTATTAAAATGCCTTATTCAGACCACCCCTGTTCAAAACCATTTGGTATAACTTTAGGAAATATAAGATATTCATTCTGTACTTATCCCAAAGCTTAGTAAATTGGTAGGATTGTTCAGTGAATCTCAGAAATGATCTTGTTTTGTCAACTTCTGACTCTGTCTTGAAAAAGAAAGGTGTAAAAAAAATCTGATTAGTTGAGACTCACAATTAGATGTGGTCTAGTTAGTTTTTTTTATGGTATGCTTCTCAGCTTTGTTTATCTGTCATCTCTCCTAATTCTTTTATTCTGGGAACTATAGCAGCCACCTCAGCTCTTTAGATGTATATCCAAATATAATGTCATTTAAGTAAAGATCACTTATTCAGCAGCCACAATGATCCAAGACCAAGCCAGAAACCAGAAAAAGAAAAGAAAAGATTTTGAATAAATGAAACACATGTGATATAATCTATAATACAATAATAACAGTTAACATTTCTTGAGCACTTACCATATGCCAGGGCTTTATATATATTTATATTTAATCTCTGCAACAACTCTTAATAGGTATGTACTCTTCTATGGTAAAATAAGAACATCAGTTCAGAGGATATTTTTGCTTTTATTCTGTATGGTCATTATTGATATTTGGAAATATTCCGGGTACTTCTGTCTTCGTTATATTATTTCTTTCATCTGTTATAATGTTCTACCCTCCCCTTAGCTGTTTTTAAAGATTTAAATAAAATTTCCATACTCTGGCAAATCTTTCAGTGATCCTCTAAAGTCAGAGTTAGTTAATTATTTATAATGTTGTGCTCCTAAGACAATTGTTAATACCAGTAGCATTTATCTGTATCATAATATCGTCATCAATCATTCTACCTTTTAGATTTCTTGCAAAACTATGAACCTCTCTGAGGTCAAGGACTAAATCTTACTTATCTGTATTCCCTGTAATTACTACTATGCCTAGAATCTCGGAGAGCCTGAGAAAATATTTTGAAATACGCAAATGAATGAATGGATGGATGGATGAATGAGTGAATGAAAAAGAAAGATAGACATAAGAAAAAGTGAAAACAGGCAAAGTGAAATTTGAAGATTTAGATTCATTTTTCTAGATGTGTCATAAATTTGCAGAGTTGGGACATGTTACTTTGAGAGCAAACTTTTCTTTTCATGGGGCAAAAAGATAGATAATTTATTCCTTTGACAAGGAGATTATATATCCATGGCATTGTTTAGGTGATGCAAGCAGTGGTACAACATATTAAAGGGTTATGAGGATTCTGAAGTAGTTATGGAGGCAAGAAAGGATGAAGGAAAACTTTTTGCCTTGGCTTTTTGGTCTAAGAAAATGGATCTTCCATTTACATTAGTGGAAGGGTGAGAGAAATACAAATAAAGGAGGAGATGAAGTAGGAGTAAACAATTTGAGGGGAATATAATCAGGGAAGAGAAAGGAGAGCCATATTTTTTTCATCAAACTATGCAAGAGCAAGGTGATAGGAAGTAAGATAGAAAGGGAAACATGCTTAGAGGAAAGAGAAGACTAAAAGCAGGTCAGTGTGCGGCTGAGAGATTTAGGCCCAGCAAATGCACACATTAAGAATAGTGCCAGAATGTGGAACGGTGGCTTTATCTTTCAGGAACGGTGGGCTGTTCGCACACACGCAACAGTTAACAAGTTCCGCTCCGAAGTTATTCCAGACCTTATCTTTGGAAATAATGCAGGCATGATAAATAAGGTTGGAGTAGAAAAACACTAAAGATGCAATCATAATGTCATCAGGTTTGAATTGCTGATGAAGATCTGTGGGAAGAGTACTAACACAAAAATATGGGGCTTGAGAAAAGCGGACCTTGAAGGAATGCAGAATGAGTTTTGAACTTGGCTGGGATTTTTTAATGTATAAGAAATTAAAAAAAAAAAAAGGCAAGTAGGTACGAGGGGAGGGAATATTCGAAATTCAACCCAGTAAGATTAAAGTTATACACAGAAACAATAAGATGAAACAGAGAAATAAAAGAAAGTATAAAAGTATAAGGGAAGCCATTAAAAAAATAAAATAAAGGGAGGAAAAATAGTGAGAAACTCACTATGACTGAAGAAAACCAAAATCCTAAAAAGATGCGGTAATTAATAGGTAATTAACTTCTAGATTAAAAAAAAAATTTTAAATCTTAAATATGAATCGAATATTAGTATAAATGACAATGTAAATTTATTTTTCTAAAGTTGTCACAGGTCACACTGAGTCCTTCATCTTAAGCTGCAAATCTTTGTGTACTCAAGGACTATTATTGATCCAGATGGCACATCTAGACCCCTGCAGTGGTCTAAAAAATAAGATTTGCCTTTCATAGGAAAAGCATTTTAATTTATGAAAAGGTATGCTGCAATTGAAAGTTCATCACCGGGGAAGCATAAAAAAATAGATGTGTATTAGGTTAAGAGTTAAAGGATTTACAGTGTAAATTCATTTGCAGTTCCTTAAACTCTCTGAAAATTAAAGCTCTTACAGGGTAAAAACTAATTACCTTGATATCTCATTCAATGAGTAAATTTAAATTCAGACCCCCCAAGCAGAAATTTCAGAAAGTTTACCCTCATTCACCCACATCCTCCCATCCTTTCTTGAGTGCAAAATAAAGAGCTCCACAGAAGAGAGAAGTTATGTTTTCTGGCCTCCCAGCAGTACAGGAACTACTGATGGTGAATTTTGGTATACACACATCATTTTAAAGAAAAGGTGAAGTCTCTACATTTAAACATCAAGTGTTTTCTTTGCCTTCTCATGACTGGGCTCCTGAGGAAGAAAAAAGAAAATAAAAAGGAAAAGAAAGAGCTTGTATGCTTAGTTTTTTTGTCGTGTATACTAGTCTGTGTAAAATTTTACTGTGTGAAATTTTTAAAAATGTAACCTTCCATATTCCAAAATCACATAACTGCCTTCTCCAGACCTAGTTCGCCTAGAGAAATTCATGAGCACACAGGCTAACACTTAATAAGAGCCTAGGAAATGTTCGTTGATAGGTTCAGGTAAAGGGGCATCAATAGATATAATTGTAAGCAACATGCATGAAATTCAGTTTTTAAATAAATCCGTATTTTCCCATGAAAACAAACCTTAACCAATTTTTTTTCTCAATGAATTTCTGGTATATTGCATTAGACCTATAGATGTTTGCTCATCTCTGAGATTCTGTTATTCATTTTTCTTTAATTTCTAACACATTAACATTTGTTATTTATTCTTTAATGTCTGTGCCAGGTAGTTATTAGCAAACTCGTAAATGCTGTGAAATTAGAATCCTTGAATGGGTATACCCGATGTAGATATTTATTAAATGATAAAAGGAATAAAGGTTAATAAATCATGTGAAGTTAGTAGTTTATGGAATCTTTTTGCAGTTGTCTTAATTGGGAAATAGGGGAAGTACCTTATCATCTTTTAGTAGATGAGAACCTTGAAGCTCAGAAGTTAAGTGACTAGACCAAGGTCACACATTAAGAACGTGACAGAATTCTGAAGGACTCTTGACTCCAGATTCCATGTTTTAATTATCGTACAATCCTGTTCTCCACCCAGCAGGTGATTTGTATATAACATATTATATATAAACTGTATTAACCTTTGGAGGCACGGATGTATTTTTAGTCATTAAATGAGCCACACTTTTCTATTGAGGACAAGAAGTATAAGACAATAAGGGCAAACAGTGTTTGGAGAAAAACTATAAGGGATGGTGGACATGAAGTAAACATGAAAGAGAAAAATAAAAGCAACCCCTGGGGCCCACCCATGATAGACCTGCAGTAAAATCTTGTTGAAATGAAGAGGAGGGATGCCAGGAGCACCCTCGCCTCAGGCAGCTTTACCTGCTCTGCGCATGTTCTAAGTGGAGATGCACTTGGAACATTAGCAGGGTTGTGATCTAACAACTGCAGCTTGGGTTCTGTACTAAAGTTCTTGTTTATTTTCAGATTGCCCTACCTGGGATACTGAGAGAACAGCTAGGCAGTGACAGTAAAAGTGGACCTTCCTTTCTCTTGATCATCTTAGGAAGAAGGGGGAGAGATGTCAAAGTTTAGGACTGTCTGGAATGAAGAAGCAGAAAGGGTGAGATAAGAGGGTATGAGAGAGTGGAAATGGTATTGGAGTATATGCACAAGGATTCTCTAGCACAGAATGGGGAAAATTGAAACCTTCCCGTGAAGAGTGACTAAAAAGAAAGCATATGCTTTATTTAGGAAGAGAGCAATCATCAGGGTTGTGATGTTGTGTTCAAAACTTGTATACACACACTACACAAATGAAAAAGGATGATTGTTCTCTATTACCCCAAGTAGGAGGACTGGGACCAACTTTTAGAAGTTATGGAAAGATAGATTTTGGCCTGGTATAAGGCATGGTTTTGTTAAAGTCCAAGTTCAGAAATTGGATGGGCCACGTCGAGAGGTAGTTGTTTAAATCAAATGCTGGATGTTGACCTGATGGAGCTACTGTTAGATTAAGTGATACTCAGTGACCATTAGAGATGCTTTTCTCTTTCTGTTTATGAATGTGTGTACATGCATGTATGTGAAGTGTCAATATAGGTTACAGTCTAGTATAGACAGGGCCCCAAAATGTGGAAATAATGGGAAAAGAGGAGTGTATTGGTTTCCTAGGGCTGCTATAACAAAGTACCTCAAATTGGGTGACTTAAGACAACAGAAATTTATTCTCATGGTTCCGGAGGGTTAGGAGTCTGAAATCGAGGTGAGCCATACTCCCTCTGAAATTTGTAGGGGAGAATTCTTCCTTACCTTTTCTACCTTCTGGTGTTTGCTGGCAATACTTGGCATTCCTGGTTTACAGATGCGTCACTCCACTCTCTTCCTTGGTCATCACATGGCCATCTTCTCCTTGTGTATTTCTGTGTTGCTTTTCCCCTTTCCTAAGAGTACCAGTTATTTCATGCCCCACCTTACTTAGTAAGACTTTACCTTTACTTAACTAATTACATTTGCAACAGCCCTATGTCCGAATAGGTCACTTTCTGAGGTCCTGGGGGTTGGAACTTTAACATACCTTTTTGGGGGGTACAATTCAACTCATAACAAAGAGGAATAGGGTTCTTGTACTATGGTTCTATTATTTCCTGTAAAAACCGAAGAAGTTAGAGACAGATACTTTGAATCAAACCAGCAAACTTAAATTCAGGTACAAAAGATAGATTTTTTTTTCTCTCTAAGCAGTGTTGGATGGTTTTGTGGGTAGGAGAAATCTAGTAGATATTAAACATTTTTCTTTACAAAAAGCTTTTGGTAACGTTCTCAATGGGAGATTAATGGCTAAAATAAAAAATGAGACATTAGGAGATAAATTTGCTTATGAGCAAGAGACAGAGACTACCAGTGGAAAGAAATACTTTTTAGATTGGAAAGGAGTGACATACAACACAAGCCAGGAATCAGTTTTGGGACCTATGGGTTTTTCACTTTATTTTTATTAGACTTTGTAATAAAAATACAGATCTTCAAACAGTTCAAGACAGAGTGAGTAATACTACAAGCATCAGTAATCAAAAGTTATTCTCTATCATAAACTAAATGACTGATAATAAATACTGACGGAAGACTACACAATGTACCATAATATTATAAAATGGAGCAAGTGATTCTCCTGTGTTCTCTTTTCTTCTGCATGGGTGAATATTTCTTTATTTGCTTTTTAAATAATATTTGCAGGTTTCTGGGTTTATTTTATAAGCCAAATAAATGAAAAAAATATATTTTTAAACTTGGAAAGATGTGTTAACTGAGGGAAAAATTGGTTGAAGTAAGACAAAGGTTACATTGCCGTCACTAGGGTAAAGAAATTAGGGACCCTGTGTGTTAAATTGCTCAGCAAGCTATTCAGTAAAAAGACTTAAGGAGTGAGGGGGCATTATGGAAATCATCAGTTTATTCTGCAGCCCTGACTTTGGAAGCATATGCAAAAATGTTATTGTTAGAATGATGAAACTGCACAGCTGAGGGAGTCCAATGTTATAGTATGCAACTTTTTTCTTTTCCTCTTTTAAAGTTTTAACATAATGGCTCTAAAAAAATTCATAAAATTCGGTGATTGTATACATAACTTTTGTCCTTCCAGGAACTCATTAGTATGTGGGAAACTTACTTTTCATTTTGGAATTTTGCCTGCCACTCCTTTAGCCTAAGTCACTAAAAGGTCTTTACAGATTTCTATCTGCTTTTCCTTGATCGTACATTGTCAAATGAGCCAAGAGAAATGGAACAACTAAACATTAAAAGTTAACTCATAAAAGTTGTAAGTGCTTTAGAAACCAAAAAAGATTATAAAGTCTAAAGAAGCCTTATGAACCACAAAACTTTCATTTTACAGGTGAGAAAACCAAGATCCAGAAAGGTCAAATTCATAAGGAATTTGCCCAGGGACAAACAGCTAAAGTCAAAACACAGTCTAGAATGAGATTCTCAACCCAGGCTCAACATTAGCTTCTTATATAAACAAAAAAGACCATAACTATCAGAGATTCTGATTTAACTCGGTCTTGAATGGAGCCAAAAGAATTAGTCCTTTTTAAAACGTCCCCAGTTGCTTCTGCTGTGTAGGCAAGTATGTGGACCTCTGATCTGGAATCTAAGTTCCCTGATGTTAAGACAAGTGCTTTTTCTTCTTGCGCTGGTAGTTTAAAAATTATTTAGAGGATTTGAAATTCTTGGGGGGAAGAGGGGACCTTTAGTAAAGACAAGCCACAATTAACAAGCCGAGTGTCCTAGTAGTTAGTTACTTACAGTTTGCTTATTTGGAACTCTGAACCTGTATTCTCGTAGAAACAAGATTATACATGGGTATTTATTTGGTTGCTAGGCCAGCCCAGAATTTTGTGTACAAAATAACTGAAATTTAACTTTGCATTGATCAGTCTGTAGGTCCTAACCCACCCACATAACAGTGTTTTTTGGAATACTTTAAGTAAGATTGAAGTTTCTCCTCCTCCTGTCTTCAACCTAGCAAGTTTAGAATTCGAATGGAGGCTCCCCCAGTTCCAAGCTGTGATGGAGAGTGGAAGGAAATGAGGACCTACGGGGTGGGAAGGACTGCAGTGAAGACCAAAGAGCTGGGGGAAAAGAAGAGGGAAAAGAAGCCAGTCAGGAAGAGGAGTGCTGGCATTATCTGTCATCTTCATGTCTAGGGACATTTCTTTCCCTTGAATAGACTCGCGCAACAAGTACTTAATGAATAGTTAATTAAACACTATTTTGGGCATTGGGGAAGGATAACAACAGAGAAAGGGGAGATAAATGTAAGTGAGACATAGTCTCTTCCTTGTAAACACTGACAATAGCTCCTAGTCTGGTGAGGAAGTGAAAAATTGGGATTATGATTTGCCCTGTTGAGAAATCAGGAGCCACAGGGACAGTTATGCCAAGTGCTGCAGGAACAGGGCCAACCCTCTTTGGAGGTTTCATAGAAGGGTTCCCAAAGCAAGTGGCATTTGTGTAAGAGTCAGGTGTGGATGTAGAGGAAGGGAATTTCAGACAGAGAAACGTGAGACGTGAAAGATCCTGTCATGGTGAGAAAGCAGATGAGGTTGGGATGCAGAGTAAATGGGGAAGTGACCGGAGAGGTAGAGGATGACGCTGGTCAGTAGAGCTTGGGGCTTAATTCAGTGCTAAAGAATTTGGGTTTTCTGTTTACGAGTAGGGAATGTTTTTAATCTTTGAAAATTTTTAGCCTGAGAAATGAGCAATTGAGTACAGCAGATCTTCAAGTAATGTCGTTTGATTCAACGTCTTCACTGTAACATCGATGAGAGGAAAAAAAAAAAAAAAACTGGTTCCCGGCCGGGACCACCATCTGTGTGGAGTTTGTTCATTCTCCCTATGGGTTTTCTCTGGGGACTCCAGTTTTCTCCCACATCCCAAAGATGTGCACATGTGGTGAATTGGCATTTCTGAATGGTCCCAGTCTGAGTGAGTGTAGGTGTGGGGGTGAGTGCACCCTGCAGTGGAAAGGCGTCCTGTCCAGGGTGGGTTCCCACTTTGTGTCTTGAGCTGCTGGGAGAGGCTCTGGCCACCTGTGACCTTGAACTGGAGTAAGTGGGTTGGAAAATCTTATCTTACATGGTTTTATTCATCTTTCTTAAGTATACATATAGCACACATTTATTTCAATGTTTTTTATTGAAGTATTTTGGGTCTTTATTTAGAAGTTTGCCTTAGGAACCTAACTCTGGTTTCTATCAATTAGCCTATGGTAAAATTGGTTTTCATTATATGCCATTTTGCTTAAATTCGCAGTTTCCAAGAACCTATCAACAATGTTAAGTGAGGACTGACTCCATCAATTTCTTCACTAGGATTGATTGAAGCCTGCTATGTGCCATGCACTGGGGATAAAGATCAATAAGATGCCCTTCTTCTATTCTGTAGTAGTGGAGCAATGATCAGATTTTCATTTTGAAATATAACCTTTGGGCAGTGTGTTTTGGCTGGAGACAGGGAACCCCATTAGGAAGCTGTTGTAACAATCTACCTGACCATGATGAGGACTGAATTGTGGTTGTGAGCATAGTGGAGAGGAGAGGACAACTATGAGAGATGTTAAGGGGGCGGAATAAATAGAATTTGGTGAACAATTGTATGCAGAGCAGGGGAGGGAGACAACAGAACAACTCATAATGATGCCATTTGTCAGGATAGGCAATTCAAGAGAAGCAAGGCTTTTTACCAGGCCAGGAGTCCCAGTCTCAGCTTCCCTTTATAAGACCTCTGCCTGTTGGCTCTGTTGGCTTACTGCAGAATGCGCCACAGTCTTACTACTTTTCCTCTCCTTTTTTGTTCTTGTAACAAGGAAAAAAATATTCAACACTTTTAAGGAAATCTGATTAAGGCTATGAAGATAAAAGAAAGAGAGGCTACTTTTCTGTTTGAACATTAGCAAGACAAGGCATGTAAGAGAGAACTAATACAGTTATTTTAATGATTCAGGAAGAAAAGGAAATCCATGCTTTTACTTGAATTATTGGGGTGATGCTTTGTTTTGCTAGTGACCCAGGAATCAGTGTTGTAATATGGTTTTTGTAAAAAATTTATCATCAACTGACACATCCGAAAGTAAGTTTCCTATGCTACAAAGCTGCTAAATTGGGCAGGGACTACAGAGGAGGCACTAATAGTCAATGAAATTGGAAAGAGTTTAGATCATCTGTGGCACACAAAGCCAGCAAAAGGCTATTTGTAGAATGTTAGCTGCTATCACACTGGTTTGGTATTAACATTCTAGTGAATAATTAAAATATTCCTGTTTATTTTTTAATAAAAAGAAAAAGCTTATAAATTACTTCAGAGTTCATAATGTTACCTATAGTTGCATTCATAAATGTTGAGGTTTCTGACTAGGATTGTGGAGTGGATAGCTCAGACAATTAAAAAGCACATTTTCTTCTGTCTTTCACAGCATTCTCATTTTATAGTTTTATTATTATAATGCCTCTTAAAGACATAAAATAAAAATCCTTAAAACTACTTTGAGGCATTTTCGTTATAGATGGTATTTTCTAAATTGAGTGGTTATTAAATATACTTTTCTGGTTGAAGTACATTTCTCATTTTCGTCTTCTGTCTGTAACCACACACCCCAGGCGTAGCTGATACCCTGTTTCTTCCTACTCTGTTTCTTATCGTTCATACTCCCATGAAGTGATCAAGTGTTCCCTTATAATTGAACATACTTTTTAGTTAAACCAACCCCTTTCCACTAACTGTTTTCTTTGGTTGTTCCTTCAGGGCCAGAATGAAGTTCAGGGTTTTTATTCAAGACAGTTGACTCAGAGGAACGGTGACCACATAGAAATGGGAAAATGATTCATGCTCAGAAACAGAGGGATAGACAGATGCTTGTGAAGCCAGAGTCTCACAGTGTTGTGTGATGTTCTATTTGATGCTCTTAAAGGGGCGCAGTGTTTAATTCTAAACATATATGAGATTATTGGATCCCACCAATTTCCAGAGGCTCTGCCTGAACTTATGTCTGTTAGAAGGTAGTAACGATTTTAGTAGAGTAATAAAAGGGAGAATGCAACTGAGGAAGGATAAAAGGAGAGTAAATGGTATCAGAGGAAGAATTTTCTGAGAAGCGCAAGGTCATGAGTTGAGAGGATATTAAGACTGCATGCTGTGTCTCCTACTCCCCAGAGTCAGAAATGGTTGGCACACTGGGGAAGGAGGCATTTGGCTAGAAATTTGTTGAGTGTTTAGGTGCTTTGGGAGCTGCGAAAAGAAATCCCACTGTTAATTTTTCAGACAAACTGTTCTTTTCCTTAGTATTTCAAATAGGTTCAATCAAATACAATTAGGATAATGGGTACCAGACACTGTTATAAACTCTAAATATTTGCTAGAGAAATTACAGATGTAGAAATAACCGAATAGGACCCAATATATATAACCTTGACTTAAATGTGGCTCTTATACATGACCAAGAACTTGCCAGAACATTGGCAGAGAACTTGAGAAGACACCTGTCCTCAGGCCGCACTATGAGAGTTTCCTCTTTCTCTCCTTGTCTTTCTCCTATCTAGTCACTGCCTATTACTGTTTCCATACCCTCTTCTGAAGTATTGCCTTGTCTTAGGTAGGACAATAGTCTAGTCCATCTCGTCTCCTCCCTTGCAGCTGTTGCTCTGCTAGGCCCAGTGCTAGTTTCTTGGCTGCATGCTCCTTCCTCATCTCACCTCTGTTTCTGTCCTCTACCCAGCCTGAGCTCTGTGGTGAAATACCCTGGAAAGTTGTTTGGATTTGTTCTGAAATATGTGACCAAACCTTGAAC
>NW_011888997.1:3139458-3142000 GCF_000151845.1 Pteropus vampyrus | reverse complement strand
GCCAGAATGAAGTTCAGGGTTTTTATTCAAGACAGTTGACTCAGAGGAACGGTGACCACATAGAAATGGGAAAATGATTCATGCTCAGAAACAGAGGGATAGACAGATGCTTGTGAAGCCAGAGTCTCACAGTGTTGTGTGATGTTCTATTTGATGCTCTTAAAGGGGCGCAGTGTTTAATTCTAAACATATATGAGATTATTGGATCCCACCAATTTCCAGAGGCTCTGCCTGAACTTATGTCTGTTAGAAGGTAGTAACGATTTTAGTAGAGTAATAAAAGGGAGAATGCAACTGAGGAAGGATAAAAGGAGAGTAAATGGTATCAGAGGAAGAATTTTCTGAGAAGCGCAAGGTCATGAGTTGAGAGGATATTAAGACTGCATGCTGTGTCTCCTACTCCCCAGAGTCAGAAATGGTTGGCACACTGGGGAAGGAGGCATTTGGCTAGAAATTTGTTGAGTGTTTAGGTGCTTTGGGAGCTGCGAAAAGAAATCCCACTGTTAATTTTTCAGACAAACTGTTCTTTTCCTTAGTATTTCAAATAGGTTCAATCAAATACAATTAGGATAATGGGTACCAGACACTGTTATAAACTCTAAATATTTGCTAGAGAAATTACAGATGTAGAAATAACCGAACAGGACCCAATATATATAACCTTGACTTAAATGTGGCTCTTATACATGACCAAGAACTTACCAGAACATTGGCAGAGAACTTGAGAAGACACCTGTCCTCAGGCCACACTATGAGAGTTTCCTCTTTCTCTCCTTGTCTTTCTCCTATCTAGTCACTGCCTATTACTGTTTCCATACCCTCTTCTGAAGTATTGCCTTGTCTTAGGTAGGACAATAGTCTAGTCCATCTCGTCTCCTCCCTTGCAGCTGTTGCTCTGCTAGGCCCAGTGCTAGTTTCTTGGCTGCATGCTCCTTCCTCATCTCACCTCTGTTTCTGTCCTCTACCCAGCCTGAGCTCTGTGGTGAAATACCCTGGAAAGTTGTTTGGATTTGTTCTGAAATATGTGACCAAACCTTGAACTGTTCAAGACTCATCTCTTAACACCTATGCATGCAATGTCTTTTTTTTTTTTTAAATAGATTCTTGTATTGTTTCCTAGGAATGTGATAACAATGCCACAGATTGAGTGGTTTTAAACAATAGCTATTTATTGTTTCACAGTTCTGGAGGCTAGAAGCTTGAGATCAAGGTGCTGGCAGGGTTGGTTCTTCCTGAGAGCAGAGAGGGAGAATCTGTTCCATGCCCCTTCTCTAGCTTCTGATAGTGCACTGGCTTATAGAAGCATCACCCTGATTTCTGCCTTCATGTTCACATGACATTCTCCCTGTGTGTGTCTCGGTCTCTTCATATAACATTTTTTGTACAAAGGACACTAATCATATTGGTTTACTAATTACAGCTGCAGTGACCTTATTTCCAAATAAAGTCACATTCTGTAGTGCTGGGGGTTAGGACTTCAACATATGAATTTTGGGGAGGACACAGTTCAGCCTATAACAAATGAGTTCTAAATAAGAAAAGCAAAGCTGGAGTTTAGGGAGGACATTTTTGCTCATTTTGCTCATGAGTCTAAGGGCTGAGAAATGGTGAGATTATATTTCTCTACCATCACTATCGTGAACTGACACCAGCTAAAACAGCCAGTAAATGACAGTGGGGAAGAAGTAGACTCTAGGGGTGATGGAAGAAAAGCAAGTGAGTCTGTGGTTGGTGGGGGAGTGCCAGGAGGCAAGAGTGACTAGGGCGTGGCTTATGAGTGAGCAGTATTTCTAGCGATTTGCGCCTGAGAAGCTCTTAGTTCCCATAACTCCTGACCACCCACTCCTCCCAAAACCTGGTTACCCAGCCCTTCTCACCTTGTCATCTCAAGATTATCCTTGTCTAAATGCAAACTCCATTGGTAATTTAAAGCTCAGAGTGACTCCGTCCCCAGTCTGGACGGTGATAGAGGTGATGGGTGGTAGAAACTGACAGTCAGATGTATCCTGGCCTTCCTCTGTTTCCTAAGAAAACATCGTTATGCAGAATGCTTAGGAGAGGTTAACACATCCTTTTCTGGACTACTGGGACTTACTACCAGGTCAAATACTGTTTATCTGGAGAAGTACCTTTTAATTTCCATCCAGCAATGAATTTACAAACTTTTGGACCACGTTCTATTCCTAGATTGGAGAATCGTGTATTAAACTGTTCAATTTAATAATTAAAAGTAGAAAAGTATAACTGGTTTATCTGTGTAGTCATCTAGCAGTTTTATATATGCAGATTTAATATATGCAGATCTGAATCTAAAACTAAGTATTCAAGATACATAGAGACAAAATAAGAAGCACACAAAATTCCTTCAGACCTTACACAAAGCAAAGGAACCACTGCAGGAAACAAAATAAAACAAAACTGAACTGAAAACGCCTAAGCGCTATCTAATAACCTTATTCTCCCACCGAATCTCTTTTTTTCCCCCTTTGATCTATGAATCTAGACCTCTCATACTTCCTGGAATCTTTAATAAAAGATTACT
>NW_011888997.1:3137350-3139408 GCF_000151845.1 Pteropus vampyrus | reverse complement strand
CCATAACTCCTGACCACCCACTCCTCCCAAAACCTGGTTACCCAGCCCTTCTCGCCTTGTCATCTCAAGATTATCTTTGTCTAAATGCAAACTCCATTGGTAATTTAAAGCTCGGAGTGACTCCGTCCCCAGTCTGGACGGTGATAGAGGTGATGGGTGGTAGAAACTGACAGATGTATCCTGGCCTTCCTCTGTTTCCTAAGAAAACATCGTTATGCAGAATGCTTAGGAGAGGTTAACACATCCTTTTCTGGACTACTGGGACTTACTATCAGGTCAAATACTGTTTATCTGGAGAAGTACCTTTTAATTTCCATCCAGCAATGAATTTACAAACTTTTGGACCACGTTCTATTCCTAGATTGGAGAATCGTGTATTAAACTGTTCAATTTAATAATTAAAAGTAGAAAAGTATAACTGGTTTATCTGTGTAGTCATCTAGCAGTTTTATATATGCAGATTTAATATATGCAGATCTGAATCTAAAACTAAGTATTCAAGATACATAGAGACAAAATAAGAAGCACACAAAATTCCTTCAGACCGTACACAAAGCAAAGGAACCACTGCAGGAAACAAAATAAAACAAAACTGAACTGAAAACGCCTAAGCGCTATCTAATAACCTTATTCTCCCACCGAATCTCTTTTTCTCCCCCTTTGATCTATGAATCTAGACCTCTCATACTTCCTGGAATCTTTAATAAAAGATTACTTTTAAATGCAACAATTTTCAATTTTTGTTAATGTACTAGAAAAAATAATAAAGCTAACGGAGAAAATGAAAAGAAAGAAAGACATAAGAAGAAAGAAAAGAACTGGCCATCTTCCTAAATTTTTATTAGGAATCTCTTTAATGTATTAAATTGTATGTTTCCAAAATCAAGGTTAGGAACCATTGATTTCTAAATTATAAAGATCATCTGCTTATGTGTGTTTCTTAGTGCAAGGGGTTAGAAATCTTTTGACAATTTAATGTGATTTATGACCTAGTATAAGAATTAGAGCGTACGAATAGATAAAGAAGAAACAGCAACTGAGGATCTGGTTTCATGCCCTATAGAATTAAAATTAAATTTAGCTAAAAACAGTTTTAAAGATTTTTTTCTTTATTTTCATGCAGTCTACTTCAAAACACATTTTTATTAGCTAGCCAATATAATGAACTTGACAACACATGTCCTTGGATGATTTAGAGTATAGAAAAGTAGTGTCAGAATTGAAAAGGTTATTCTAAAGACCAGCTTGCCTCCAACTAAATGGATAAGAAGGTTGTGTGGGGACAATCTTTAGCTAAAACAATGATTTCCAGATTGTATTCTGTGACCCAATAGTATGGGGACAATCTTTAGCTAAAACAATGATTTCCAGATTGTATTCTGTGACCCAATATTTCCGTGAAAACTTCTCTGAAAAAGAGGTCACATGGTTATGCAGCTTTGGGGAGACTGTATAACATGTACCCCCGTAAGCCATTTGCAGTGCATGTGCACTTAGAAAAGACCCTGAAAGTTTACAGAAAGGAAAATTGTGTATTTTTAAGCCCATCATACCAAACTTGTTTTTAAGTATGGCAAAGTTTTTTCTCATGTGTCATTATTGAGACTGAACCAAAGAATAGAGTAAGTGAACATTATTAGGTTCTGTCAGGTCCTGTAGACATAGAAGATTATGCTCTGTGGGAGTATAAATGTTTAAGCAGACAAGATTACAATGAACACATAACTATAGGAGCATAAGCATGCCTGTGTAAGTGGTCCAATTTTAGAAAACCTCCCTTGCAAACTCTTTTAACACCGCCCCCTTCCTGTTGTTCCTAGGGCTTAATGTCTGAAATTCCATGGTTAGATCCTTGTTCTTTAGTTTAAGCCTGTTAACATTTAAATCCATTTGATAGATGTAAAATAAAAAGATTCAGCAACGGTGTAGCATTACTTGAGCAAAACTAATTGATAGATGAAGAGAACTAGATGTGGACTTTGAAAATATTTGATTAAAAAAAAATTTGTGGAGTTGAAATCATAGGTTACAATCCCTCCCTCACCCTGTACCCCACTC
>NW_011888997.1:3107259-3135855 GCF_000151845.1 Pteropus vampyrus | reverse complement strand
GATGGACCCTGTCTCCTTTCTGATTTATCAATGTAGATGGTATGAAGAATTAGGGGCCTAGATAGATAGGTATAGCTGATGGTATCCAGGAGTCTTAGCTGGGCAGAGGAGAGAGGGTGTGTGGGTTGGAAGTACTTTACGTCCACGGTTGCAGAGAGTGATGCCCAAGAGAAATTAATGGATGCAGTGTACCATTGGGTTTCTTTTTTTTTTTTTTATTTTATTTTTTATTTTTTTATTTTTTAAGCGAGGCAACCCTTGGTTGACCTCACAGATTGCAAGGACCTTGTCAACTCACAATCCCTTATTTTTTTATTTTTTACACGTACAGCACCTGGTCTTCCTAGGTGGTCTCCCATCCAAGTACTAACCAGGCCCCACTCTGCTTAGCTTCCAAGATCAGACAAGATCAGGCTTGTTCAGGGTAGCATGGCTGTAGGCCATTCGATTTCTAAGTCAGCAGAGTGGAAGTAAACAGTCCAAGGACTGCATCAATTAAGATTGAATGTGGTTACAAATAGCATAGAACTTAACAACAGCGGCTTAAATAAATAAGGAATTATTTTTCTCATATAACAATAGATCTAGAGGTGTAGTCAGTCCCTGCTGTTGGTTCATCATCAGGATTGGTGCCTTTGTTATTCTCTTGGCATTTTTCTCATGGTCGAAAGATGGCTGCCACAGCTCCAGTCATCTTGTTTACATTCAGAATAGGAAGAAAGCAATGTCAGTGTTGCTTTATATTGAAGGAAACAGTTGAATGGGGTCAAGTAGGATTTTGACAGGGAGAGAAAGGACGAAGAGTATGAAGTTGATAAGTTAGAGGATGTTTCTGCAAACCAATGACTGGTCTGGTTTAGGAGGCAGAGTGTATAGTGGTTGAAACCTGAACTGTTAGTTACAAAAAGCTGTGTTAAATTTCTTTCATAACATTTATAAACTGTTATCTTAGATGAATTCCTCAATATCTGTAACCCCTGGTTTATTCATTATAGTTGGAGGTAATAAGAGTGCCTGTTTTTTAAGTTATTGTGGAGATTAAATAAGAGTAGATATATAAAGTGTTTAGCTGGTGCTCAGCATCTAGCGAGTTCTCAAAAAGGAGACCTATTCAACTACTATTATTATTGTTGTTATTGTTATTACTAT
Source organism: Pteropus vampyrus (assembly GCF_000151845.1). Lineage (NCBI taxonomy): Eukaryota > Metazoa > Chordata > Mammalia > Chiroptera > Pteropodidae > Pteropus > Pteropus vampyrus. The sequence goes on along the minus strand of NW_011888997.1, from coordinate 3,134,706 downwards.
TATCATCATTATTATCAGAATCAGCTAGAGTCCAAGATACTTTACGGTGAGTAGCAGAAGGGACCAATGGAATATTAAGCTAAATTCAGATCTTGGAGAGCAGAAATTCTAGAATTTTATTCTGTAAGCAGTTGAAGGTTTTGAGATGAAAAATGCCATGATCGAACCTGTCTTATCTGTCGATTCCATATTTCAATACTTCTTAACTCCTCATACTTAAAAAATTTTGAGCTCTTTAGTTTCCCTATATTAAATATAAAAACTAGGCCAAGTCAACCCAGAAAATCTTCTTTCTCAAGAGTAAATTTATATTTGTGTCAGAAGCACAAGTAAATGGATCTCCAGCATAAGTTGACACTCTGAACTGTCTCTAACCCTGTTTTCTAAATGCCTTTTTATCTTAAAGGTTATCATTATGAATCCCATTTCTCATTTTTGCTAATAAACTTAGCCGAAATTTTTTCTTCACTGAGGCTTTACATTTTTAAGTTACCTATGTATTCACTTTGGATTTTGACATTTAATAACTCCCCTGAAATACCTGGGAGAAATTATATCTATGATACAACATGTACTTTAGGAGGAGGAAATAAATGCTACACTCAAAGCAATTACATGGGTAGTATTAAAAACATTAAATATGTATCAAAATATTAAATATAGATTTAATATGAAGATAGGTAAATATCTAATATATATTAAAAAACAATTTATATTCTGTTTTCTTATGGGGAAAATCTAAAAACAAATAGCCTTTAATCGAACCTATTAAACTTGTAATAGAAAGTTTTGTGAGAGACAGATAAAACCTCTGTATTAAGTGTGTGCTGTAAACTGTTTGTCTGAAATATACATCATTACCATATGGTTATATGTAACTTCTATCTAAGAGTGTCAGAAAAGGAACCCATAGCCCGTCTGCTATGAGAGAACTACAGGATATGAGCACATATGTACGTATATACTCATTGGCAAGACAGTGCCTTGAAAAAAAGGTGCAACATCCAGGGAGATTCGAGATGAGGTCTAGTTAATATGCAAAATGGATCCAGCCTGCAGGCGTGTTATATTACTTCAAGACTTTTTCAGAGTGTAAGTCAGGACCATTCTTTCTGCCCAATTCACACACTTTTCTCTCCACCTTTCTCCTTGCCTCACGTGTTTTCAGGAATTTGTGAATGATTCTCATATCCCGATGATACCCATGACTTGGCAAAAGGTTGCAGTGACCTTTCTGATTAGACCCTTATCATAGAGGAGATTTGCTGGGCTTTGTTTGCCAGCCTGTACCTTTTTTGTTGAGGAATCAAAGTTCCTGGTGGTGGCTGAGTGAAAAGGAATACGGATAAAAATGAAAGTGTGACTAGTTGAAAAATAGAGAAAGAATTTTAACTTGAAAATTGTTTGTGAACAGTAGGAGAAAGGCAGTATTGTCTCTATAAGTAGTCGGTAAGTGGTAACTGCAATAACCCACATGGCCAACCCGAGAGCTCCGCATGGTGAATAGTTTCCATTTAGAGCCTTTTCAAGGTTTACTCATCTATAGATCTGCTAATGGAAAGCATACGAGTCTCCAGGTATAGTGAAACAATCTCCTAGAGATAAAACTCCCCACAGAAGAATTAACACAATTTTTTTTTTTAATGAAAGACAGGTCACTGTAAAAAGTAACTCTACGTACTTATCAATTGTTGAAAAAAGATTTATGATGACATTGAGGTATGATAATCTCAAATATGTTCTGCATTGTTTTTAAAAGCTTTGTGTTTAAAATTCATAGCACTTTCTAATCCTGATAAAGTAGCCTAATTTTCTAGCTTGCTTTGTTCAGTAAAATATATTTCTAAATCCATTTTAAGCAGCTATTTCTTCAATTTGAGTAATTTTCTCTCGAGTTAATAGATTCCACACAAGCACACCTGACTTTTAATGTTAATATATACTATATTTCCAAACTTGCTTGTGACAATGGGAAGCACAATCAAACTGAAATTCAGTTGTTTAAAGCATATCTACCTTGTTATTTTGTTAAAATGCTTCTTCATTTGGTATAGTGATACCAAATCACATTTTCCCTTATATTGAGGTTCCATCTCTCTCTTTTCTCCCAGCAAAAGCGAAGGAAAAAAGAACGTGTTAGATATGGTTGTGTCATTTTAAGATAAGATGACTTTAAAACTACCATATCAATGGAAGACATTTGCTTAACATAATAAATCCCTCCACCAGTAAGTTCAGCTGTAAAGGCTGGGCAAAAAAGGAAAGCATTTCGATTTTGAGGCATTTGGCATTGGTAACTTGATTTACAGATTGATGTTTTCATTTTATATTGAGTCTAAAACACTTTGCTATTTTATCCAAACCATTACACCTATACAATAACAATGCCTGTGGGCATTTCTAGGATTTTCTTTTGATCGTCTGGTACTGACCTAATGTCATGAATCTCATTTTTTCCTTTTCAGCAATGCTACCAGCTCTCTGAAAACAGAGGGTATATGATGGAGACAGAAAAAGGTTTTTTCTTTAGGTAGCCAGACCAAGAGAAAACAAACACCTTTCATAACTGAGTCAGGGTTGTCTTTAACAGTGCAGAGTCCCATTAAAGAAAGCCTTGTTTGTCTTGTGCACTGCTGTGTCCCCAGTTTGTACAACAGTACTTGCACATAGTAGGTACTCAGTAAATATTAGTTGAATGGGATGTGAAGGATTGGGAAAGAGTGGTTGGATTGAGCACAGAGCTATGAGCACAAGTCATACGTGGTCATGAGTTTCTAAGTGTGGTTTAGAGTTATTCCTGTGTGTTTGAAAACTGAAAGCAAAGCCAATTCCAGATAGGATTAAGGGGCCAGCCAGCTGGCCAGTTTCCCAGGGTGCTAATCCATAAGAGGCATTGAAACCACTGAAACTGTTCAAGACAGAAAATTGTATTTACTAGAACTTCTCTACTCTGTGTGATTGGGACCGAGCATAAGGCATTCTAGGGACATGCTTTTATGTCTTCCAAACAGATATTTTCTACTCTCTTAGGAGGGTGGGTCCAGTTAATTATAGAGCTTTTGTTTGGTGAGCTAAATACTCAAATGCGAGGGCAGAGCTGAATTGTTTGGGTGAGAGAGAATAGTTAAGTTTTGTCACCAGGGAACTTCTTACTCTACCTCTAGGCAGATATAAGCCTTTTGTTCCTCCCAAAATAAATATAAACCAACTTTTAAAGGATATTAGTTTAAAAGGACATAAAACTGTAGGTTACACAGGTGGATACAGATTTTGTTGTCTCATTGAAACCCTAAACCAGTCCTATCTAATAGAGATGTATAATTTAAAATTTTTAATAGCCACATTAGTAAAGTAAAAAGAAACAGGTAAATGTAATTATAATAATAAATCTTATTTATCCCAGTAAATCCACAATATATTGTTAGGTAGCTAATCAGACACAAGTGACAGGGGAACAAAGGAGACCACTCAAAAAACACCCCATTGGTAGTTAGAGAATCCCTTCTGCATCCCGGGAGACCAGGTTCGGGAGGGTCATAACCTTTGGCTGGTTTAATCCAGTCACAGATACTTGTGCAGAAGGTACTACCCTAACCTGCCCACAACCTTGGCCTCATTATAAAACCATGTTTATGCCCGGAAGTTCATAAATGTAATTATAACAGACTGAATTCTGGGTAAGCATATGCGTACTAGGCAAAGGGTTATATAGCAGCCAAGTGTCAATTAAAATGACCTCATGTGACAGTCACCTAGGAACGCTTTTGTAACCACCCATTGCGGCCCCAGTATAATACAGACCTTCCCACTTCTGTGTTGTTACAGCTCTCTTGGCTGAAAATCCTCTCCTCCCTTGGGGTGTACTCTGTCAGGGCTGTAGCCTTCCTTAGCATGGCCCATCTCCTTTTAAAATGTACTTTCAATAAATCTTACTTTTTCTAAATCTTGCTGACCTGTAATTCTTTGCTGTGTCAGCAGGGAAGAACCGAGGAAAAATACGAATTGCACTTCGTCGTCATTACCTCCCCCCATGCACTGGGATGACGCTGGGGTTCAGATCACCGCCCCCCCCAACAGTAACAGTATCATTTTACTATGTTATCCTTATAAAATTATTAGCGAGGTATTTTATGTATCTATTTTTTGTACTAAGTCTCTGTAACTCCGCATATGTTTTGTACTTATAGCATGTCCCCGTTAGGACTAACTACTTTTTAGGTGCTCGGTAGCCACACTGGTAGGTGACTGCTGTGTTGGACGTATAGTCCTAGACTGTGCACAAGGCAGTCAGTGATTCCCAGCTGGCAACACTGAGCTGGTTCTAAAAAGCCCTTTAATCAAAATTCTTTCTCTTTGGCCAGCATGAAATTCTCCGTGTTAATACCACTCTTTAAAAATCTTTTTTTAAAGAACTATCATGATTAATGTGTTGAAGTATTTTTCTTCAAAAGCAATGCCTTTAAGTAGTTGAATGCTTGAATATGAAAGCTGTTCATTTGGTACCCTTTTCTACAGAGTGAAACATTATCGATAAATAACCATATCTATTTAGACCAGCAATGGCTATGTGTTATGTTATAATCATTAATGATGATTAGAGGGGAGTCCTAGATTATGGATGCCATACTTGGAGTAGCCTTAAAACATGAATTTGGGAAAAAGAGTGATAGTCCAGATGATTATATATACGTGATTTGTCAACTAATTGATCATTTTCCTTAGATTTAGTGTTACTCGTTTTCCTTTTTCTCGCTCTTTCTCCCCAATGAACACATTCCCTTTTGTTTTTTATTTTAAATTGAGATACAATTCTCATAAGATAAAATTTACCCTTGAAAGTATACAGTTCAAGGGATTTTAGTATATTTATAACATTGTGCAGCCATTTCCACTACCTAATTTCAGAACTTTTTGTTTTCATTACAGATCTTCTAGGGCCCACTTATCCCTAACTCTCTTTTCTTGATGACCTTACTCAAAGGAGGGAGTGAGAAAGGGAGAGAGGTGAGAACTAAGAAGTGCAGCATGATTTTGGGGGGAACCCATTTCTGAACTGTTAACTCTGCGTAGATATTTGCAGACATCTTCAGGACTACTAACACAATATTAAAAATTAGAAGAGGCACAGAGCTCGGTTTAGGAGACATTCTGTTGTTTCCCAGTTTGACTCTTGGTCCAAAATGCTGACAAAATGGCCTTGTAAACATTTGAGTTAAATAATCCTTTGCTTTTTCCAAATTTGTAAAAAAATAAAAACTTGGAGTTGTTTTAAAGATTAAACAATTTAAATCCACTCTAAAATAGATATTTACATTGATTGCTAACTTATCTCTAGCATTATTAATAGTTCTGAAACACATTTTAAATAAGCCAAGTTTTAGAAGTAAAAAGAAACTTCTGGCACATTAGACATAACTCAAAGATTCATATTTGTGTCAAGCGATTCCACCACATATCTTTGTATGGTTAGCATATTTGTTTAAAATATTCTTCCAGGGGCATTACTGTCAATTACCAAGGATTATATACTCTGATACTTACCTTATATTTCATTTGAATCATACTGTTTTGCATTATTTTAAATGGCCACATTTTTATTTGTATTGAGAAGGCAGCTATAAGGAATGTGGTTATCAAGAGTTAATCATACCCTTGGGGTTTTGAGATATTTTCTAACTCTGAGATTGTGATTGCTTTCTGATTGCCATTGAGCTTGAACATGCCCTTACTGCTTAATTATGATGTGGTGTTGCCTTATGTGGATAGACTGGACTAACTGAGAAGTATTTCCAGAGCTCACCATTCAGACTGAAGGAAAGAACTGAGAGAGCAGGTGTTTTTATTTTTTTCTTTCCTTCTTAGTTTTTTTCCTCTCTCTTTTAGAAAACATTTCCCCCCTTTTCACAAGGTTAGCTATTATCCCTGGTTCATGTAAGGATGCCTTGTAGTATAATTTGTCTCCAGATTGAATATTAGCGACATATTGATAATCTCCACAGGAGCCTCCTGCTTCCATCTTTACTCTGACCATTTCTTCAACCACAACACTGGATCTTTATAACTTGCACCAAATTATTTTCAAGCCTGTGTTGAGTAAAAGAATACAGTATCAAAGAACATGTTTTAATTTGGGCTTCATATTTTTGTACCATATATTTGTTTAAAAAAAGTATCCCATTGCAGATTGCAGGTATAAATTAGTATCAGAATTACCATGCAGAATTCTCTTGCTAACTTTAATCAGTAAGTTTTTAGAGAATGATAGAAAACATAGTGCTAATGAATAATGTTCCCAGAAGCTCTTATTCTTACATTGGCATGAATTCCACTTAATGACAAGTTTTCTCAAGCAGCAGTTGATTTTAATCCTATTTTTCATTAGTGAAGTATAAAATGTTAATAATACCTTCCATTGTGCTGTTCTTTTGTAGCATAGTACCGTATATCTTCCATGTTCACCAAGACTCACTTTAAGATCCTGCTAGTAACTTCCTATCTCATAAATAAGATTTGTTCAAGAAATAAAAATGTATGTTTTCCCATTGTTAGCTCTATGTTTTTCTAATAATCACATCTGAAGCTTATTATGCAGTAATAGCCTTAAGATATTTTTTTTTTTAAATGTACTTCTTTGGTCTTAATACTAGTTTTTAATCTCTTCTTGTTTCCATGAAGTCTGAATGAGATTTTCAAAATTGAATAATAATTTGATCCGTTAATCTTTTGAAGCTAGTAATTTTATTTTCCTCTCTTTGCAGTCTCTGAGGCTCGCAAATGAATAGAGCTTCATTACTGCAGTCTGCATTTAATAACCATTATCCATTATCTTGTAATTAAGACTCCCTGTAACGAATCATGAGGACAATGCAAAAATACATAGTACATTTCTTTAATGAACTGGAAAATGTTCATCTTGTTCTATTTAGTAATGAGTTGCTGAATAGTCATTAAATCCACTGGAGAATAGAGCTAGATGGATTTTGAAGACTGTCTTGAGTTTGTGGTTAATCTATTAGAATTAAAATTTCATCTTCTATTTTTATCAACAGCTGATTAGAAGTCATTCTGTTTGACCAAATTGATTAGAAGACCATATACAAGGGCAGCTGTTGTTTAATGAAAGTTTTTAATGAAACTGTACCATGGAGACTTGTAATTATAGGCCTTAGAAAAACTTTGAGTTGCTTTAGACCACAAAAAAGGTATTGTGTTAGAGATTTCAAATTAGGAAAATAAAAAGAATACAATTTAATATAATACTGTAAATTTATTATTAATTTTAATTTTAGCTAATCACAGTTGAATACTAGTCTATTTAATGTGTTACTTTTGACTTTTCAGGCCTTTCATCTCCTAGGTTAGTCATTTCATTGAAATTGTAGGCCCTGATGAAAGAACATTTATGTGGATAGCTATTTTAATTGTAAGATATTTTCTCATAAGGTTTTTTTCCTCCCCCCCAAGCTGAGCAGAGGGGAGCTTGGTTAATGTTGGATTTACATAAGCTCTGAGGAGAGTCTATGGTGCTCTGTGGTGTTGGATATTCAAAATCTAGCCTTTATTTCTCTAAGGTAATTTTGTTTTAGCAGAGGGACAAGGGAAGCAATATTAAAATAAGAAGTAAAGCAAAAGTATGTGCCTATTTAGTCTCATTGGAAAATCCATTGTTCTTTTGGCAGTAGTAAAATACTACTGTACTTTCTAAAGTATTTGGTGTAATTAAATCTAGGGCTTATTCCTTTTTTTAAAAAAAGTAGCCAGTGGTGTCTGCATGCCTGCAATGCTGTTTTAATCTTTTATGGTCTCTGATTCTTCATTGTCTTTCCTCAACCTATCCAAAACAGACACCAAATTTAGCATCTTAAACACTGATTTCAGGTGGTCAGACCTCATGTTTTCCAAGGGACTTTTACAGTCACATGTTCTAAAGTACACATTGATACACACCCCGAATATCCCCGGCCCTCACAGTGATTCCTAAGATGGATTCACTTATTATTATTTGGAAGCATCTTATATTTTCTGTGCTTTCGGTGTTTCTTCTAATGCTGGTGTTCTTCCATCTGCCCTCTTCTTTACATTTTATTTCTCTTTCAAGATCTATATCAAATTCTACCTGTGCTTTATCATTCTAGCTAAAATGAATCTCTGAATCTTTCCAGTTCTTGTTAACTGTAATAGTTACTTGGCATGTTTAAAACACCTTAAACACCATATAAAATTTGTATCTCCATCTATACCTGATTTCTAGATAATTAAGGTTGGCCTTAATATTTAAGGACTTCTGGTTTTAGCTTTGACACGTGAAGCGCTTGGAAATTGTCATTTCTATCATTTAGAACAAGAAAAATCTGAATAAACTGAAAATCAATGACTTTTCTAAGACCCATCAAAAGATTTAGGTTGCAGAGCCAACTGCCACTTTGAAATCTGGAGAGAAGGGCAAGTTATGAGAGTCACAACCAAGATCTGCTTACTTGCTAGAGCCATAAACTAGTAGGAACACTTAAATGGTAATTTTTACAAATTGTTGGATGCTGAATGTGGCCCAATACTTTGTGGTTTTATCTCCAGAAACCTCAGGTTCTTATGGCGAAGAGCCAAGAAAGATCCTCTCTTGGCTCTGGTAGGAAAAGGGGAAGATAATCATTATGAAATATACCCAGAGAGTTCTCCTTACCAAAGGCCTTCTCTTCAGAACAGAAAACTTTACTAGAGTCTTATCCTACCTAGGAGGGCATTTCCCTTCTAATTTTCCTACCTCACCAAACTAGGAAGAAAAGCTAAGACACACTTGTGAAGGTTACGGCCCAGGGACATAGGCCCACTAAAAGACTGAAATTTAATTACAAGATTATAAAATACTTCCTCTCCCCCATACATTACCACAACACCAACAGGATTACAATAACCCTGTGAATTACAGCTAACAGAGCTAAAAGATGTGGACTCTCCGTGAGGAGGAATATTTAAGAAGCCCAAAGTAAGCAGAGGAGAAAAAAACCCAAAGATACTATAGGATTTGGAGACTCTGATACCTGTGGCTACAGCAGACATTAAGTACAGCCCAACTCCTAGCCAGATTAACATAAAATCTCACACTAAAATTTTGTTTATATAATAGTTATATCCTATTATCCAATACATCAGGTCTGGCTTTCATCAAAAATTGCAAGAGATGCTAACAGGCAAGAAAAAAACACAATCTGTAGAGAGAAAACAAGTATCAGAACCAGATTCAGATATAACAGAGATGTTGTTATTAACAGAGAAATTTAAAATAGGTATGACTAGTTTGTTAATGCTCTAATGGTAAAAGCAGACAGCATGAAAGAATGATAGATAATGTAAGCAAAGCAATGAAAACTCTAAGAATTAATTAAAAGGAAATGCTAGAAATCAAAAACACTGAAACAGAAATGAAGTATCCCTTATGGAGTCATCAGTAGACTGGATTGAGCCCATTAGTCGATGAGCCTCATCAGTGGACTGTGGGAAGAACCAATGACCATGAAGATAGGTCAAAAGAAACTTTCTAAACTGAAATATAAAGAGAAAAAAAGGCTGAAAAAAAAAAACAAAAAAGAGCAGAACATCCAAAAATTGTGAGACGATTTTAAAAGGTGTTACATATGTGAAATTGGAATATGAGACGAAGAAAAAGAAAATGGAGCAGACAACATATTTGAAGTAATAATGGCTGAGAATTTTCCAAAATTAATGACAAATACTAAACACAGATCTTGGAAGTTCAGAGAACACCTAGCAAAATAAATATCAAAAAAATTGCACCCAGATATATCATATTCAAACTGAAGAAGGCCAAAAACAAATAGAAAATCTTGAAGGAAAAAAAAAACAAAACAAAGAAAATAGCTTACCTATAGAAGAAAAAGGAAATAATTACAATGGTCTCATTAGAAACTGTGTCAACAACAAGAAAATAGAGTGAAATACTTAAAATGTTAAGAGAAAAAAACTCACCAATCTAGAAATTCATGTCCAGTGAGGTTATCCTTTAAAAGTGAGGGAGCTCACACGTACAAAAGCTAAGGGAATTCATTGCCAGCACATGTGCCCTGTAAGAAATGTTAAAAGATATTCTTTAGGGAGTAGGAAAATGATATAAGTTAGGCACTCTGATCTGTATAAAAGAAGAATGTCAAAGAGAAAATAAATGAAGAATAAAAATAATTTTTCCTTCTCAATTGATAACTGTTTAAAGTAACAATGATAACAATGTATTGAGTAATTGCACCATATGGATAAGTGAAATGAATGACAGCAATGTTATAAAGGACAAGCAGGAAGAATTGGGACTCATGTTAAAAGATACCTGCAGTACCTGTGTGGTAGTATTATTATTTGAAATAGTATTATTTGAAGGCAGACTTAAATTACTTAAAAATTTATATTGAAAACTCTAGAGCAACCACTAAAAAAATGTACAAAATAAATGTAATTGAAATACTGAGAGGACATAAAATGGGATCATATAAAATGTTCAATTAAAGCATAGAAGGCAGAAAAAGAGGTATAAAACATAATGAAGAAGAAAAACACAACAAATAGAAAGGTTATAAACATTATAGATATTAATCTAACTAAATCAATAATAACAAATATTATTGGTCTAAATACATCAATTTAAAAAAGATTGTCACAAAAACAACACCCTACAGTATGTTGTATATAAGAATTCCACTTTAAATATAAAGACTTAGCAGATTCAAAGTAAAGGGATGGAGAAATATATACTATGGTAACAGTAATCTAAGTATAACAGAAGTAGCTATACTTATTTAAGGCAAAGCAGACATCAGAAAATGGAACATTATCAGGGATAAAGAAGGGCATTACGCAATAATAAAAGGGTCATTTCACCAAGAAGACATAATAATCCTAAACATATGTGCACCTAACAACAGAGTATCAAAATATGTGAAGCTAAATATGGTCTTTCCATACAATTTAGCAGTTGCTCCATAGGTATTTACTCAACTAATTTGAAAACTTATGTCCATACGAAAACCTTCATATGATTGTATATAGCCCAAAACTGGAAGCAACCAAGATATCGTTAAGGGGTGAATGGATATACAAACTGTGGTACATCCGTATAATGGAATATTATTCAGCAATAAAAAGAAATGAACTATGAAACCATGAAAAGACATGAGTGAACCTTAAATGCGTATTGTGCAGTGAATGAAGCCAGTCTGAAAAGCTGTATGATTCTGGAAAAGGCAGAATTATTGAGATCGTAAAAAGATCACTGGAGGGAGAAGTAAAATGTGAAGCAAAGGCGATTTTTTTTTTAGACTGCTGAAAGTATTCCATATGATACTGTAATGATGGGTACATGACATGATACTTTTGTTAAAACCACTAGGAGTTTCACGAAGTGAACCTTGGTGTATGCGCATGAAAAAAAATCATTTAAGAGATCTGGGAATTCCAAGATAGAATGCAGACAGTGGCCAAAGAATCTGACTGTATTACAAATGTGTGAAACAACCTCACTGAAGGAGGTAGGAGAAAAAGATGCTGACCTAAGTAACTTTATAAATGAGCGTAATCTATAAAGCTAAAGGCAAAGAAACTGCACATTAGCATTGTACTGGGGTTAATAAAGTTGTTTCCACTGATTATACATGGTTACTGGATGTGAACAATCAGATAAATGGATGGCAGGTGCCAGATGTCTCACTGTTGGAAGGAGAGTTTACGGATTAGCAAGGGAGGGGGCTAGAATGATCCATGTGGTTAATGGGTCAAGAGCTGGAGACATCATTGTAACATGTGTTTAGTTTAATGTAGATATAGATAGTTACATATGGAATTATTGATATGTATCTATAAATGTGTTAGTATTCACACTTTTTTTTTGCTCAGCCAGCTGAAATGGCCTAAAACCAAGAACCCTACAGTAGCAATGAGTACATCTAGCACCAAGATCTTGATAGCTAATATCATTCTCCAATAAAAGGAACCAGGGCTCTTTGGAGAAATGGCTTATTTTAGGATTGGGGCAGAAAACATACAAGGTGAGCCTGGAGCATTTGGTGATAACAGAAAGTAAGTGCTTTGAAAGCAAAAAGACCACGTGATGGGGACGTGTCAAAGAAATATAGGATGCAACTGAAAAGCTCCCAGTGGCCAAAGCTAGAACCATCTGAACAACATAATAAATATTGGATTATAAACCCATGCATAAAATAAATATCTTTTAGTTGCACTGATATAAATAAATGATTGTAAATGAATGAATGAATGGAGAGACATCTTACATGTGAAAAAAACTCCAAATAATTTATGTAGATATTCTCCCGCTGAAGGAGGTAGATTGTAACTCCTCATTCCTTAAGTATAGGATACACATAAGGACTTATTTTCAAAGAGTACAGTATGGAAAATAGGAAAAAGGGAGTGATTTTATAGTGGGGAAACCTGGCAAACAATACTTCCACCAAATTCTCAAGATCAAAATCAACAGTGGTAAGTCACATTGATAGTATGTACTCTTGATATGATGTGGTGAAAATGGCACGTTACCTCTATGGTCTTCTTCCTCAGAAACCAATAACCCCAGTGTAATCATGAGAAAAACATTCGACAAATCCCGGTTGAGGGGAGTTTTATGAAATACCTGACAAGTACTCCTCAAAACTGTTAAGATCATCAAAATAAGGAAAGTAAGAAACTGTCACGGCCAAGAGAAGCCTACGGAGACATGACAAATCTATAGTATCCTGGATGAGATTGGATTCTGAGTAAACTAAGGAAATCTACAGTATGGATTTTGGTTAATAATAATATATCAATATCGATTCATTAATTGTAACAAACTTATACTAATATGTTGTTAATAATAGGATAAACTGGGTATAAGGTATATGGAAACTCTGTACTGGCTTCACAATGTTTCTGTAGACCTAAATCTGTTTGAAAATTTAAAGTTTGTTTAAAAATAAATAAATAAAACAACATTCCCCCCTAAGCCACCTGCCTGGTTTTGTTACTAGGTCTGGAATGAAACCCCAATCTTTCTTCCCTTCCCCATTTGTCAATTAAAGTTGGAAAATATTGTAGTTTGTTTTTTCTTGGTAGTGGTGGCTGTTTATTCAGCTTTCTCATGTTTATCATACTCTGGGGACTTGCAGAAGGAAGATATAGCACCTGCTCTCAGAGGTGCTTACAATACACTCAAGAAAGGGGACAGACAGGCAATGATATGTAAGCACTGTTACTGCTTCTGGCTACTGTTGCAAACATGTTAGGAGAAGAGTGTCCTCTTTTACGCTGCCTCCAAATTCTTCCAGGGGAGGTTGGCTCTTTTGGTTAACTTTGATGGTACCCTTTTTAAGTGACCATACTTTTTTTAGGCCTGCAGATGTGGTCTTTGTATTTTATATTAATAATCTTCTCTTCCAAGATGCTTAAAAGAATTTAGATGATATCCAGTGTTTTACCCAAAAGCCTTCTAGTGAATTCAAACACAGTGTCACAGAATAGAAAACACATCTTGGTCTCATTGTGAATTCTTTTAAGATGTTCCCGTCACCTTCTTACATCTATTTGGAGGCTTTAATCTCCTCTCTTTGATTGTCTTCTGATGTTGTAGGTCTCAGGTATCAGTTCTATAGTCCCACTCCATTCATTCATTCATTCATTCATTCATCTACTTCGCACATGCCCACTTCAGGGCTTTTCCCTTCCTGTTTCCCTGCTTGTGATGCTCTTTTCACAGATTCTCATCATTCAGTCTCTGAATTTTGCACATCGGAGATGCCTTTATGAGGCCTCTGTTTAAATATAGCTACCCCTCCCCAAATCCACCACTCTGTATCTCATTACTTTGCATTATTTTACTTCACAGTACTTGTCTTCACCTGGCTTTTGTTATATTTTTATTTGTTCATTGTCTTTCACTTCTAGAAATTTTCACAAGGGCAGGAACTTTGTTTTCTTTAGTGGTCTATTCCTAACATCTAGCACAGTCTAGAAAATAGTAAGCACTGAGTAAATATTTGTCGAATGAATGCATGCATGACAGATATGTCTTCCATTTGTCCCAGTGGGCCTGCCTACAGACCAAAAGAGAAGACCTTTTGCAATAACCTGTTTGATATATCAGAATTCCTGTGATATTTATACAGATTGCAACACTAGCTAGGTCCTTACTCCATTTTTATTTGTATAACACTTGAAAGTTTTTAGAGTGCTTTCCAATAGATTGTCTTTTCTGATTCCTTGAGTAACAGTATGAAGCCAGTAAGAACTTTCAGATCTATTTTACAAATGAGAAAGGTTAGGAAATGGAATTTGCAAGGTAAATATCATAGTCAGAGCTAGAAACCAGAGCTCATGACTTCTAGATCATCAGGTGATTACCCGGGATAATGTTTCATCTCCACTTGCATGTAGAATGTATATGCTTTTGAGGGCAAAGGTTTGAATTATTTGTTTTTATATTTTTCACTGTGCTTTACACAGAGTGCACTTACCACAGGTGTATCAATTTGAAACTTTCAATCTACAGAATAGTCATGGAAGTATCATTTCCAATTGAAACTAGAGGGGAAAGTTTTGGCCACTTCTCCACTTCCATCCACTGCTTCTTCGATGGACCTTGGGAGAATCTCAGAGATTAGCTTTACATATGAGACCAGAGATTCAGTGGGCTATGGATATGGTTAGAATTCTACCTCCTCTGCTAACTAAGTAAACTCAAGCAAGGTACTTAACTTTTCTGTGCTTCAGTTTCCTCTTTAAAACTGGGGATCATATTAGTACTTAACTTTTACAAGTCATCACGAAGATTGACTGAGTTCATACTTTAAGAGCACCTAGAATAGTGCACGGTGCATCACACTCCATTAATCTTTATCATCATCGTTTGTCTTCTTGTGTTATTCTGATAAACTATATCAATATGTTTAAGAGAATTTGAGAGATAGACAATTGTTTAAGATATTTGCAAGTGTTGTTCATCCTGATCTGGATGGAAGACAGTGCTTTTATTAACAAACAACACAGTAGAAATCAGCGAATAGTGATTCTTCTTGTACCATCACAGCTGTACTGTGTACTTTCTATCAAACATAAGGAAATGAGGGAAAAATGAGTTGGCACTCAGTTTTGTAGTGAAGTGTTATATGATGTGAAGCACAGGGAATAAAATTGTTTTTATTCATCTCAGTTATGCATTAAATAAACCAACTTGATTTTAATTGGTGATATGGAAATATGGAGGCAGTAGCCCCAGGGGTCTGTAAGAATCCATTTGGTGTTTAATTTAATTCATCTTATTATAAGGGGAAGAAAAAGTATGGACAGATTTTTTTTTCAAGTTTTTCAAATAATTAATGAAAAATAAAGTTGTGTTCCTCAGGAAAAAAAATTTACACAACTCATTTCTTCCACTGACTCAAAATTGTGAAAAGGAAATAAGTTTTTAAATTAATGTAGAGTTTTTTTTCCTTGTGTTTTAGGATCAGATTTCATTAAGACTTCTACTGGTAAAGAAACAGTAAATGCCACCTTCCCAGTAGCTATCGTAATGCTACGGGCCATTAGAGATTTCTTCTGGAAAACTGGAAACAAGGTACATTATTGTCAGCAAGTCTTTCTTCAGAGTAAATATAATGTTATTTATAATGCTAGTTGCAGCCTCGATAACTGTCTTTGTATGCAGAAGGTGTGAATGAGTTACCTTTATTAAGATAAATGTTTAATTTACCTTCATCACAAAAGAACACATTCATGGAGAAAAATGTGCGATTAACATAGTGAGTGTGAGTGTGGGAGTAAGTATGTGTGATCAAGATGTAAACTTCCTTTATGTCCTTTTATTAACCGAAGACAATTTTATCACTGACAAGAGATTCCTAAATGGGTTCTTTAACGAACTAATTCTACTGCAACACAGAGGCTTTCTGGTAAGGCGTTGGCCAGCGAAAACAGGTTAATGCAGAAATTAAACTTCCTTCAGGAATGGAAAGAATTGCAGAGTAACATTTATTGAATGATAAGCTGTGGTGGTGATATGAAAAGTATGCAATATAATGGGAAATAATCTTTTCCTGTCATTATTGAAGGACACACATAAATTGCTTTTTCTGTTGGGAAACCCCCGGTCCAGAAAAACTTATTACTTTTAATAATATGAGGTGAAGAGAAAATTCTTGAGGAGATGAACTTATTAAACAAAATAATGAAATGCTGTGAAACAGCAGGGAAAAGGTAGCTAGACGTTATATAGCTCTTGAATTAAATATCCATTTTTGCGTTTTATAGCAGTTGGATGTGCTCTTTGGAAGACTGTTAAGCTGAGGAGGGTATATGCTAGCTTTTGTCAGCTTTTCGAAAAATAATACATATTTTTTTAAACACGAAGTTAAAAGAAAAAATACGTATGAGGTGTTTTTAAAATGAGTTTGGATTTTCCTTTTCACTTCAAGTTGCTTGTTTAGTTGCAAATTATCTCAAAGGGTTTTTTTTTTTTTACATCATTGGAGAGAAAGGTAATTTTTTTTTAATAAGACTTTCTCTTCCTCAAAAGGTATCTTTTAAAACCAATCTCTTGATTTTTGCCGAATAGAAACTCCAAAAGAGACCTTTAATCCTTTGCCAACTGGATGTGATGACTTTATATGTGACGGTAGCTTCAGTTTATTTTGGAATCAGAGACCTTTTTTAGAATGTACTGGGTTTGAGAGGGAATAAACTGCTCCCAGAATTTTCTCTTTCAGAATAACTTTATGTGTTAAAAAAGTACAAATAGGATAAATATCTACTGTGACCTACATATGAAAGTTGACCCAGCTTAAGTAGCCTTTCTGCAGTGATCCAAATTAAAAAAATAAAAATTTAAGTAAAGCTATGAAAAGTAAGAGAACTCTATTTTTGGCCACCCCAATTGAGTGAGTGGGCCTACTACTCACTAGACCAGCTGTTCTTATTCTTGGCCAAAGAATATCCAAATAAATGTGAGACTTTTTATACTTAAAGATGCCTGGGCCTCATCCCTGACACTTCTGGATCAGGGTTATTTCTCAGGCATCTACACGTTTCATAAGCTCTGTAGTCGGGACTAAAACTCTCCATTGGAGACCCAATCTTGTTTTGGTCTCAACAAAGATTTATTGGGTCGTTAAATACGTGCCATGTTAACCTATGTTAAATGCTAGGGATACAAAAATGAACAAGTCCCTTCCCAGGAAACCCCTTAGACATGAGCAAAGAATTTCAGTAAAAATTTTAAACGATAATTGTTCTAGACCAGAGTAGAGGGCGAGGGACACTTTTCTGTCTTTCAGCCCTCTCCTCAGCTAATAAACAAAATTCATCCCAGTTTCATTAAGAAACGAACAGGTATGAGTCAAACCATATTCATTTTAATTACATTTGATTTTACACAGTGAGGCGCTGTATGTATATCTTGCAAATCAGGCGCATCCTTTCGGGTTGTTGACAAGTTGCCTGGGCAGTCCTTAGACTGCAGTTTCTACATCACTGATTTAAGGGGTGTTTTAAAATGTGATCAGCCGCCTTCCAGACCATGATTAGTGTCACTCCTGAGAAGCAGAGGTTTAATATTTCATAACTGATTTCACTGCAGATTTATGTTTTCCATATTCTCTCCCTGAAAAAAAAAGTGCAAACTTATGCTAGAACCTCTCTTTAGAAGTATTGATAAACAGACTTACTGATACAACTGAATTAGATAGAAAAATCTATATGCAGCACTGCCTAATTGATAGACGTGCTCCTATGATTAACATGTATGCTAATATCAGCTAATTGATTTTTTTTTTTTTTGCCTCTTCTCAGTAAATAACCTCATCTCACTTACCTCTCTCACTCCTCCCACCTCCCCTCACTCTAGAATCACTTGGGCTCCAGAGTAATAGGTAGATCTGGTTAGAATTTCTACACAGCTGCTGTTTAGCTGTGTGACATTGTGTGATTGAGTCAGGGAAACCTGTTGGGAGACCTTAACTGATATTCCATGTGAGAATTGATGAGGATTTAAACTAAAACAGTAGAAGTGAGAGTAAAGAGGAAAGTGTGTGCAGGGGACATATAGAAGGTAGGATTGGTAGGATTTGACTGTTGATCTTTGGGGTGTGGTGTGTTGTGGCGAGGAAAATGGCAGAGTCTTTTCTATTAACCTCATAGGTTAACTATGAGGTTTCTAGCTTGGGTTGATAATGGGACCATCCATTTATTATCATCTCCCTTCTCTAGCATTCCGTTAGCTGTCACCCCTTGCTGATGCTGTCTATCAAACAAACAGCTCTGAGTGGTTAAGTGCCTGAGCTTCAGTACTTGGGCTGTAGGATGCTTTCTTGATTGCTCCCATCTATAGAGTCTCACTCTACTGGACAGTCAAGTTCTTGAGACAAGTAAATCCAGATAAGCAGGTTTTACTATATATATAGAACACATTTATCCTTTTCTAATGGACTCAGGGACATCATTTGTAAACATCAGGTATTGGCTGAACTGTGCTGTTTTATGGTCACTTTCAAAGACTGCCGAAGTGTGAAGAGCCCCTACACTGTCTTTTTCTACTGTGCTTATTTAACTGGTCTGGCTGCTCTCTATAACTCTTGCCTATTTACAACTTTTGTTCTGTTTACAACAGAAAAAAAGTCCCTGCAGTTAAGTTGATTACAGTGACTGTCAGCTCTTCTTGCTGATTGCTGCCAGTTTGGTCGGTGTGACCTCACTGATTTGCTCCTTTTATTTTAGATACACAGATGTGTCTTTTGCACCTCAAGATGAAGGGCTGAAAGGTGTCTGTACAAGCTTACTTGTAGAAATGTAAGATGAGTGGGCTTTTGTGATATGTTTTCCTATGTATCGACACCTCTCTTGTTTATCCCAGGTTCACAGTTATAGTCTAGATTGTCGAGGCTTATGACTTTCCAATAAGTGAAATGTTAATGAGAGTTATTAACTCTCATTAGTGTCTTCTCAAAGCAGTGACATTCTTCCCATTAATCTTGGAAAAGTCATTTTGTAGTGTGAATGGGTGTGAGTCAGTGATCTAAGCTCTTTTGCCAGGCGAACTGAAGTAGGCTGAAAAAAAAAGAGAGAGAGAATCAAGACCTGTAGTAATACAGTATCATTTCTTTAAGGCAATCCAGAAACAATAAATCTTATTCACTTTCCCATCTTCCCTTTTAGATAGGCTTTAAGCCAGCAGGAGGCATCCGCAGTGCAAAGGATTCCCTTGCTTGGCTCTCTCTCATAAAGGAGGAACTAGGAGATGAATGGCTGAAGCCAGAACTCTTTCGCATAGGTGCCAGTGCCCTGCTTTCAGACATCGAGAGGCAGGTGAGTAATAACTCATTGTCTTTGGAACATATTGACAGGTGTTTTTGAGAAAGAAATGAAAAGTCACCTATTGGGCTATGAGAACTACAGAGGAAAACTCATCTGAATTACTTCATCATACCTAAACCTCTGCCTTCTTCCAAGCAGACTTCCATCTGAAGTAGGCTGGATGGAGATTCTGCAGAAGCACATAATGGTGGGGCTATATTATCAAATGCTAATTAAAATTATTAATTATTATGTGATAGTATAATTATTAATTGATCTGGGTAATAATATAATTATTAATTAACTAAACTCTGCTTTCCTCACAGATTTACCATCACGTAACTGGAAGATATGCAGCTTATCATGATCTTCCAATGTCTTAAATCAGCAACAAATTCCAGAAAAGATTTTTACAATGTTTAAAAATTATTTTTCTATGTAATTGCTGAAATTATTTAATTAAAAATGGAGGAATAGGTGACTGACATTTTTCCCTTAAAAATTTCATTGAATTTAATGCAAAGAATGAAAGAAAAACTACACATGGTACTCATTTCATGCACATCTAAAATAGCCTTAATTACTAGAAGATCTGTACTGTTTATTTTGTGAAGGTTTTCTCTTAAAAATTCTGAGTAAAATGTTACTGATAGCTTTGATAACATTAAATTCTAAGAAAAAATGTTAAACTGTCGAAGAAAATTGCTCTAGCAACAGGAAATGCCGCATCCCTGACCTGCTGCTATGCCTTAACCACTTCTGGAGTCACTGACTAATTTCCTGCCATAAAAATTCATCTTTAATTTTTGCAACAGATATGCTCTTTTATTAATTATGTTATTCGTGAAATTTTTGTCAATGTTATATGCAATTATGGATATCATTGAATTTTTTTAATTAAAAACATCCCTATAGTTGTTTATTTTTTTAAACTTTAAATTGTAACAATACATCTTGAAAAGTTAATCCATTAAACATGTAAAGAGGTTTTATCAGTGACTTCATCAATATCTCTAGTAGAGTCCTCGGGTATTTATCTCAGATAAAGCATTTCAGTACATTGTTAATGAATACAACTGATGTATATTCTGAAACTGAAGACTTTCTAGTATAGTGAATAGGAGAAAAACAACAGACACTACCATAGCACTTAACAAGTGCTAAACTCTTCACAGATATCAATTTATTTAATCCTTGTTTAATCCCTATAACAGTAAGGTATGTAAGTACAATAAGGTTTTTAATTCTTACAACAGCAAGTACTGATATTGTTCTTTTATACAGATGAGGGACTGAGGCACAGAGAACTTAAGCAACTTGCGGAAAGTCACAAAGCTCAAAATTAGTAGCATCAAGAGTCAAGCCCTGGCAGGTAGTCTAGCTCGTGAGTCTGCACAGTCTATCACTGTCCCCCAGCACACACAGACACGTGAACAGACCTCACTGTCAGCTATGCGGAATGGTCATCTGCACTGCAGTCTCTTGGTGACTTTGTCCTCTGTCTTTTCAGAATTCCCACCTCCAATTTTTTTTTTTTTTTGCTTGCTAGCACCTCTACTACATTATAGAATCCAGGTTTTCTTAAATGGTGATTTTCTTGGAGTCTTTTTTCCTCTCTGAATGAGTCTCCAGCTACTCATAAGTGGAAAATCCTAGACTGGGAGTCAGTTTTTGTTTTATCTTCTCCTCTGCCAAATTCTAGCCCAGCCTCATACTCTTCTTAGCTTTGTGACGTTGGTTCAGTCATTTCACATCTCTGAATCTCAGTTTCTTCATCCTTAAAATAAAGGGATTGAGGCAGGTGATATCAAGGTTCTTTCAGACCTAAAATTATAATACCATAAGGATAATTATAACAAATCCAAGAAAATGTTTTATGGCTGTAAAATGAAAAAACTTATTGTAGCAATCTAAATTAGAAATTGCTTCTCAGGAGTCAATTAAGCAAGTCCCTGAAAGCACCTCTCTAAGTGTAAATGTGATGACTAAAATAAGAACAGAAAAGAAATCTTGCTTTCTCCCAGTGCCTTAGCAGAAAGCTGACTCTTGACTTATGCCTTTGGATATGGTCACTGGTTCTGAATGCCATATCCACCTTCATAACATGTTGGCCCAGGTGCCCACTAGAACAATGGCCAGTTACCTTTGGAGAAGAAACTTTGCAGAAAAATAATTACATTCTATCACCTTTGAAGCTGTTCCAATTTCACAGGGGTTTTTGTTTTCTTCCCATTAAACCCAGCTGGTCATTTTAGTTGATCAAGTGAACAGGCATCATTATCTTCAGTTCTGATTTATATGAGGCATCCACTGAAATTGACCTCTGTGGACAATTATAGATTCACATAGGAAATTAACACTGGTGAGTCCCTCAAACCTATTAGAGGCTGATGAGCATGGCCTGATCTAAAGGTAAATAATGTTATATTTTGAGAGACAGTTTATTCCAAGGACAATTGGCCTCTTCGTCATATATGTCTGCACCTTACCTGGCTCTTGAAATCAAATGTAACATAGATGACTTTAGTAAGAAAACCCAAAACCCTAGTAAATGTTGATTGCTATGAGAACATAAGAGGAGGAGGTCATTTCTGAGGTGACTGTGATTTACTACAAGCAGATTTGTGTACTTGAGAACACTGAGAGCAGATGCTTTAAACAGTCAGAAAAGTTTTGCTGTGTTCTGTGTTTAAAGCTTCTAAACTAATAAAAGTGCTTCCCCCAAATTGTCATAATTGTTCAGTAAAGCATATTAGGTTTTAAAGTTACTTTTAAACAACAAATTATGTAATTTAGGGGCTTAAAGTGACTTAAGGGAATAGTTTTATCCATCATTGTTTACATGAGAAAAGAAACTCAAAGTGCTAATCACTTATGCAAGGTCACATAGAAAGTCAAAGTTGAGCCCAGAACCTAGATCCATATCACATCATGAAATATTTTGTAAGACTTTGAAACTTTCTTACTTTTTTATATATCCTGCCATACCTAATATTATATTTGTCAGCATGTGAACTTCAGACTTTCACAATACTTACTTTTATGTCTAGGAGTCTTCTAAATGGTGTTTTGGAGAAGACCAGCTACCTAAATCTAGTTCAAGTGATAGTGTAGTTAATTTCATGTTAGACTTTCAGAATTTTTGATAACCTCAAGAACTGAGTTTTTTTTTTTTTTAAAGAGAGTTCAATGTTGCCTTTTTTTTTTTTTTAAAAGAAAAATGGGGGCTTGTTTGGGTTCTAGTCTACAAATGGAGAGAAAATGACTGGTGTAATTACAAAACAATTTCATAATTTTATAATCTTTGCCTCATTCTGGATTATTTCAGTACTAACAGAGAACTTAGGCAAATTACTTTGCGTGAAATGCAGCATCTAAGGAGACCTGTATAAAGCAGGAACTGTTAGAGTTATCTACCTGGAAGTGCATTCTTACAAGGACATGATATAGTGTGTCCTAAATGAGCAGAACAGTTTGCTACATCACATATATATATATGTCTAAAGCCAGATCCAGAAAAACCAAATCAGCTTCTTTAGAAAAGTCAATTTGTACTTCAAATACAGAGGGAGACCAGTATTAACTTTTCTTCCATCAACTTGATCATTTTTTTGATACAACATAAATAGGGCCACAAAGTAGAAATAGAAGAGGAAGAATTTGAATAGATTATACTTTCAAAGAAGATAAAATGTTATGCCCATTATAGCACTAGGAAAAAGGTATGAGGTGAAATCAATTTCTACAATTGTTTTCCTGAATCTTGCCTCCCAAAGGAAAAAATATATTTTATAATCACCACCAAATGATCCTTTCCAGAAATGACCACAGGTAACATCTGGCTGATATATAAAATACGTAGTAAAAATAATCATTTTTAATTAACTAAAACCTGCTCAAGAGAGAGAGAGAGTCAGAGGAATATCCATCTGGTCAATTCTTATTTAATAGGGCAAATGAGAATCAGAATGTTTAATGCAGTATTTGTGAAATACTTAGTGACCTCATGATGAACTAAACTTTTTTAGGAAGAATAGGAGTGAGAAAGAGGACTCAGAATATCTAGAAAGGACAGACATACAATTTGATTTACTGTAAAACGTAGGCAGAATATAGGAAGAGCCTAGGTTTTATGGCATTAGTTTCTATGGTTGAATAATAGGAAATGTGTTTTAATTCATTTGAACAATAAAATGAGGTTATACTTTACTCTGGAGTTTGACAAGGATGATGAAGAATTTTAAAAAGTAATTATAAAAGAAAAATAAAAGGAACTGGGATTATTTAGCCCAAGGAGAAGACTTGAAGGGAACTTTATGTCTAGTGGTCCCAGGAAGTTACTTCTATATTAGATCTTAATAACGAAGATTATTTCCTCTGTGGAAGAAGAAAGGAGTTTTTGCTATATATGAAGTTAAGTTAGTTTTGGAGAAGAACTCTCATGCTTGAAATGTGCTTTTAAGAAAGTCCATTTGCTATTCCCTTCTTAGAAGTAGATTCTCCTTTGATTGGAGTGGTTAGTTATGCTGCCAAAGAAAGTAGTTCCCTAACTACTTTCCCAACTGGTATACATCAGAAATACTGGGAGAGTTTATAAAACACAGAATTCCAGGCCCCACCCCCCAGAATTTCCAGTTCCTTAAATCTGCTATGGGACCCCAGAATTTGTATTTCCAAGAAGTTCCCAGGCGATACTGATACTATGATCCAGGAGCCACACTTTGAAACCACCAGATTAGAAAGCCTTGTACTCAACACCTAGATTTCAACATAAATGCATCTTTCAGTAGTAAAACCCACCAGCTGCAGCACCTCTTTAGCATGAAACTTCAGGATAAATGTGTATATTTTGTTGGTTTTCAAAGCCAAGAACAAGAGAGGGAACAAGGCAAGTGACATTGTCCTTTAATCCTTTTACAGTAGGCAGTGAACTAGATTTTAGTTTGGGCTTAAAAGGAAGCTTTGGAGCCTAGAATAAACATTTTAGCTGAATTTAGAATTATCCACAAAATCTTCCAAAGGATTTCAGCAAGCCAAGATAGTAAGATTCAGCAGTATTTGATTTTTACCTATTTGGAATGCTTTAACTTTTTGGGATTCCAGTATAATTGCACTTAAAACCAAAATCTATTTTAACAAAGCCCATTCTTTAACTTATATTTGAAATAGATACAGATGTTCTAGGGAAGGAATGTTTCACAGATACTTGGCTTTTTAATTTGAAGCTACTGTGGAAGTGATCTCCCAGCTAAGGGGTAATGAAAACATTAGATCCTCAGTCTTTTTAACACACACAAAAAATGTTTTAAATTTGTTTTTTGCTTTTTAAGTGTGTGTTCTGCCAGACAATAGGAAATAAATTTATTTTTAAAGCATATTGGATATCTTTCAGAATAGGAAGGCCAGATCATTGGACATAGAGACAGGCAGCTAGGAATATTGCCCAAGCCACTCTTTAGAACTGCTCCAATGAAGACTTAGTGCTACCACCTCTGGGTACTTGATACCCGAACCTCTGCCTTTGACATCTCTGCAAGCTGGAGCTCTCACTTATCGCAGTGGCCAAGGATAGATTCCTCCACTGCTGTCTTGGGTAACAAAATCCTCTGTGATTGTGTCTGATCGTTAGAGCCTCAGTCTGTACTCTAGCTGTAAAGGAAGCTGGGAAAGCACTTTTTGGCCTTCTTGAGGGAAGTGAAATAGTATTCAGAAGTGTTTGGTCTCTAATCAAGATAGTTGTCAACTACAATTAACAGGGTGGTACTGGAGAGATACTTGATAACTGTGGTAGGAAAGGACTCATTGTCCCTCAGCTATATTTCTACTTCCAGTGAGACTCTAAAGCTGAACTCTACAGTCGCCCCTTGTCTCTTGGTCCCATACAACAGGTCTAGAGAAGTCTTATGAAGTCCTTACACTCACTCTCACCAGCACTATGCAACAGTGCACTTTCTTTAGACTTTGAAATGTATTATAGCTCTATTACATGATTTATCAACTTCAATAATCTCTCTATCCTCTGCTCTACCAGATGAGAAAAATCAGCATATTGACTTTACTACCCACCATCTGTCTTCTTCCCTTCTAAACCTTGGCTATATTATTTCTACATAATTAGAGTTTATAACATGCAAATTTTGTTCTGTGACCATAATCTCCACAATTATTTTAGTACAGTTAAATGAAGTCAGTACTTAGGACCAGTACTCCATTTACCTCTTTGCTTTTCAAAATTTGACCTATAATAGTTTCTTTCAGGAAGGGCTTGGGTATATTCTCTGAGTTTTTGCAAGCTCAAAGTTTATTTTCATTACATTTTAATAACTATTTGGCTATATACAATTCTTGGATCACATATTTTATTTTCTGAGGACTTTGTGCCAATGCTCCAATGTCTTCTAGCATTGAACATTCTGGAAAGTAACATTCTGACAAACTTTTTGCCTTGTAGTTTCAACTATAGTAACTTTACTAAAATATGATTCAAGGTTGAATGCTTTGTGTCAATTTTTCCTGGAGTTGAGTGTGCTCCCTCTGTCTATAGAATCATGACTTATATTTCAGGAAAGTTACTTTGAAGTATATGTTTAACTTTTTTCTTATTATTTTTTTACCTCTTCAGAATACTAGTTATTGCATATTTTAAGGTTTTTTTTAATCTATCCTGTCTAGCTATTAGTTTTTTCTATTTCTTTTTAATACTTTTTTTTTCCTGCCTCATTGAATTGCACTCTTTTTTCTATTCCTAACACCCTTGTTTCTTTTGAGGTTTTTAGCAAAATCTAGTTGTTTTCTGGGCTCTGCCAAATCATATTTCATTTCCTATTGTCTTGCAATTTCTTCCCCAAGCTCTTGTATATTTGATATGAGCTCTTGCTTTATAAACATGGTAGCTTTGTTTAGTTTTTTTTTTTTTTTTTTTTTTTTTTAAGTTTATGGCAGCATGTTTGGCCCAGATTTTTATCTGCTCTATAGAAACATTTTTTTTTTTTCTGGTAATTATTCTTTGTCTTCCATTTTTTTTCTCTGTTTATTTCTTTTATTTTCTTGTAGTAGCTTTGCATGTATGATATGAGTTATTTTCTGGATCAGCTACAGGCAGGAGGTTAGTATGGAAGAGATGCCATGTCCATGTTCTAGGCCAGCAGCAATTCTTACTATTCACAGACACATAGTTCCTTATGACACAAGATTGTGTGTTTGAGTGAATTATTTTGGCATTAATTCTTCCTAGCCGTTAAAGATCAATGGCTTTAGGGCTACTCACATTGTGCTTCTGTTCTTTCCCTTCTTCAACAACAGGATGGATGCCTCCTGCAGATACAGGGTTGCTGTATAATTTTTCCTGTAGCCTTAACTTTTCTGCTTCTCTTCGTTGCCAAACTGGGTCCAGAGAAACTCCTGCTGTCAGTCCATGCACCTATCACTATCGATCCATAGAAGTTATGGGTCTGCTTTTCTAGGGTGTACCACCTACTTTGATCTGCTGTCTTTGTCCAAGGTTAAGTATTTGGAATTTGTACAAATGCCACATTTGGATAGGAAGAGTTGTTACTTGTGTTTGGGATAAATATAAATTCCAAGTCACTTTGACATCAGTAGTAGGAACAACAGCAATTCTAAAAACTGAAAGTGCTAAGAAATGGGGGCTTGAAGCTGTAGCACCTGAGGTATATGGCATTATTTGGTATCTCACCCTAAAATAAATATCTCCTCCATTGGAATATGAAGAGGAATAACAAATAAAGCCAAACTTGGAAAGTGGCTGGCATGTAAAAGCCGTTCAAAATGTCCAGTTATACTCTCTACTACCACGATAACACTACAAAAATGTAGAAAATCACCTTTGTAAAAATATACTCTTTTGGTAATACAAATCTAATCTTTTTATGGGCATAAACATGCTTCTTCTGCCCCAGTTCCTCCTATCAGACATCCTTGAAGTCTATCACTAAGCATCAGAAGATTCCAAATCAGAAGCCATTTCTTACTCTTCTGACTTACTGTAACTACTGGTTTCTATCATTCTTTAAATTATTCTTGTAATAAAGTTATGCCTTTTGTCTTTTTCTGATGCTCCTTTTATGGCAGGCCAGATTTTGGGGAGTATAA
>NW_011888997.1:3090126-3107209 GCF_000151845.1 Pteropus vampyrus | reverse complement strand
GGGGCTTGAAGCTGTAGCACCTGAGGTATATGGCATTATTTGGTATCTCACCCTAAAATAAATATCTCCTCCATTGGAATATGAAGAGGAATAACAAATAAAGCCAAACTTGGAAAGTGGCTGGCATGTAAAAGCCATTCAAAATGTCCAGTTATACTCTCTACTACCACGATAACACTACAAAAATGTAGAAAATCACCTTTGTAAAAATATACTCTTTTGGTAATACAAATCTAATCTTTTTATGGGCATAAACATGCTTCTTCTGCCCCAGTTCCTCCTATCAGACATCCTTGAAGTCTATCACTAAGCATCAGAAGATTCCAAATCAGAAGCCATTTCTTACTCTTCTGACTTACTGTAACTACTGGTTTCTATCATTCTTTAAATTATTCTTGTAATAAAGTTATGCCTTTTGTCTTTTTCTGATGCTCCTTTTATGGCAGGCCAGATTTTGGGGAGTATAATCAAGGGATGGGAAGGGGGTCTAGGCTAGGTAGTGTCAGTCTTACAAAGCGGAACTGGCAGACAGATTTCTTACTTGGAGCTTTTCAAGTCTGGAACTCAAGATTGGAGAGAAATCTCAGTCGACAAAGAGGCTCTAAATGTGTCAAAGAAGACGCCAGC
The DNA here is from genome assembly GCF_000151845.1 of Pteropus vampyrus. NCBI lineage: Eukaryota > Metazoa > Chordata > Mammalia > Chiroptera > Pteropodidae > Pteropus > Pteropus vampyrus. The sequence goes on along the minus strand of NW_011888997.1, from coordinate 3,106,582 downwards.
CTGGGGTGGATATAGGAAGCCAAATTTAAACCATGGGATCACAATAAGAAATTGAGGGCAGGTGGCAAGAAGGCAGGCAGGGGTGGTCTAGAACAGAGGTCTGGCTGGCCTGTGTATTCTCTATCATATCATGATGACACTATGCCTGGAACTTGTAAAGTGACAGGGACAGAGCGTATAGTCTTGTATTCGGTCTACTTGTCTACATTGTTTTTATGTCCATCCTGAGTGGGAATTCTGATTGATAGGCCTGTTGTAACTGCTTTAAACCCCTTAAAATATCTAGTGAAGAACCTTAAAGAGACTAATAGGTGCTCCAGATTTATTTGTTAAATTAATTTAAAAGGTAGTTATTACTTTAGATAAACACAAAGAAAGGATAGTTATAAAATAAGACTGATCTACAAGATAAGCACAGAAAAATCAGTGCTGTTTAGGTAGACAAAATACAGCTTTATTTGTGAATGGAATTCTTACATAAATGCATGATACATATTTTCAAAGGAGTTTTTTTTTTTTTTTTTTATAAAATAACTACACCTTGAGTTTAATGCATTTTAATTTGGGGGGACAATGATACATTTTACCAATGGTTTTTGTAATTTCAGACTTATAACATGCTGGATGAATTGCAAATGTATGAAAAATGGTTTGGGAAAACAATTTTTATTCATAAAGTTTGTTTTGATAGATAAAAAAGCACATAGCTTTTTAAAGCAATGTTTATTTTATGTTTTGAGTGGCAACAAAAATAATTGCATGTTTGAAATCTTTGAAATATGTTTTAATGCTTTTTAAATGACTTAAGAGCAAATGTAGCAAATGTACCTGCTGCTTAAGCCATTCCATGATTTAAACTTAGCTTCACTTTCCAAGCTTTATGGAACTATTTAATATGTTCTTCGATTATATCTTTTAGACTGCAGTCAGTGTCTGTAGCTGGTGAATGATTAGAACATTTGACACACCTACAACAAGATTTTGCAAAGAAGAGATATTCTGTAAATGCTTGATTCAAGTTCAAAAATAGATATGAATATTTTTGACTATAATAGAATTATGCAAACATGGTCTTATAATAGGATTTCATTGGTAGACTCAATATGTATATACCTGGTATATACACTGAGAATTAGTTTTCAAAAAAGACTAACTGCTTTTCTAATTAAAATCTTTTCATTTTAATGAGACAAGGTATTTAAAAGGATTCGAATGAGTCTATACAATTCAGATCCAAGATCAGTCTCCAGTGTTTCCCGAGTGCCTATTAAATGTATATTTTAAGTTACTAGGAACTCATGGAATTGTAGAATTTTTTGAACACATATTTGTTGGTAGCACCTAGCAATTGGTAGTTTGCTGTATACTTAGTATGTGGTGGGAACTGTTCTAAGTGCTTTATATATATTAACTATGTCCTCCTCACAACATACATGTGAGATAGGTATGATTATTATTTTATAGTGAGTTGATAGAGATATAGAGACATGAAGTGATTTGTTTTCAGGTCACACACATAGCTGAGATTTGAGGCCAGTTACTCTTGGCTCCAGCATCTGTGCTTTTAACAACTGTGACAGAGTATGTGCCAGGTACTTGGTAAAATGAAGTCTTTGTGCCATAATTCCAAGTAAAAGAAACTCATTAGAATTATAGAATTTCAAGGGGGAAAACAGACCTCCAAAGGTCATTTAATCTAGCCATATTGCCAATGATTGTGCTCTCAAGCAGTCTGCAGGCTGCCATGGATATGGGTAGAAATAGCAATGCAGTGGAATCTCTATAATGAGCTGTTCTGGGACAGAAATGGTGCCCTCCTTATAGGTTAAACATGTTACATCAGACTTTTATTATATTTACTGCTGGGTGTTAGGATCTGGGATTTGGCCAGTGTTATTTCCAAATCCTTATATAATGAGCTGTTACTGCAAGTTTCTACCATTATAGCTATAAATACAAAACACATGAACACACAAAGGCATCCACCCAAGTATAAAATTACTAGGGAAATGGGAAGGATAAAAAATGAATTGTTAGGTTTGGGGGATAATTACTGGTGGCTCTGGTCTGACTAGATCTTGATAGGAAATAAGAATAGTTTGGAAAGATTTCAGGAGCATCATGAAAGTCAAGTACAGATTTGTGAGGGTCAAAAGCTACAGACAGATTTCAGAAGATGCAATGACATGGGTAAATTTTTTCAAGAAAAAATGTGCATGTGTGCTTAGTGCTTCCAAATCTGTTGACGATGAATGTAGAGGATAAAAATCGGAGAGCTGTATCAGAGATACTGTCATAGATATTGCTACCTCAAGTTTCTGAAGGCAGAAATATTACCTCATTTGTATTTATATCCTTTGTACCTTGCACATAATCGTCTTAATATCACTTGTTGAATTTACTTATAAGTCCAAAATGTTATGTAAGCACAGGGGAGACTATGCTCTCAAAAAAAAAAACAAAACAAAAAAAAAGAGTACCTTACCATGCATAGAGACTCATGGGGAGGGGATCAGGTTTGCCGGGTTTTATGGACAGGTAGGCTGAAAAATGGCTAACTAGGGGTGTCTCTGTGGTATAGCAGGGCTCGAGCTACTTTATGAGGCTAAGAGGCATGGCTTTAGTCCCCAAAGAAGGGAGACCTGGAAGAACAATGGGGAAAGGGTAGTCAAAATGACAGTCCATTCCTGAGACCTGATACATGCAGGCAAGGAGAGCTTCCCCCAAGGCAGTATAGGGATGCCAGTTTTTGCCCCTGAGTCACCAGATCTCAGGACTTAGGGTCAGCAGAGGGATGCAGGAAGCCCCACTGGTCAAAATCAGAGTACATGGGAGAATGACTGATATTAAACCCCCTTAAATATATATGTACATATGTACTTAGGTACATATGGGTGTACATACATATGTATGTATATATGTATATATGTATTGTAGGAGGAATGGAGTTGATGCTATTTAAATACATCTTATATCTTGCCTTAATTCCTGTAGAAACTGAAGTCTGAGTCTTTGTACCTTATGTGGGAGCAAATATCCTTTGACTTAGCTGTGTGGTATGAGAATGAAGATGTGAGTAATTAGTTATGAGCTTCTGGGGGAGGCAGAATGTGAGGAACTAAAGTAGGTGGATAAAACCTAGAAACTGGTAGTCCATGGACTGAATCCAGTCGTAAGTTTGACTACAGTAAATTTACTGCAGTAACTTCTCATATGCCACCTGTATTGGGACCTGTGTTCTTTGTTTCCAAATTGGATAGGGCTTTCTCTTTCTTCTTGACTAGGTCCTGATAAATGTAGATATTTATGAGCAAATTACCCATATTCTATGATTCATTTCTTCTCTATCACAATGTGATAAATCACATAGGTTAATAAGGGCTGATAGATTAGGTTCCATATTTCTGTAAAAACAAAGTAGCATTAAACAATGAGGGCCAGGTGAGGGCACTTGTTTTTCCTACAGATTTGGACTCAGATAGATGTGTTTGAGTCTCAACTCTATTTTTAGCTGTGTGACTGCAGTTGCCCTCTCTAAGCCTGTTTCCTTGTCTAAAAAATGAGGATAATAATAGTATCTTGCCCATTAAGTGATACAATCCATAAAAATACCTACCATAGTAACTGGCATATAGAAAACATTCAAAAATTTAAAATTGTTTTATGATTTAACCTTAATGTAATTATTTTACATTCTAACATGCCACACAAAGTGTATGTGGGGGATAGGGGACAAGAGACTGGAAGTGAACAACAGCCTTTGTGGATATAATAGCCAAATAGTTAATGACATTCTGATACATTCTGTTGTCTCATTTCTTTCACACAGATACTGTTGCTGTATCCAGAGTTTTCTCTTTTTTATTACTAAGTAGTATTTGATTATATGACTATACTGCATTTTATCTATTCACCTGTGGATAGACACTTGGGCTTTTACTAGTTTAGGGCTATTATGAATAAACTTGCTATGAAAATTCTTGTACAAATCTTTTTGTCGACATGTTTTAATTTTTATTGGGTAAATACCTAGAAATGCAACAGTGAGGTCATTGTGTAGGTTACATTTAAATTTATAAGAAAATTCCACTTAACACTCCCACCAGCAATTTATTCATGTTCTGACTGTTTCACATCTTCATCAACTTTCGGTAATGTCAACTGTTTTACTTTTATCCATTTGACTGAGTGTGTAGTTATTTCATTGTGGTTTAATTTATGTTTTTCTAATGACTAATGAAGTTGAGAATTTTGTCAGATTTTTGTCCCCTGAACTAATTTCCATGTGCTTGGTCAAATGAGAAGGACAATAACTTAAAATCAAGCACATCAAAAGTGTAAAATGCATCCTACATACAGTTTGCTTATTGATTTGCCTTATCCCCACCCTGCTTAAAGTTATTATTGCATACACATCTTTAGGCTCTATGTTAGTTTCTGTCTCTTCCATGGTTTTTTTTTTTTTTTTTTTTCATTATTTAGATGGATTTAGTACAAAGTAACTGCTCTCTTGGTAAAATCCTCTTGATTATTTATATGATAGTCATGAAGTAGAGCCTTTCAGATTACTTAATGCCTTGTATTTGGAGGCATGCCTTTCTTCAGGAGTCCTCAAAGCCTTTTGATGTTAATATTCACAACATCTTTGTGAAGTGGGTGGGAGCGCTGGGAGAAGAAACAAATTCCAGAACGTGAAGTGACTTAGTTCAAATCTCAAAGCGAACTGGTGAAATTCAGATGGTAACATGAATCACGGTCATTGGATATGTTACCAGACCTACTGCAACCTAGCAAACCAAGGTACCTCTGTTTATGGGGTCAGACTGATAAAGGTTTCAAATAAAGCTGAGTCTCTTCATCTGCTGGTATAAAGTTAACATAGTTTCCCCCAAAATCTTTTAGAACTAGAAAGTTATCACAAGCCATGCCATGTTAAGGTCCCCTTGGATTTGTGAACTGATGGTTATAAAGAAAAACGGAGACATTCTGCCCCACAGAAAAAGATGTGTGAGAATGCAGTAATGTAGAAAAAAAAAGTTTCAAAGAACAAGGCACAATCTCCTATCCTCTCATACACACATAAATATTTTCAAATAAGAAGACTCTGTGTTTTGAGAAAAACAACAAAGAAAAGTATAGGTCCTCTAGCAATACAAAAATAAAACACAACAGTGTTCCAGGTTGGTTTTTCCTGTATCTGAACATATTGCATATTTAAAGAGTCACTTTAAAGTAATATGTCTGATGTTTAACAAATATGCCAGAATTCACACACCCAAATGGGTGCTTTTTTTTCCCCTCAAAGTAGGCATCATAGGATGTTTATACACTTCAGTGTCACTTTGTCACTGATAAAAACATTTTTGGAATTGCTATTTTGGAATTGCCTTCAGAGCCTTAGGAACATTCTTTGGAATATCTTCAAGATTCTGTAAAAAAAGCATGCTTCAAATATTCTCTCATCATTTTATTGCCTTAAGTCTTAGGCTTCTTATCCTGGGTCTCTTCTTACTTCCCATCCTCACCCAATTCTGATCCTAGTTTTTGAGTCCATTACTTAATCTCCCATTTGCAACTCATTTTATAGTTCAGACATGACAATCAGCTCTACAATTTTAATTGTAATCTTCACTTTTGTTTTTAAACCACCTCCCACCCCACTTACACTCCTGACCTAGGGATGTTGCTGTCTCCCCTTAAGAACTGGATCTCTGAAGGTGGGGTGTCTCCTCCCACACCCTCGCAGTGTGCACCCAGGACCTGGTGTGCCTGGGGCTGGGGCTTGAACCCAGGACCTTCTGCGTGTAAAGCAGACGTGCTAACCACTACTCTATGGAGCCACCCTTTCACTTCTCTTCTTGGCCATGATTCTGATTTTTCTCTCGCCTAAGGTGCTACAGGTAGCTCAGGTGAAAACTCCCTTGGTCCAGCTTGACCCTGGGGACTATGAGATTGCCTTACCCCTAGATACATGACTTCGCACCCAACACACCTATCATCCCTGAGAGCAAAATTAATTTGTTAAAAAACCTGAAGTCATTTACCAATGACCGACATGTAGTAAATGACAGATAAGCTCAGATTGTGTAAGGAAAATGAAGAATGAAAAAGTGGCTATAAAGTAGTGAGACTGGTTTCTCTTGTAACTCTGAATGCTGTATTGAATTACTCACCATAGATGAGGGATGCTGCTTTCACGTGCAGCTCAGGCCCACTTCTGCTCTAGTACATTCGGGTCAGCCGTGGCTCTGCGCCACGTGGTCCGTGACTCCAGGCTGATGGGTCTTGTCTCTTGATAGAGGAATATAAGACATAGTGAACCACACACACACACACACATATTTGGGACACGGGCAGTAGAGTTGAAATAAATACACTGCCTTGCCATAAGTGGTTGAAGGGAAAACTAATTTAGATGTATTTTTTAAAAGGTAGATTTTTAAAAAAGTTTTACATATCTATTGGGGAAAGTGCACTTAGATTCCTATATATCTCCTGATTTTTCTCTCACCTAAGGTGCTACAGGCACCTTATATAAGTAAATAAATAGTATATAAGTAAATAAAAACACCCTCAAATAAAAATACATTAATATTTTCTTTGGGATAGTACATTTATCAATTTATTTTTCTAATTACATTTGCCTGAATTAATATACATGTCAGTTGTATTTTCCAAGTGCAAGAAAGCAGATTATCCCAAACATGGAAACGTGGAAGATGGCTCTGTGTCTGTGTGTTGGATGAAAATCTCTGGGGATCTCCTGGGGGAGATCTGGTACCTGCCCTAGACACGGAGGGCAGGGAGAGACTGAAGAAAGTGGCAGACTACTCCCAAGTGGTAGGTGGCACTTTTAGTAAGGAAGGGTATTTACAAAGGAGGCTTGTCTTGGGTGCCTACAGAATGAGTTGGTCTCTGTATCAGCCCAGCCAGAATCTTAAAAGTTTATATAGAAGACTTAACTAGGTTCAGTCACTGGTATCGTCCATCTCAACAATTTACTCTCTCAAAGTTCCATCCTTGAAATGGCTCTGGCGATGAAAACAGTGGGCGGAATCTAGATTCCAAAAACAGAAAAGGGAGTCAGGAGGCTTCTATTGTCCGGGTCCAGCTCTCCAGTCAATTGGAGGTCACGTCTTCTTTATGACTTCCTCCAAAACTGTGGTCCTTGCTCATGTTCAAAGATGACCTGTCTGTGCAATTCCTGGATACTGTTCATATGTTGTGGTAAGTCAAAATCCAGTGCATGATTTGCAATATTTCTCATGCTAGATTTCCCTAAAGAATCTGACTTGAAACCAAAAAGAAAACCACCTACTTAATAAAAATGCTAAAGATTAGTGCTAGGGTTTAGATTGATGCATAAGAGAATCAAGTAGTTTCCAAGTGCACGTGGGAAGGAGACAATCATAAGAATTAATGGGGAGGGCAGGGCAGCCCAGGCAGGTGAAGATCGAGGAGGTAGGGGCAGCACCGTCTCCATCAGCAAGGTTGCAACAGACCCTTATGGAGGGAGAGGGGACTAGCTAAGGCAGAAAGTTATATTGCATTTTGCCTTCTTTCCACGCACTTAACTCGGGGTTCCGAGATGCGGGGGAAAGGATAGAAAGAGCACTCTGTCAAAGCTCCATCATCCCAATCCTACAAAGGAAACAGATTTTAAAAGCTGCAAGAAGGATTTATGACTTCAGGGACCTTTGTGAGCCCTTTTATTAGCCTAGTACATCACTTCTCTCCCATCTTTATGCTGACAACACTCCTCAGCCCTGCTCCGGATTTCTTGTCAAACTGGGCAACTATATCAAATGAACAGACAAGAGCTGCGGGAAAAGGCTGATTGATTTCTGTGTATGCCTGCACATTAGGAGCAATTTCATTCTGTTAAAAGGTTCTCTTATGCAGTCTTCCAGTGAGGGAATCTTGGATTGTTTCTGACAACTATGTGTTTTTAAAGAGTTTTATTTTTTCTTATAATGGTCTTCCTAAGAGCATAAATCAACATGTAAAGAGAATATCATGCTAGCCTAAATAGTTTTACGAAAGTTATTTCAAAGTTTAGAGAGAGCTCTGATTAATGTGGCCTGGCCATCGGAGTCAGTAAATGGTGCAGACCCTTTCAAGCCGTCTACGTGCCTGACTTCATTTCCACTAACCACTTATGAATGTGAAATTCATAAGGGACGGCTCAAATGTTATTTCCTCTGTAAAGCCTTTCTTGATTTCTTCAAGACTGAATTAATTTCTCCCTCCTCTGTATTCCAATAACAAAAACGACAGCAAAATGAAGAGCTGCAAAAATGTAATAAACATTTACATGTTTTATAGGCATTATTCTAGGCACTGTAATGATGTTCTCTACAACAAACCTATGATGTCTGCATTGTCATCTTATGAGGCCCAGAAAGGTAAGTGACTTGCCCAAGATCATACAACTACAAAGTGAAAGACCATGGATTTTAACTTAGAGATAGGCCATCTGACTCCAGAGCATGCATTTTTAACATCTGCTTTCTACTGCACCTTTTTTACACTTTTAACAGCATAAATCTTCAGGAACGATTACTACAATTATAGGCAACCTCTACCGGGTGTTAAGTGTCAGACACTGCCAAATGATTTCATAATCACAATGCTAAGTGTAGTGATGGGCACATAAATTATGGGGCCTAGTGCAAAATGAAAATGCAGAGTCCTTTTTCAAAAAAGTATTGAACTATAAAACTTTTTCCTTTTTTCATGGTCTCTCTCTTGGGCATACTGTTTTTTATCTGCTACTTCATGTTATTCTAATACAAATTTTGTTACTTGTTAACATAAATTTTATCATTTATCTTGATCTTATAAGAATCAGTTTTAAATGCAAATATAAGAACATTTAATTCATATGAAGAACCACAAAAATTATACAACTTGTATTTCATAGCTCATTCGTGCCTATGTATTATGTTTTTATCAGAATAGCAGAATGCTGTGCAAAGCTAACTTGAGTGTTTTTATTTCACTTCTTGAGATGTGCACATTCTACCACACTCCCTACCATTGGGTTACTGTTGAATAAGGAAGGACTGAAAAGAAGAGGCTCTATGGGTTGCTTTATCTTTTCCTTTCATTCAGTGTCATCATTTTCAGAATAAGTAACATTAAAGTAAGAAATGATATGATAGGGCTCCTTGTTTCTTTCTGTTTGTTCGAATGCACTTGACTTCTTTCTTTACTTCAAACAACTTCTGGTTCAAAGGGCAAGAATAGCCTCTCAGGCTGTCAGTGCTCTCATTTGTTCACCCATAGACCTAACGTGCTTATCTTAGCTTTGAATCTCACTGGACTCCCATGCATGATGGGTCCACTGAGATTCCATGGTCAAGGGGCATTCTGAGTATTATACACTAATGGAGTAGCAAAGAATTCAGGTAGACACACATACTGTGCATGTCTCCTCTTCTCACATGCATGCTCCATTGTCACATAGGACTTCACCTACAAAACTCAGTTCAAAGCTAAAATTATTAAGAACTTCAAGTTAGTGATAGCAGAGCATTAAACCAAGTTTGAGGTCCTTCTGAGCATGAGATCCTGTATAAGTAATCAGGTTGTATGTCTATAAAGTCAGCTCTGGCTATAAGATAGCATGTTATTTTTTTTTTTTTTTCTCCAGATGAGATAATGATAGTGGGAAAGGTTAAGTAGCATACTTAAGCTCAAACAAACAGAATTGGAGAAGTCTGGATTTGAACTCTGGTCTCTTTGTCTAATCCAAGGGCTCACATTCCTAAATATTCAATACTGTATTATCTTGGCTATGCAACTGCCTATAATCATTGATGGATTTTAGTCATCTAAAAAAAATTATCAACTTTGTATGGTAAAAGATCAATACAATGACTTTTTTAAGGAAAAGAAAATAATGATCAACTGTGGGTTATAAAGAGTCCAAATTGCTCTTCCTCTCTACTCATTCTCCTGTGGAGCACTTGAACAAAGAACCCTGTCTTGTATCACACTTTATATTTTTATAAATACCTCCTTTCCCAATACCTTACCTCATTTGATCATCACCACAATCTTAGGAGAGACTTATGGTCGTTATTCATTTTGTAGGTGAGGCTCAAAGGCATGAAGTGACTTTCCTGGGTTACATTTTCCATCAATGGCTGAGCCAAGTCTGGAGTTCTCTTTATAGGTCACCTCTTAAGCCAAAATTCAAATAAATAAATAAACTGTGGCCCAGTGATAAGGGACGGAAGAATATTGGCTCATAAAGCAAAATGTTTTCAGATTCCCTTCATGTAACAGGGAGCATGATTTAGTGAAAAGAACCTGTGAACTAAGGTCAGAGAGAATGTGCTTTAAGTATAATTCTGCCACCTATTAATTAGGTACACTTGGCAGCTTTCACTTCTAAACCCCCAAATCCTTATATGCAAACAGGGGTATTTATATTTATCCTGAAGACTGCTATATCACATGAGAAAGCCTCCGAGGCTCAGTAAATGTTAGTTTCCCTGTCACCACTGGTCATAATCTACTGGTTCATAGAGATAGTGAAGAGCTCGGTCTAATATCTTCTATTACAGGGAGGCCACGCTGGCCAAATGTGAATTCAGAGTGAAGGAAATACCTAGATCTTACTGTGTTTCATTCTTCTTCTTCACACAACCTCTGCATCTGCTTCTATCACGTCATCAATCTTTAGGTAAGAAGAAGAGATACCATCAGGTACTATGATTAATACATAAAAGATGTGCTAAATGTGCAAGGCCGTTCTAGTCTTCATACAATACCAATTCAGAGATTTAATTGTGACGTTATTTAAAAGTACGAACTAATGGGTACTTTGGCCACACTTACTAGATTTGAAATCATTAATTTATTTAGTATTGTAATAACATTGATTTAAATGAACCTTTATAACATAGAAAGTATATAGTATTTAGCAGTAATTAACATCCTTTAATTAGAAAGAAATGCCAAGTAGTTTTCTCTCTTGGCTCTATTGTAGCTAAGTGAAGCTGGATGAAAATTCAGCGTAATCACAAAGGAACAGCTTGTGTTTTATGTTAAATTTGCCTTTAATGTATTAAAAATACTCTTCAGTATTATATTTTATCATAAAAAGGCACATTTGAATCACCAATGTTATAGAATGTGAATAGTCTAAATGTCATAAACCTAACAGATAAAACTATTCACCTAAAGTTGCACACATGGAATATAAAATGAGTATAGAGATTTAATATGTCTGTCCATATGCTCATCAAGTTGTGTAGGTCTTAATACTGGCATTGCTATTATTATTTCTCTAGAATCACAATATAAAATTTCATATTTTCATGTCCATTTACACTAAATGTTACTCCTTGCTAACCAGAGAGGCATTTAGGCAATTGCTGAGGACGAAAATTGCTGACATTTTCTGAATTTCAAATGACAAATGAGATGCTCTTGTCAGTTTACTGTGTAACTTCATAGCATATGGTGCTTCTGCTGGTGGGTGTTATTTCAAAGTTTGCAAATCACACCATGAGAAAGTCCCTCTGGTAGGCTCCTGGAACACTTAGCAACTGTGAATCTAAAGTGACAGTACAGAGGGAAAGGACTAAAAAAAATAGCTTTTTTTTTTTTTTTGACAGTGAGAAGACAGAACAAAGTGAATGATAAGTTAATACAGGGAGGTGGAGGGGTAGAGACACCAATCTAGCAAAAGAAGAAAAGCAGTTTTTTCTTTTACAGGCCAAACCAGGATATTATCTAAATTTTTGAAATAGAGTGTTTAATGTCAGATTTCAGAGAAAGGATAAGAATTAAAAGGCCGACTAGAATTAGAATAATTGTCAACTGTGTAACACAGAAGCTTAGAAATGGAAATGGAGGGGAGATTATTTCAAGGGATAGATAATGGTGCCAAAATTATATCTATACCAGAAATCACAAAATAACTCCAAATAATGAAGATTCGAAAAAAAAGCCTCTGCTATTCAGAATGGGACAGCTTATTTAAAACCAGTTTCCAACAGAGCCTTGTTTCTTTCATTGCAGTTTATTTTAATGAGTCACTTTGTTTTGCTTTGTTCAGTAATGCCCACATTCCACAGTATTTCTATATAATGGTCGAACTATCAGCCAATTAAATGGAAAAGCCAGTGAAATTGGTTGCTGGAACTAACTGACCAGCCAGTTTCATTACAGTAGTTCAGCCAACTGCCCTAAGGACCACTGCTCAAGACTCGTTTTTCTATGTGTTCCTTGTTGGAATCTAAAAATTTCCACTGTTTATCAACCACAAACATTTTTTATTTATGCCTGAAGAGTGCAGAAGCGTGAGTGACTTAAAATAATGTGTTTTTAAGCGTTAAACCTCCCAGTCTTCTTATGTTGAAATCTTTCAATATTTCTATCCCCAAATCTGTGGAATATTAGATTTTTCATGTGAGAAAAGAGAAATTATCCCATTAAAATAAGGAATATAGTGAATGGTATTGAATCTCTAGGTTATTTAACTTACAGCTATTAGGAGTCGAGCCCAGACAGTAACAACAAATAATAATAATAATAGGCAAAATATATTACATTCTAAACATGTCACGTGAATTAAATCGCGTAACCCTCACAAAGCAACTTACTATCCCCATTTCATAAATGAGGAAATTGAGGCACACAGAGGTCAATTATCTTACTCAAGTTTCATGAGAAGTAATGTAGCAGTAACCTTCTTCTAGTATTGATGTAGAATAGATGTTGGTTAATTTGCCTGTAAAACCTTCAGCTCCCCTCCCCACAAACTCTCATCAGCCCTAGGTTGACCATTAGAGCACCACATTTATATTTCATGACTCTGAGGCTTACTCTCAGGTCATAGATAATTGGATATAAGGGTAGATTATCCAAACATTTTCTTTCTCCCAAGATTACTGGACTTATCTTGAAGTTGGGGTGGCCCAGAGACACCTGAGAAAGGAGAAGAGGCCAGTAGGCTGACACAGAGAAGAATCACTGTAGAGAGCAATGAGAATGAGAGGAACCATTGGTAAGAAGGAAAGAGCAAACTCTACCAACATTTTTCTCCTCAGTTCTTGTCTGCAGCAGACCTGGATATATGTTTTGCAGTTCTTCCATGGGAGACCTTATGTAAGTAACAACAAACAATAATAGTAATAGGCAAAATGATCAAAATGCTTTTTTTTTTTTAACCACATTTGGGTGAGTTCCTGTTAAATACAACTAAACCATTCTTAAGAAAACTGTGATTCTTCTTTGAGGGACTTCTGTTCTGCCTCACTCCAAACCAGTCTGAATTGCTACACCAAAACACGTGTTCATTCATGGGCTTCCAAAACATCTATTTTAATTCCCCCAGCATTGAAACTATCATTAGAAGGCAGGGTTGACAAAGCGTAAAAAGAAAGACACCAAGTACTGCTTACTATCCAGAATGTCAGGAATGCGTTTTAATGCGTTTTAATGCGTTTTAGTGTATGTCAAATCACCTACTATACTGCTTGGCATATCAGTCTCTTAAATGTTTTTTTTTTTTGTTTTCACGTATTTAGTAAACATTATAGCAACTAAGAGTTCTATACTTTATAGTTCAATACCAATAGAAATTCCATGCTCTTCCATAAATATGTTAACATGTGCTAAAGTGTACGTGTCTGTTTTCAGTTGGGGTAATAAGCAGTGGAGCAGTGTGGTAAAAAAGAGAGTTAGACTGGTTGATAAAAACAGCATCCACCTGTGTTGATTATGTCGACTTGACTGGGCTAAGAGATGCCCAGGTGGCTGGTAAAATGTTATTTCTGGGTGTGTCTATAGAGTGTTTCCAGAAGAGATTAACATTTAAATTGGTAGACTGAATAAAAAGAAAGACCTTATGAGTATGGGCGGGCATCATCCAGTCCATTAGGGACCTGACTAGAACAAAAAGATGAAGAAAGGGCAAATTCACTCTATCTGAGCTGAGACATCCATCTTCTGCCCTTGGACATCAGCACTCCTGGTTCTCAGTCATTTGGACTCTGGCTGAATTACACTCCAGCTTTCCCAGGTCTCCAGCTTGCAGACAGCAAAGCATGGGACTTCTTGGCCTCTGTAATAGCGTGAGCCAGTTTCTATAATAAATCAATCTCTCTCTTCATATATACATATATATATATACAGACATAAACACACACACACAAATCAGAGTTCACCAGAGACACAGATTGGTTCTGTTTATGTGCAGAACCCTGACTAATACACCACCTAAGACTTGGAATAGTGCCTGGCTCACTAAAAGAGTTCAGGGAATATTAACATTAATTATCAATTTTATTATCATCATTGTACCTCTGACCTCTTCCCTTTCTCAAAAGTATCATTTCTACATTCTTTGGATTAGTATTAATCAAGCTTATTCTCTAAAATCTGTAGAAAGACATTATTGGTGAGTAAATTTGATTTACAGTAGCTGTGTTTCTTTTCTTAAAAATAATGGTTGTCAACGCCCACTACATCTTACTGCTTGCAAATCTTATTTTTTTCTCTATTACTCTAAGAACTACAATGAAACACTCAAAACTTTTGTATAGATTTTGTTCTGTGTGACTCTTTCCTAGTGTATAAAAATTGTTTACCAAAGACATTTTAATAGAACTAGATTTAAATTTACTTTCCAACGGTTTACCTTTTCCAAGATTCTTTAGTAAATGAAGATGTGCATTTCAAGATAAAGGAAGTGGTTGTTTACAGTAATGCTCAACAAAATCCAGGTAGTCATACCGTGCAGCTCTCCAGTTTTCTGCTTTCATTTAATATCAAAGTATCGTAGAAAAGAAGAGAAATGATGTTTAAAAAATTGCAGTATACAGAATACAACAGAAACCATGACAGGAAATATTAGATCGTCTGTTACTTTAGGGCAAAAATATAATATCTTATTTCTTTATAACTTTACCAGACTCAATAAATGTTGACTGAACTAACTGACATTGATTCTGCCCTTAATACATTAGAAATAGAATTTTTCCTTCAACATATAATTAGCATATATCTTTAGAGACTGCCAGATGTTTACAGCAATGCTATCATTTCATTTTATAGAAAGAGATACAAGTAGAAAGAGATGACAAACCATAGCTTCATGCTGCGTAATTCTATGCAAGTATTTATTACTCTTACAGCCCTATTAGTGGAGAAACTGTTGCGATCTGATATCATAAAACATTACCTCTCTCTGACAGATATTGTAAACCAAACTGCTTTTAAGAGCCAGTCAGCCTCAAAATGACAGAAGTCCTGTATCCTCATTAGATTCAGCGTTGGGAAAGGTTTTATCTTTCATCTGTCGCACTTACTTGATGGACATAACATCAATAGCAAGGCCCACATTTATAATAACAAGGTGTCCAGGTGTTCTGTTGACATCAATGCTTGGAGAGTGTGGGCTGCTGTGTCATGGGAAACGAAGCCACCAGGATAGGGAATCAATTGCCATGTAGATGAATTCAGTCAGGCCTGAGACTTGAAGGAGTGCCAAGAGGCTACTAAGTTCAATTTGAAGGCATGGTCAATAAAAATAGCTAAGAGATTACACTAGCACATGTTTCTGGGAAGCAGCCGTCTGAGCAGCACAGTTGCTAAGCGCAAACTGGACTAAGAATAACCTGGAATCCCAGATCTTAAACTGTATTTTCACTCTCTTTAAAATCCTCTAGGGCCATAGCGTTTTCATGAGAGTCAGAAAAAGGCATCCCGTATAGATGAACAAATTAGAGAACGACTGCTTTCTTGTTGGATGTGCCAGTTATCAATCCAGGGCCTCTCAGCCACAAATCCACTTGTCATTGCCCTGCTGATGATACTGGAACATTTCTTTCTTGCCAGTTAGCCTTACATTATGCCTGTCAATAGAGGATGCTGGAGAGACAGTAGAGGAAGATAGGATTCCTTTTCTGGTTCCAGAGTGTATTCTCTTTTAACATGAATGGCACCTCCTCATTGATGTCCTCCCACAGTTCACCATAGGATGACTTCCCAGCAAATTCTGCTTTTGCTGCACCTCAGCAAACTTCCCTGCCATTTAGGGGACACAGCTATGCTCTCTCTAACAAAGCCTGTGGCTCAGCCCAGGTAGACAGGAGTCTTTCTTCTAGATTCATTCCTTATTTGGGTGTTTTGCCTCAGTCAGAGAGGTAATGGCTGATCCCTACATTAGTTATCCCTGTATTGTTTAGACTTGTCTTTACTCTTATCAGCTAATCCTCTACTACTCCAGTCCCCTGTCATAGATAGTTACTCTTTATAATAAACTTTCCTTATATGGTTTCCATCTCCTGACTGACACAGTAGATGAGTTAGAATGGTGGCTCTTTGACAAGATTTAGTGAGGAAAGTTGTCTTCGTACAAAGGAAAAAGTGCCCCTTTCTCCCTGTGGCAGCAGCCCTCACCAGGACATTTTACCTTGCTGGGCGAGCAAGGGCT
>NW_011888997.1:3063098-3087851 GCF_000151845.1 Pteropus vampyrus | reverse complement strand
TTGCTGTGGGTGTTGCAGGGACTCTGGTTGAAAACAGGCTAAGTGATACATCAGCCTTAGTCAGTGACAGTGGTTGAGTCAAGGGACATCATTGCTCTGAGAAGACATTTTACGTATATGTCAGTGTGGCTGAGGATGCTTCAGCCTTTTCAGCTATAATCATTAACAAGGAAAATAATACTGTGAACGTTAGCATATTCAAACGTGAAGGGTGTGTGTGTGTGTGTGTGTGTGTGTGTGTGTGTGTGTGTGTGTACAAACACCAGTTAGGTCTGAGGCCTTGATTAGGAAACACTGTTTCTTCCAGGAACAGAAGTAATTCATTAAATTCAACTTCCAATTTTCCATAGAAGAAGGAATAAGAATAAGACAGAAAATTAAAATTATTACATAATCTCCCAATCTTACTTTCATTACTATTGTTATATTCTTCTCTCAGGGCACCTTAGAAGTGTAAGCAAGTCAGTTTATGAGTAACAAATTGCCTGATTTTAATCCCTTTCACTAATTCATATACCTTGGTAATTTACTTTCCCTTCTTAAGGCAACTGGCTAACCCACAAAGTTAAGGAGTAAGCACGGTTATTATGTCTCTTTCAGATTGAGAAGATCCAGTTTTATGAATTTCACTTTTCAAAGCCAGACTCTTATTGGAGATGCTAATGGATGTAGGAAATGTGAGATATGAAAAAAGATATAGTAATTCACAAGCCATATAATCAATCTCTGAATAATTTAAAATTTCATGTACACTAGACCCTATGTTTTACTTGCAGTTGACACAATTCAGATAACAAAGAGAAGAGTCATCAAAAAACTCAATGAAGAGGAAGTCCATACTGCTGATTCCTGGTCTAAGTTATTCCAGAAGTATCCTAACTAGTACAACTCTTAGGAAAAGATAATACTCATTTAAAGATTATACACATTCACTATCCATTAAAAAAAAATATAGACAATCTTTTTTTTTTTTTTTTAGATTACCTTGTGGCCTTGCACCTCCTTATTGAGTGCACCCTTCCCAAGATATGTTTTAGTTCCTTACACATTTTTTCAGTGCTTCGTTACTGACTTGCACTGCTAATGATCTACAGAGGCCCAAGGACTAAGAAAGTTACAGGAAACCCAAGCTAATGGGCAAAATTCCCAAACAAGAAAGACACAGTGCAGTTCACAAAGTTCTGATGGATTACTGAATTACGTAAAAGTTCTCTTCCTCAATCAAAGCTCTTTGAGTTGATCGTGGACCCAATCTCAACCGGTCACTTAGTTTGTTAGCAAGCATGATAGTTAATTTTATGTGTCAATGTGATTGGACCATGGGCTACCCAGATATTTGGTCAAACAGTTATTCTGGGTATTTCTATGAGGATGTTTTTGTATGAAATTAACATTTTAATTGGTAAGCTAAGTAAAGCTGACTAGAACAAAAAGGCTCACTCATCCCCCAGTAAGAGAGAATTCATTTTACCTGTAGGCAGAAATGGCTGCCTAGGTATAATTTATGCTTATTATAATTATATGGGGTAAGGGTGGGGCAGGAAAAACTTTTTTCTACCCCCAAAGTCTTATCTATCTATTGAAAGTTACCTAAAATTTTCCTTCATTCTTTTTTTTTTTTCTTGATATAGTTCTGAAAGTTCCAAGAATATAACATTCAAACAGTTATTTATACACTTTCGGATCATTTAGGGTCCAGACAGAAAATTGGAACATTATATATTTCAGTAGAGGGAATTTAAAATAAAGAATTGCTTAAACAAATGTTGCAAGAATGACAAAGCAAAAGAATGAACATTGAAGTAACACAGAGATGGTAATTATAGGACGTAGCCACCACTCAGGGCCCCAGGAACAAAGGGAAAAGGTTGGAGTTATCTAAACCTAGAAGCTTAGGTGAAAGGCCCTGCAGAGTTGGAATTCAGCCTTCTCAGTAGGCAAAACTTTCTAGCAGCTTCTGGTACCTCGAGAAGGCAGAAGAGTGGCCCTGTAAATTTAGGACTCAGATCTTTGAGGAGAGACACTTCCCAGCTGTTGCCTCTAAGGTATCTGGGAATAATGAAGCAAGCTGGAGACAGGGACTACTGCTACCCTAGGCTATTGCTAGCAACACACAATCAACATATAAAAATCTAGCCCTATCTCTCTTTCTCTACTGCCCTCTATTGGTCATGCCTAACAGACAAAGGAGAAAGTTTTTGCCAGGTCCTACCCCTACCATCATAAAGTACAGAGAGAAGGATTTCAGTTTGAAAGATAGTAGCTTCATAACCAGCATGCTTATTTTAAATGGAAAGATTTGAAAACTGGTTTTGATATAGAGGAAAACCCGCAGAGATAGATTCTAATGGAAATGGAGGGGAAGATAAATGAAATTACTAGGAGGGTGGACAGCAGAACAGCAAGGTATGCTGGTGACAGTTTTGCATAGTGTCAGCTTTGGCTGAGATATTTGATGTCTCAAAGTAATTATGTGAACAAAGAAAAGTTTAAACTAGTTGTAAATCTTAGTAAGTATATAAATCCCAAAATAATAATATACATTTTTGTTTAAAATTTTATTGTCTATCTAACTCTACTAAGCACAATATAGAAATACTTACCCACCCTAATATTTTGTAAACTTCAATGACTCTGATAAAGGTAAACTTACTGCAGATATAGGAAATAACTATATTAATATAATTGAAACATTAGAACTTAACCACTGTGGGAAATTTACAATATTCCAAATATTTAAAAAGTTAACATTGGATAATTACCATTTGCCTGACAATGTTTTAAGTGCTTTACTTGTATTAACTCTTAGTTCTCACTGTAATCCTATTTCTCTTTTTTTCCCCCATTTTACTGATAAAATGACTGTGACAGAGAGGGTTAAGTAACTTACCAATAATCACACAGCCCTAAGTAGAAGAGTTAATTTTTTTTTATCCAGTTTTCTGACTCTTGAACATTCATTCTACCTCCTTAGAAAAAACATTTTTGGATTAAAAAAAAATATCCCTTCGAGCGCTATTGTCAGCCTCAGTTGCCTTACTATAAATAGGGATAAT
Source organism: Pteropus vampyrus (assembly GCF_000151845.1). NCBI lineage: Eukaryota > Metazoa > Chordata > Mammalia > Chiroptera > Pteropodidae > Pteropus > Pteropus vampyrus. Next base: position 3,084,795 of record NW_011888997.1, on the reverse strand, counting down.
AATTCTTTTGTGATAAAATTATCATAATGTTTAGATAGTAGAATATTTTTTAAATATTCTATAATATGCCAAGATTTGGCATATATGAAGTTCTTAATAAATGATAGCTATCATTTATACTTCTGAATATCTTCATTGAGGTAGTTGAAATATAAGTCATCTGGGTATACATATGATATTTTGGAAATAAACAAAACGATCTCCTGTAACCAAGATGAATGAGTGAAAGGAGCAATCATTCTGACCACTAACACAGACTGATTAACAACAGGATGTTCCGTGAAAGATAGTGTGGATTTTCCTATGCTTTCTAAACGGCTAGTTATATTAATAGATCGTTATCTGAATAATCATCTTAACTTTTAAAATCTAATTTCCCAAGTAAATGGGAAGCAACAAAACAAAAAAATTACTAGCAGAGCCCTGATAGAGGTCTACCTTTTGACCGTTCCACTGGCCCTACTCAATCCACACTCAAAAGGGAAAATGCCATTTTGAAACTGAGATAGTGATGGGCTACAAGGTGATTTATTTTTGTTTGCTTTTTAAAAAAAATTGATGAGTGTATAATGTAGAGTAATGACTGCATTGTGTGATTGTGGATAGAGCAAGTATAATAATATGCTTCTCTAGCACGAAACAATAACTCTGATTCCTTTTCATTATTCTGAAAGTGCATGAACATGTATATAGAAATGCTGTGAACGAAAGCCTTGTTTTGTAGGGTTTTTGTTTAAGAGACCTCATATAAATATCTGTATGTGCCTAGGCTATCATATTGGTTAAAAGTAACTTGGGTGGACCACAAAGAAAAGAATGCAACACTTTGTTCTTGGGGTGTTTTAGGAAATTTTGAAACATAGCTAGAACTATAATACCAAAAGCATTTCAGGTTTGTAACCAAGGCAACTCCTAGCTCGCCGTTTAGGCTTTTCTGTTGATTATCTATTGTAATGCCAATAATTGCATCTGAGAGAATTCTCTGTTTGTTGTGAGAGAGAATTAGCACTTGAAATAAAATAACAGATTTAAATAAATTGGGGGACTCAACAGTGTGACCTGATCTCTTAGGAACAAGCAACAGCTTTGGAATATGACTGACTCTTGTGTATTTGCAGCAGCCTCCAGAGTGAGAGAGTTGTCATCCAGAGTTACTTGAGGTCTTATTGCTGATTACACCAGTTGTTTCTTTTTAGAAACCATTTGTTTCTTTTTAGATTATATTGGAAAATAGTTTAATAAATCCAAACCTGCAAGAAGGCGATACTGAATTTGCAGTGATACGCTTAGTCAAACAACTTGTCTTTACGTGTAATGCTTTGTTAAAAATATTTCCTCCAATTACTGTCATAATTACTCTTTATTGTTATATAAGACTGTATTTTAAATTGCTGTTTATTTTAATTCAGTTGTGAATGGAAAGCTGACAACCTCTGATATTCATCTTCACTTCACCTGCAATTTTTGCTTTCAAAATGAAAGTCGCCATTAGTATTATGACCATTTACTGAAACCATTATATGGCACAAATTCTCAAAATCATTATGAGTTAACCTGTCAAGCCACCACTCTTAGGGAATTTTTAGTAAATTTTAATAAATCTTAAGTCTTCCAGGGGCAAATGAGTTTTCCCTAACTCACCTATAGTTGTTTTCAGAGTCTTATTTACTATTTTTATAAACAATCACTCTGGTTACATGTTTTCATGTTATGGGATTTCTGCTAGGACAATACTCCTAGCCTCTCCCTTCAGCTACTCTGATTTGTTAGTTCAGGAGAAGAAACCAAACATGCTGAACTCAGCCTCTTCTGGACTTTTCTTTTTCAGAGTGAACACGTCCACGGGATGCATGCATTCTCTCAGCCCTCTGCCCTATAGTAAGGGCTCTGCTTCTAGGGGAAAATGGCCCACAGCTGTCAAACTATACCAATAAATAAGGAAATGAGTCTTTTAAATTCAGCTACAAAGGCAAATCTAAAGCCCTAGTCTCCAGTCAGCTTTAGCAATAATAAAGCCGTTGGTTTGATCTCCATGTGCCTATCTCTTCTATCTCTAAATCAGTTCCGAATTCAATTGGGAAAGAGATGTTACTTATTGGCCACTCCAAACAACTAACATATGTTTTCCATATAAAATGTAGTTGATAGATACTAACTAATGACAAAGTCATAGAATGTAAATTCTAGGAGAGCAGAGCTCTTGCTTGTCTGGTTCACGGCCATTTCTCTAATACATTGAAGCTGTTAAAATTTTTGTTGAATGTCTGAAGCTTCTCTAGTTTAGATCACAAATATTCTCACTCACGTTTCAGAATAAAGCATTTGGGGTAAATAAAGCATTCATATTTTTGTAATACCCAAAAGATTAATGAAAGATGATCTCAGTGTAAACGAAGGGACCAGAACCACTGCAGAATCGTTGAAATATTCACAGAAGAGATGGACAGTGTTATGTCCATGAATTGGAATTTAGGCTTATCCAGGGCTTGTTCTCTTCTGGGCTGGGAATTCTCAAGGGATGGACAAAGGACAGGAATATTGACATAAGCCAGTGGTAAAGGCTAGTCCTAAGGAACACAAGAAAAGGATCTGAGGACATGAAAGCTGGATCACAAAGTAGATATAGAGCTCACATGATACTGGGTATGAAATGATTGAAGAGTAATGTCTGAGCCACTGCTTCCAACAGGATGCGTAGACTGACAGAATATCATGGCATGGGACACTGGGAACTATGTTTTCAAAACAGGAAGCTGTTCTTGTTGCCAACTAGGATAGACTTTAAAATCTACATTTTGATTCTATCTGCCTAAGACACAGTAATTGGCAGAGAGAGCTCTAGCAGGACAGACTAGTCTAAACTAAAAACAAGAAAATGAGGAGTGTAAGCACCTAGAACTCTATCTCTTAGATGGAAGGAAACCCCCAGGAAACTTAAAGAGAACTGCAGGCATTTGCAAATGAAAAGACCAAGAATTCATTCCAGAAACCTCAAAACCCAGAAATAGAATCCTAGAGCAGAAGAGTGTAGAACTAGTATGAGGACACCTTGCAGAGAGTAATTGAAACTAGAACAAAAAGAACAAAGAACTAGAACTAGAACAAAGAGGAACTGGTAGGTCATCTTCAGTTACAGTGTTTATAATTCGTTGTCTATAATTAGGCCTAAGAATAGCAAAATGTATATAGCTCTCATTCTTGTGTATGGATTTAGGCATTCCCTAGAAAACTCTTAATGAATTCCCAAGGCTATATCATTCTTTTGGATATCGTTATATACAGGACTCAAGTATTAAGAGTTAACATTATAGTGCCTACCATGAGTAAGAACGAGCCAACAGAATTGCATAATTCTGTCTTAATTAGGCATATTACTTAGGTAACCAAGTCCCTGGAGTTCTGGAGTAGTGCCTAAGTGCAGGCTCTAGAGTTAGAGCACCTGGGTTTGAACTCTGCACAGCCACCTACCATCCAGTTGTAAAAGCCTGGGTCAGTTACTCATCGCTTTTACCTTCAGTTTCCTCATCTGTATAAATGTACAAATAGAGATTATAATAGTACTCAGATCATAGTTATAGCAATAAGGTAAACCATATACATTAAGTATTTGTATATTAATGATTGTTTACTTGTTCATATCAATTTAATGAGTTTTTCAAAATAGATAATTCACATAAAGCCCTTTGCACAGTGACTGGCATATGATTGAGTTAATACAAATGGTGAGGTATTACTATTAATGGATCCTGCAAACATGTTCTGAGTCCTTGCTGTGTACTGAGTGACTATTGAAAATCTGCTTAATATCTAGCTACAACTATCTAACCATACTTTATATATATTATTTATTTCATGAAATAAAATTATCAGCCTCTTTAAAGCTGATGATTTTCCTTTTCTCTATAATAGCACTAAGTTTTTTCCTTCCAAAAGGCACAAACACTATATGATTGGACTGCCTCTCCCAATCTACTTCTCTCCTTGCCTGTAGACACTTTACTGACCAGTGGTGGGCAGGGTGATCAGTAAGCCATGGATCCTCTGATTTTCCCATCCTGGTGTTATTCAAGGGAGTTTATTCCCATTGCCTATTTCCTCCTCTTTTCCTCTCTTCCCTCCTTCTTCACATGTTTCTAAGCCTCTATCATGTACACCATATAGAGCTAAAAGCTGTAGAAATCTCAAGAAGCGCATGCACATGCACACACTAGTATTTCACGTTCTCAAACATTTAGTATCCATTGCGGAGACAAGACATAAAAAGTTAAACATATGAGTTGAATGGCAATACAAGGCACAATTGTAAGACATGTACTAAGGCTATTTATGATACGTGATCGATGATGTTCCTTACAAATTTAACATGTCACACTGTCTATCTCTGCTGTGAATAATTTAGAGTTTTTGATTTCTTTCACATAGAGACAGCTTTACTCTATAGGTCACAATGATGTAGAAATTACCTAATTCCAGTGATCCTGGATGAACTTAACACCTTAAGCAGTAATTAGTTGAGATCCAAATGACTACATAAAGGAAATTCAACACTAGTAACATTTCTGGAATTTAATGCAATTATTTGTTAGGCTCTCAAAATTGTCACCAGATTCCTACCAGAGTATATATGAGCACAAAATGTGAAAAGAAAATTGCTGACTAATGATACACAGAATTATTTTAAATAATGATGTTTCAATTAGTGGGATTAATGTTTTTGAAAAATGTGATGTGAAACACAGACACTCATATAGAAGGAACAACTTAGAAAATAGTAATGCTTAATGGACTGGGGTGATAACTCCTAGCAAATTCATATGAACATGTAATACAAGGGGGTATAGAAAAAGAAAGTACTATGACTTCAAGTAGACTAAGCAAAGAAATCACATTGTAGATCAAGGAAAATATAGGCAGGTCTGTTTATATCTCCTTGATGAAACACTTTTGGAATAATACACATGATCTCACGATTTCAGCACAAGGAGACGTTGAAAAACAAAGGAGATTCGGATGTGAAAAGCACAAGCGATTATAAGGACCTGCCAGATTGATTTATGAGGCATGAATGGCACAAAAACCATATATGTGTGCATATATGTGAGCATCTCCTGCAGAAACCCAATGATTATCAAAATAATTATAGTCTTCTTTTGCAGTTCTATTGTCAAGGATAAGCATTTGTTGGCTCAAGTAAGATCCCTTGCCTTTGAAGAGGAGATTATTTTTAAATTTGTCATCAGGCAGACCTTATCCAGGAAAAAAAGTATGTGCAATTCATATATAGTTGTAAAATTCAAGCTCATTTGTAACAAACTAAAGAGACTGTAGTTCTAAGGACAAATGGTTTCAGTGGCAATAGAAATAAAAAATAACCTTAGCTGATAGATAACTAGTAGTTACTGCTGGACTTATTCTTGGCCAATAGCCCAAGTGCAGTGTTTAAAATTTTATAAATATAATATCTTAAAGAGAGAGATGACTAATAACCTTAGGAGAGGAGAGGTAATAGGATGGGGAACAATGAAAAAAAAAATAAAAGGCTAAAGAATGAAATGTGCTCATTCAGTGCCACAGTGTCTTAGAAATTGTAAAAAAGCTAGAACTAATCTAATTATCATCAGGAAGGTGCTTAAAATTACCTTTGTTCATTTAATAAAATATAACTATATTTTGTCACAAATTACTGAATTTATTTTATGAATATGTAAAGAAAAAGAATGTTTTAAATGTAGGATAAAAAATAAACCTTGTAACAGATACTATTTACTCAAAAGGCTGACTATGCATATATAAATGTTATGAAAGAAATAACTTCAAATTCCTTTTGTAATCAACTGACATTTTGGCATTTTATAGTGAACTGCAAAAAAAGGCAACAGTAAATGTGAAGAATTTTATAATACATATCTCAGAAATGATTGCCTTTCATTTAGAATATATTCAGCATGATTTATTTTTTATTTGGAAATAATTGCCTGTAAGTGGTATAAAGAAAAGGAAAGTTGTAAGCAAGCACACAACTTGTAAAACAAAAGTATTTTAATCATTTGGTTCCACATATATTTATACTTGAGTTTATGGGAAGTGTTTTGAAATTCATACAGAGTATTGAAAAAGAGTTATAAGACAAGTGATTCAAATTGTGGTCAACCAAGTTATAAATCAAAATATAAATGTACTTCACAGTATTTTATTTCCAACATAGTTCATAAAATAACCTGTTCACTTGCTGAAACAGTATACAAATTTTAAAATTTATTTTAGTCAGAATTAACATCTTTTGAAAAAGCCAAAATTAGCTATAAGCATATTACTCCTCTGAACAAAAACTTTCAGTTGTTCATCATTGTTTATTGAATCAAATGAACAATATTCAGCTTATAGGCAACTCAAATATCTTTCCCAGTCTTCTACACAGTATAGATGACTCAATTTACTTTTCCTATTTCATTAATTCATGCCTTATAACTTAAGAGTCAGTTACTTCTTTTTGAAGTGAACAGAATAATTTTAAGAACCTTCCTAATCATAGCTGAATTGTTTCAAGTTCTTAGACGATATCTCATGTGTTTATTCTGGGCTAGTTGTCACAAAATCAAATGCCTATCTAGTGCATGTGGATAACCAGAATAGGATCTGGAGGGGGCCACACAAATGGGAAAGGATGCATCCTGTCTAAGGGTCAGCTTTCACACAGCTCTGACTGTTGAATTGCAGTATTGGTATGGTGCCTCTGGTTGCTAGTTCTTACAATTTCTTAAGAGAGGCTAGAAATCTAAATTTTATGTGAAGCTTCCAACTTTTGAATGTGGGGATTAATTCAAAAAAAAAAAAAGAAAGAAAGAAAGAAAAAAAGAAAAGAAAAATATATATCATGTAAATCCAAAAAGAAAATGAAGTTTCCAGTCTGAATCTGGTCCACGAACTTCATTTTAACTTCTGTGGCAAATTCTAAACCAACTAAACCCTTAACCCCCCATTCAATTTTTGGCTCCAGTCTCCTTGTTCATGCCAATTTATGTGTCAGGCAGGACAGCCACTTGCCCTCTCTTCCTGCCATTTCACTTTGAAACATCCCCTGATCCACTTCTTTATGAAACCTCCCCTTTTTTTCTCCAGATCTTTTTTTTCTCTGAACCCACATACTAGTAAACCTTTTCCTACATCAAATTCTGCCATGTACCTAATTATGTATGTGTTTTATTCTTATTCCTAACAGTATAAACCCCCTGAAGACAGATATTATTTTACTGTGTTTGACATTTAGGAGACAATTCAGTAAATGCTTGTAGAATTGAACTGAATTGGATATGGAGGATATCATTTACAGGTGCTCTATCAGAAATATTTTTCATGGAGACTCTTATTTGAGCTGAATATTTACAAGGCTAAAGTCTAGTGAAAAAAATCAGTCGAATCATGTTTTCTAAACAGATGGTGCATCTGTGTTTCCTCATGTAATATCCTGATTTTGTATAGTTGTCATAATTAAGTCATAGTTGCCTGCACAATCTTTGGTAACTTAAGAATCCTTGCAATATATAGACTTTTAAGTATGTTCCAATCCTGATCAATAACTGCTCCTGCATTTGATTTAGTACAGATTGTTTTGGAGTGGATTTCCCTCTCTGACCTCCAACAATTGGTGAAGTCCTTCTTGATTTCAGTTTGGGAAGGCAGGCAGTTTACACTGAACTAGCCTATATGGTTAATTCCGTAAATGACCCTTGGGCCTGGATGCAGTATTTTCTGGCTTTCTGGTTGTTAAAAGCTTGGTCTAATGCTTGAGTTAGTATCATGGGGCACCCAATGGAGCTTGAGGTGTGTTGATAGATTTTTTTTTCACTCTCTTGAGCACTAACTACATTTATTCATAGAGCATTATTTAGAAATTATTATTCATACTTTTTTTGTTTGTTCTGTATAAAGTGCATTGTTTACAAGACAATTAGATGTGTGGTGGAAAGGTGAAATTAAAATCTAGAGATCAGCTGTTCGATCTTGAAAAACAAGGAAGTTACTTGAGCACCCAAATCTAGTTTTCTCATGTGTAGGATTTAAAAAAAATGATATGCTGCCTCTTAGAGTAATCCTTATTTTAGGATTAAATGAAATAAAATATGCAAAAAACCTTTGGGAATATGCTTTTCAAGGGTTCACTATTGTTTATTTAAAGAATTTATGTACTTGTTCTTTGGTGGTAGATATCTAGTTTCTTGGGAACTCTTTTGAGTCAGCTAGAACAAATTAGATCAAATCCATGAGATTATGTATTTTCTATGGCTGCATCACTCAGCAGTGGCAACACCGAGTAGTCATGACAGAAATCTCAGATTCCACAAAGTCAAAAATAGTTAATATCTGGGAAGCGGGGAGGGGGGAAGTAGAAGAGGGGAAAATTTAAATCATTTTTTCAATTAAAAAACTAAATTAAAAAAAGTAAAAAGTTTGCTGATTCCTGAATAGCTTTTCACTTGCAGGAGATATTCAAACATTTGGTTTCAAGTCTGAAGTTGAAGAGCACCCCAACTAGACCTTTTTAGATTTACTGTTTATTTTTCCTGTGGTCACAGGGTAGGAATGAAAACACCTGTGGGACTTGGGACCAGAACAATAATTACTTCTCAGTCTTATCTCCTGCAGCCAGGAGAAAACATCTGCTTTCTTAATTCTGTTGAGAAGGGCAGAATTAAAATTCTCTAGGGACTTTTGCTGTATCTCTGGCACAGAGAGGGAAAGGTGGAAGGCAGGCAAGCACATTTCTGGTTTAACCAAAGTTGTGCAAATCAAATTAGCTGAGGTGAAGCCTTAGCTTTAATGTTTAAACCTAAATAGGTCTCATTGCTGTTCTTGTCCAATGGGTGGATATTGGCGAAAGTCCCACTAATGCTTTGATTTGTTTAATAAGTCGTTTTTAAAAATCAAATGGATCACTGGGCAGGAATTTGACCAGAAACACCTTCCAAGTGATAATTAGCTTGCCAATTTTTTTCTGAGTTTTATGTTACCATAAATATTCATGACACATTCCCTATCAAATTGTAAGTTCTTCAGGAAACACTGTTATCAGTTTAAGAAGAACATGAATCAGACTGATAAAGCTAATTGGTTAGGGTTCTTTTTTTCTCCTTCATTTTAAATAAAGCTGTCGAAAGTTCCCAGGGTAATGAAGAGCTTTGTTGTTATGACAACTGCTTATTCCTTTCCCTTTGAAGAAGCTTGCGATGTGATAGGCAACACATCAGGAGTAATTAAAACACATGATAAGGGAAACACATTTGCTTAGAGGAATAAACCAGCACAAACTTAAACCATTTTACTGGTTTTTAGTTATTATTTTCATGGCAGTAAATCCACATAATCTGAGCTGGTCATTTGTGCCAATTTCCACTATTTTTTAATCTAAGAATTAGATTAAGAATTAGAGAGGGTGTAGATACACACCAAAATCTTTTTTGCCCAGTGCTTCTCATTGTCTAACCTAACTCTTCTCTAGATGGTCTGAAACACCAGAAGTGATGGTTTATCAGCGAGATGGGGCACACTCTAAAATGATTCCAAAAACTCACTTGATTTACTTACTCTGATTTCTTCAAGCAAAAGGGAAGTTGTACTATGGCTTTCGAGCTCACTTCCTGCTACCACAACGCAGCATTCACTTGTTGCATTGTGCCAGGCCCTTTCATATTCCCTTTTTCCTTTAATCTCTCCAACAATGTAAGGAATTTGTTGGTATTATCTCTGTTTCACAGAGAAAGAATACAATCCTAGAGAAGTCTAAAGAACCATTCAAGGTAATCTGGCTGAAAATAGTTAATCAAGAATTCAAACTCAAGTCTTTTGACTCCAATTGAGCTTTACAAGATACTATAGCTTATAGATGCTATAGGAGAAAATCGATTTGAATTATTAAAATATAACAGATAATTCTCTGAGATATGCTACTACTGTTACTCTAATTCCTCCTCATTTGTTTGCTAAACACTTAGCCTAACTAGACTAATACATTTTCCACCTAGTTCTACGTTATGAACCAACCATTGGGGGTTATAAAAATTTAATGGATAAAACACAGATTCTTTTCTTCTTTAAAAAATAATGACAGGCTATAAAATACCAGAGTTTCCTCACATGTTTTAAGGATAAGTATGGTTTTATGAAATCTTTTTTATAACCTTATATTACTCATATATACTTAGTTATAAGTCATGGTCTAAAAAGTTTGAAAGCCGCCTCTCTGAGACTATTATTTTCCCCCCACTGATTCTCTAATTTTATTTTACTTCACTTCTCTTTTTCTGCCTTTTTTGATGCTGATAGACATGAAATGCACTGGCAAATATTTGTTTTTAATAAATAGTAACTGCAAAAACTGACTTGGCTACTTCTTCCAACAATTATAATTTTAAAAAGTATACTGTCCTTCTTACATGAAATTGAAGATTCTATTTTGCCATCATGAGAGTCAGGGAACTCAGACCTCAATGAAAATGATGCTGTGGCCATCTCAGTCAAACTGCCATGCATATATTTACAAGCTTTTCTTTCCTATTTTCTGTGAACCTCTTAAGCTTAACTGAAGGGTTCCTGGAGCTTAATTATTGCTATTCTTGGAAATAGCCACAGAAAATTGGGGAGGAAGTTATGTGAGAAGAATGAATATGAAAGTGTATTGGATAGATGTAAAGACAGAATAGACTTCTAAAAAATATTCTTGCCAAAAATATTTAACTCGAATTTATCAAGCCTCTAACCTAATCTGTAGTGTCGAGGAAATACAAGGGATAGAGGTACAAGTTAAATGACACCATAGAGAAATAGACAAATCCAGAGTGTGGGATACTCTAAAAGACAAATTGATCATGACTTTTCAAAAAGGAAATGTCATGAAGAAAAAAGGAGTAGGATTTAGGTCTTAGATTAAAAAAGTCTAAAGAAACAGTTAACAACTAAATGTAATGAGTGAGACCTGACTGAATACTAGTTAGAAAAAGAGTTTATAGAAGTCATTTTTTGGAATAATTGAGGAGAGTTAAATATGGACTGGATATCAGATATTCAATATGAAATTGTTAATTTCCTTAAGTGCAATAATATTATAATTATGTAGCAAAATGGCTTTATTTTAGGACTTGGTGAAGTATTTAAAAATGAGGTTTCGTGTTCACAATCTGTAATTTACTTCTTAATGATTCATCTATCTATCATCTATCTATCTATCATCTATCTATCTATCATCTATCTATCTATCTATCTATCTATCTATCTATCTATCTATCTATCTATCTATCATCTATCTCTCATCTATCTCTCATCTATCAATCATCTATCATCTATCTAAGAAGAGAAAGAGATAGACTGAGCAAGTGTGACCAAATATTTACAACTAGTAAATCTAGGTTAATGATATATGGGGTTTTTTTGGTATAATCTTACAATTTTTCTGTTTAAAAGTTTTTTAAAATAAAATTTGGGTGAACAAAGAATGCATATAGTAGGATTCTATTTAAGTAAGATTCAAAAATAGATAAGACTAATCTATGGCTTTAGATGTTGGGATATAGATTACCTCTGGAATGACTGAAGGTATTATGATTGGGAGGGAATACAAGAGAATTGAGATCTAAGATTTTTCTAAAACTTGAGAAGTGGTTACATGGCTATCTTCCCATTGAGATAGATCATCAAATTGCATGCTTATTATTTGTGCATTTTGTACTTGCAAAATTAGAAAGACAGAGTAGAACAGTAACATTCTAGCATAGCTTGTTTCTCCTGGGGCTGAAGTGATTGGTTTTCAATATGAGGAAAGGGAAGGTAAAACTCTGGGCTTATAAAAGGCTATGTCTGAGTTTTGGCAAGACCTTCAGAAATCTCTTGAGTTTGAGGAAATTGAGACTTAAGCTATTTGGTATAGTTTATGCATGTAGCTAAGTAAAAAATTTGCCATTAGAATTGCTTACTTAAATATAAGGTAAATTACAGTAATTAAGTGATTTTCACTTTAGATGTTGAACTTGAAAGCGCTACTATAAAACATTTCGTTATCTACTGCTTTAAGTTCATTAGTGTACAGTAGTGTTATAGCTATTTCTGGAAGATTTTTACAATAAGATCCAAATTACTTTTTTTATGATAAGAGAGCTGGTACTCTATCTTCTAAGGGTAATGGTACTTCTAGGTGGAATGGAATCTAGTTTGTGGGCAAAAATAGATTTCTCTGAATCGATATCTTTCTCAGTCTTTGATCTTGGGTTAAGAAGAGAATAAGTAGTTCTCCTCACTCTCTACTACTCACCCCCCCTCCCAACACCATGGATGGTTGCAGATCTACTGGATGATGGTTTAGAACCTATTCATTTACTATGGCATTTGCTGCTCAAAGGTGGTTAAGTCCTATAGTGGTATAAGATGGTCTTAAAGGATAGTATGGTGATTCTGTATGTATCATGACAGTTTCTGGGAAATAAAACCATTCACCATGACCTGAGTATTATTTATCTTTCTCCTAACATAGTCATCCCTTCTTTCATTCATTTGTTCAACAGAGTCCTTCACCCAAATGTAAGTTTCATGTGGGCAGGGACTTCGACTGTCTTGTGCACCGTTGAATCCCTAGTACCTGTACCTGGCACATGGGAGGTGCTCAGAAACTATCTGTTGAAATAATGAATGAATAAATGTGCTTTGAAGACTTACTATGTGTCCAGAGTTATTCTAAGCATATGAGAATTGGAAATTGAAGCTTACAGAGCACAACAGTGGACTCCTCTGCCTCCCTTGAATTTAAGGGATTTTAGCTCAGAGTTTATATCCTCAACTAATATGTTAGTTAAGGTAATGCTAACTGCTATAACAGGAAACCCCCCAAATCTTAGGGGTTTTTCACATCAGACATTTATTTTTTACTTAGGTAACTTTCAAAGTTTTTGATTGGTACTAGTTAAAGTGAGGGAGGCTCTGATACACTCGACACAGACATCTGAGCTCACTCTGACCATTGATATCCAGCTGGCAGAAGAGAAGGGATAAAGGAGGCACACTTTTTTTTTAACCATCTTGGCTTGAAATTATTCCTACCACTTTTGCTCACATTGCATTGGCAAGAACTAACCATACCCTTCCTTAACCCCTACTCTATGTGCAGTGGAGACTGAGCAAGTATGGCTACATGGGTGTGTGCAGCCCAAGACCCTAAGCTCAGAAGAACTCCATGTTGGGTTTAATGCTCTGCTATCCTATTTTGAAATTCTTAATAATTAAAATTAAAAAAGGGTTCTGCGTTTTTATTTTGTACTAGACCATACATATCATTTTGCAGGGCCCGAGGCTGAGAAATATAATCCGTGACAGGGCAACCTATTTCCAAAGACAATTCTACATTATGGAAGTGGATTATGAGTATTTGGTAAACAGTGAGCAATTTTTACTGTACTTGAGTATTGTTTCCATGTTGGAAGCAAATACGAGTCCACATGATATTTAAAAATATCTGATATTTAAGAACCCCCAGTAGCCAGGTGAAAAGAGTCAGAAAACTGATGCCGAACTAATGCTTTCTTAGATGACAGAATTCCACTAACTTGGCTGGGAAAAATTTAGAGTAGGAGCATATCGTAATAGAATGGACATCTTCCACACAAGGTCCTATGGAAAGACAACATGGCCCAGATATATGTGATGACTGTAACTACAAGAGAGCTTTTCTAGTACTTTGAATTAAAGAAATATTTAATAAGTATATAGTATGTGTCAGTCATTCATTTATAGTTGTGATACTACAGTTAAAATAGAAAAGAAAATCCCTGCTTCAGAGCTTATATTTAATGCCATTCTTTTATATTTTAAAAACAAATTTATAGGACTATAACTGACATACAATAAACTGCGTATATTTAAACATATAATTTAATATTAATTTAAAGTAATATAATTTAGCATGTATATATTACTTGTTATAGCCCCTCTTCACCCCATTCAATACCCAACCATTGATCTGCTTTTTATCAATATGGATTAGTTTGTATTTTCTAGATGTTTATATATATGTTCTATTTTTTTTTGGTCTGACTGCTTTCTCTCAACATAATTATTTTGATATTTATCCATGGAATTCCACTGTATAGATATATCATATTGTTTATCCATTTATTTGTTGATGGATATTTTAGTTGTTTTTCAGTTATTGACTATTACAAATAAAGCTGCTGTGAACATTTGTGTTCAAGTTGTTGTGTGGAGATAGGCTTTCATATCTCTTAAGTAAATACCTAGGAATGGAATAGTTGGTATAGGTATATTTTAACTTTTAAAGAAATTGTTTAACTGTTTTTCAAAGTGGTTTTACCATTTACATTTCCTCTAGCAGTGTATGAGAGTTCCAGTTGCTCCATTAGTAGTTTTAATTTTTGAGATTTTAATAGGCATATCATGGTATTTAATGGTGTGGTTTTAATTTCCATTTTCCTAACTACTAATGATGTCTTCTATTCAATACAGTTTTTGTTATTTCTGCTTTATAGGCTAATTATCTTTCAAGGAGAGTTAAATAATAAGAAAATAGTTTATATATTATCTATATAGTTTCTAATGTATTATTTTAGCTTGTGCATTTAAAAAATATTTTGCTTTCATTTTTGAAAGATAGTTTTACTGGATACAATATTCTAGGTTGACAGTTTTATTTTCCAAGTACTTTAAAAATGCTGTTCCACTGTCTTCTTGTTTGTCTTGTTTCCAGTGAGAAGTCTGTTATCCTCATTATCTTTGTTCTTCTGTATATAATGTGACTTTTTTTCCTCTGACTGCTTAAAAACTTTTTTTTTTAAATATGGGTTTTAAGCAGCTTGGTTTTGATGTTCTTTGTTGTAGTTTTCTTCACGTATATTGTACTTGGTATTTGTTGGCTTCTAGGATTTGTGGGTTTATAGTTTTCATCAAACTCAGAAAAATTTGATCATTATATCTTTAAATATTTTATCTATCTGCCCTCTCTCTTTTGTAGATACCAATTACATGTATATTTAGCCACTTGAAGATGTTCCACAACTCATGGAAAATCTGTTCATTATTTTTTAGTCTTTTTTCTTTCTGCGTTTCTTTTTGGATAGTTTCTTATTCTATGTCTAAAAATTCACTAATATTTTCATCTGCAGCATCTGATCTCTTGTCATTCCCATATGGTTCATTTTTCATTCTGGCATTGTAATTTTCATTTCCAGAAGTTTTATTTGTATCTTTTATATATTTTCATGTCTCTACTTAACATGTTCAGTCTTTCCTCTAACTTAGCGAATATACAAAATACAGTTATAGTAACTATATAAATATCCTTGTCTAGTACCAATCCCATCACCTGTGTTATTTTTAGGCAGAATTCTATTATGGGGCATAATTTTTATATACTCCAGGAAGACTCACTCTAGATCTCTAGAGCTCTGTCTGTAGTTCTCTCCTCTCTGGTTACCCTTCCTTATGAATTCTAGCTGCTGTGACCTACCTAGACTTGCTCTGTTACCTCAATTCAAGGACACCTCTGGGCTCTATCTGGATTCTCCTTTCCTGTATTATTATTATTTTTTTTTTTTAGTTTTTTTTTTTTTTTCTTCAGGCAGAGGGGTAATTCTGGTTGCTTATTCATCTTGGCTGGAAGTGAATGCTTGATCACCCCTTAGAATTTCACTACCACCAGCACCCCCCACCCCTGCTTAAAAAAAAAAAAAGACACTGGAAGAAAATTGAATATTGGTGAAGAATATAAATTCCTTGCCCACAATTGATAGTCGATAAATGAATGATGTAGTTTATTTGGAAGAGATACTTCTGGGAAGAAATGCAAAGGAGGAAGAGAAGCAGAATGTATTTGCATTCATCATACCACATCTTGTTGTTGGGGATAAAAGAAGCAGAGTCTTCAGTGATGTCATTCATCAGATATTACTGGTTTAGTAGCAAGTGTAGATATCAATGAAAGGAAGTATTACTGTACAGCAGAATGGGAACACTTCAATTTTTCATGCTAATGTCTTCATAGGAGTAAAAGAAAACACATTTTAGCAGATGCTAAAAAAAAGGTAAAATGTATAGTGTCTACACCATAAAATATTTTTGGATTGAGATGTGCAATTCGTGAAATAATGTCACAATACTTCAAAGACCAGTCTCCTACTGCTCTGATTGTACCCTGAACTTTCTTTTTTCCTCACCTATGAAACAAAATGTTGCATGAACCAGTGATGTTTGGGGAGAACCCAGTATGTCGATGAAGACATTATCTTAGCTCTGTGGAATG
The DNA here is from genome assembly GCF_000151845.1 of Pteropus vampyrus. Classification (NCBI taxonomy): domain Eukaryota; kingdom Metazoa; phylum Chordata; class Mammalia; order Chiroptera; family Pteropodidae; genus Pteropus; species Pteropus vampyrus. The sequence goes on along the minus strand of NW_011888997.1, from coordinate 3,068,504 downwards.
GGGAATCCTGCAGCCTGAAAAAAATGGGAGACTGTTGTGCCTACCAGCATTACTGTGAGCACATTATTCATCACATTAAATGGAGGACCACTTAAAGTTTGGAAAAAAATAAAACATAGACTAAGCCACTGAGTATTATATCATTCTTGAAATACAAACTGTCCTGTACTTTTCTTTTAATCCACTTAAGTACCTGAAAAGGTTGTTTTGTTTAAAATTTTTAGTTTAATTTTATTTATTTATATTTATAAATAACTTAGATTTTTTTCTGTTACAGTAGACATACAATATTATATTAGCTTCAGGTGTATAGCATAGTGATTAGACATCTGTATAACTTATGAAGTGATCACCCTGACAAGTCCAGCACCCATCTGACACCATACATATTTATTGCAATATTATTGACTGTATTCCCCATTCTATACTTCACATCCTTATGACTTTTATAATTTGATAATTTGTACATCCCAGTCCGCTCCTCTTTTTTGCCATCCTCCCCAACTCCCTTCCACCTGGCAACCATCAAAATGCTCTCTGTATCTTTGAGTTTGTTTTGTTTGTTCATTTATTTTGATTTTTGGATTCCACATATAAGTGAAATCATATGGTATTTGTCTTTCTCTGTCTGACTTATTTTACTTAGCATAATACCTTCTAGGTCCATTCATGTTGTTGTAAATGGAAAGATTTCATTCTTTTCTATGGCTGAGTAATATTCTATTGTATGTATGTACTACATCTTCTTTAACTATCCATCTATCAATGGACACTTAGGTTATTTTCATATCTTGGCTATTGTAAATAATACTACAATGAACATAGGGGTGCACATGTATTTTCAAATTAGTGTTTGGGGTTTCTTCAGATAAGTACCCAGAAATGCTGAGAAGGTTTAAGAAGGGATTTTAATGATTTAATACAAGAACTGTGCACAGAATTGGCAAATCTGAAAAAAATTTTGTTTCTCCTTTGAACTGTTGAATAAAGAATGGCAGAGTTTCTGAGATTGCAATATATGGCTTATTGGCATAAAAACCCTGTGTCACAAGGGCCATTTTAGACAATGGGAATGTAGCTTCATTTTTACCCACTGAGGTGGGATTCCATTCCACTGACTTTCACAACATAGCCCATGTCATTGAGTTGGGAACTAAGATGAGCTAACACCGTGGTTTCTATATGGTAGATGACAAACACTGCAATCTCCCTAATATATTTTTCAAATCGAAATAAGTATTTTTATAGTTACTTCTATATCATGAAAATTCAGTTTCTTCCATACACAGGCAGCATGAGATTGTTGCAAACATCCTCTGATGAATCCTAAATTATCTTGCACTTGTTATTCATTTGTTTTTGTTAACTGTGCAACTCCATTGACCTCTCAGCATGCAGATATTTCTGGGAAGGGTCTCACACATCTCATGGTGAAAGTTTTTAACAGATCATTTTTTCTCTTTCACAGAAGAGACTGGTCAACATGAAAGGCTGAATACCTTGAGAGAGGAAGGAATAATAGAAGGAATGTAGCAAAGGAGGACAAGAACCAAAGATATACCTCCTACTTCAGCATTTTGCTAAGGAGCAGTGATGCCATCATTTATTCATTCATTCATTCAATTCGACAAACATTTATTGAGTGTAAACAAATTATTTTTTATATCTTTCTTCTTTCCAAAAAGGATTTTTGTGTTGTGTACACACACACCCACCTATGTTCTCAATGTGAACATGAAGTAAACCCAAGGCCACAGAATAACATATTACAGAAAAATGTAAAAAGTGGCTGATCATAGCTCAAGGTTTATAGAAAGTGCTCTGTAAATGAATGTGTTATGGGTTATGACAGGCGCAATTCAGAGGAAAGGAGAACTCCCAGAAGAAAAGTGGTAGGATTGGTGAGTAACTAGAAGTGGAAGTCGCCCCAAGATTTCTGGCTTGGGCAACTAAGAGTCATTATAACAGATATAAAATACAGTCAAAGGAACAAATTTAGGGAGAAGATAATGAGTTCAGTTTTGGAAATATGGAGTTTGAAGGCAATATCCAGTTGGCATTTGGGTATACTGGCCTGGAGCTAAGGAAAGATGTTTCTAAACTGGAGGTAGAGCTTTTGGAGTTATCCGTTTTTAGGAGGTAGTTTACTATGTCAGTTGATGGGATTGCCCAGGAAGATTGAATACACTGAAAAGAAGGTCAAGAATAGTATAACAACTTTAATGGGCAGCACAAACAATGTGGAAAAGACAGAATTGGGAGTAGGGGCACAGAATTGCAAGAAAGAAACCAAAAGATGGTGATGTGACTGAAACTAAGAGAGGTGAAAATTTCAATGGGAATAAAAATAGATAGTGGTGGCAAATGCTTTAGAGGGGTTAGTGAGACCAATTTAGAAATTGGAAACTGGGGAACAACTCAGATATTTCCAGTAATGTAATGGAAGTGAAAGCCAGAATTCAGTAGGTTGAAGAGTGAATGTCAGGGAAAGATGCATAGATGTTAAGTGCATCTTTCAAGTTAGGTTAAGTCTATTAAATCCCCAAATTGTGGTCTCTGGCCAAGGAATTATATTTTGCTACTAGGAATTATCAGAGATGTGCACAAAAATGTACATACACAGATATTCATCAAAACATTATTCATAATGATAAAAAATTGGAAACAACCTTCATGCTCAATTATAACATTGGTTAAGTAATTTATGATTTTGTCATATGATAAAAAGTATTCTGCTGTTAAAATTTTGTTCAAGAAGTATACAGATATAAAAAATGCTTGTAAATATGTTCTCTAAGACATTTGTATTGAGACCATATTCATTTTGTAATTTTGGAGAAAGTTATTAAAAATGCTGTGTATACTCAAACTAAGCCTGGCTATAAATTTAGGACATAGATAAGGCAGTTAGTGGAGAAGTTAAGTCAAGGAATAATTTTTCTTTTCTTCATTTCCATTTTCCTCCTCTATTCTCCTTCTTACTCTTTAATTAATTAGAGATGCTGTGTCGTGCTTATTTGCTCAGAAGAAGGAGCCAGTAGAGAAAGGCTTAAAATACTGAGGACTGGTTGTGGGACAGGAGTGAATAAGTGAGAAAGCTATATTCATCTGAAGTTGGGAGAAAATCAGATCCAGAAAAGAGACAGAGTGTAATGATAAGCAAGAAGGAAGATGGAATGGGGGAGGATATAAGTAGATGGAGACAGGAGAGAAAATTTGAGAAATGTTCATCCAATGTACTTTACTTTTTTTGTGAAAGAGGAAACTAGATCATCCATCTGGAAAATATAAGTGGGGCATGGGTGGGGCTGAAGACTTAAGAAGGGGTGAAGTTTAGGAATAGGATCATTTGCAGGGAATGAGAAAGGACACATGAGTCTTACGAATAAATTTTATAATGCATGCCTTGTTTCCTTTGATATCAATTCTGTGATAAGACAAAAAATAAAGGAGAACAGAGTCCAAAAATTGTGAGATATGGTGCCCATTCTTATTGAACTTACATCTGATTGGGGAGTTGAACCATAGGCATTCGAAAAGTTAATTACATTACAAGGTAATTTTGCCATAATGATGAAAGTGGCATAAAGAACCAGAGAAATGATTGATCACTTACAATTGGAGTAGTCAAGGAAAATTTTATATTTTTACATTGCTTTTTGTATTTATTTATTTCTGTAAAGTAGGCACTGTCATCTTCACATTTCTTGGTACATGACAAGCACTTAATAACCATCACTAAATGGACTAAAGAATAAATTAATAAACAAATAAAGTAAGGTCTAAATGGGTGGAGGGGTAGAAATTCATTTCAGTAGGATTATGGCAACATAAAGAAACATTAAAGAATGGAGAAAAGAAAGGTGAAAAGAGTATTTCCTGAGTATATACATGCCAGGCACTGTGTTATATGCTTTCACCTACATTAGAGACTCATTTAATTGTCCCTATAATTCTGTGAAATAGATATAAATATCCCCACTTCAAAAAATAAAAAACAGTTACAGAGAGATTAGGTGACTTGCTCACCTAGTGAATAAATGTCATCACTGGGACTGGAATCTCTGAACACAAGGGTGGTTCTAGGGCAATAAAGAGATGAGTTTTCATATACTCCCTTGTGAAAATGTGGCTCTCTCCAGCTCGACTAGAGCACATTGTGTTTCTCTACCTTTACGGTCCTGTAACTACTAGTTACATCTCAATACATGGTGGTGTTGATGGCTTGAGTTCCCAGTTTTCTTCTGGAGTAGCTCATGTCTACAAAGCTGAATATTACTGTAACCCATGGTGACTAGGCCTCTCCTCCAGGGCATGCAGAGGGTGTGGCAGTGCAATCTTCACCACAGGCTGGGCTTAGAGTTCATAGTGGAGACTGGGGGTGATACACAGTTTAACCTGACTCAAATTCAAGAATATTTAGAGATAAGCCTATTGGTACTTATCTGGATAGAAAACCAGGAGGAGGATGGTTCCAGGAACTCTTAGGAATGTCTTTGCTGATCCCCTTCTCTATCCAGTTAGATGGCACTGGAAGAGTAGAAGCAGCCACCTCTGTACCCACAGTCCACCAAGAAGTCCTCCAAGATTCCTAGCTTGTCCACTCCTCCTCCAGGTCTTCCAGCTCTCCCTCATGAGTGCTGTGAAGCTCCCTGAAGAACCTTAACCTTGCGGCAACCGTGTCATCTTGCTCTAGTAAATTGGTATCACAGAGCACTTGTAGGTGGCTTCTTGCACTTAATTAATTTTTATAAAATATGATAAATTTTTTGCTCCAAGAGAACAAATTTTGTCTTCCAACAGATACATAGGCCAAATAAGAATGTAAAACTAAAACATATGTCAAAATTGCATCTTTAAGTATTCATTCATACAGTTGCCAAGAATCATCTATTTGTAAAATTTCCATGTATTAACAACTAAAAGCCATAGGTAACTTAAATAAATGTCTAATCTTTTTGCTAAAGGCTCAAGGTTTTTTTTTTTTTTAAATCATTTTTGTTTCTTTTTGAGTTCAGAAAATAAAAATTGAGGCATATTGGAAACCTTTTTTTCTTAATATAAAGTATATTTCCTAAATTATAGGACACGCAGTGACTAAAGAAAATATAGACATCAAAGTTTCCAAGAAGCATTAAAGAAATAAACAGAAGTAAAATCTTGAGCATCATTTTGGCTGCATGTTTGTGTACAATTGAGAGTATTTAGGATAAATTCTTATATGTGAACTTGCTGTATTAATTATAAAAAATTTTGTAGATATTGCTGTCATATTGCAGTTTCACATCCTCAAGTTTAATTCTTTTTAACACACTTATTTAACACACTAATATTTAACACATTTTTTTGAGTCTTTCCCATGTTCAAAGTATGTCATTAGGGCTTGAGACAAAAAGTAGATAGAAG
>NW_011888997.1:3059389-3063048 GCF_000151845.1 Pteropus vampyrus | reverse complement strand
AATAAAAATTGAGGCATATTGGAAACCTTTTTTTTCTTAATATAAAGTATATTTCCTAAATTATAGGACACGCAGTGACTAAAGAAAATATAGACATCAAAGTTTCCAAGAAGCATTAAAGAAATAAACAGAAGTAAAATCTTGAGCATCATTTTGGCTGCATGTTTGTGTACAATTGAGAGTATTTAGGATAAATTCTTATATGTGAACTTGCTGTATTAATTATAAAAAATTTTGTAGATATTGCTGTCATATTGCAGTTTCACATCCTCAAGTTTAATTCTTTTTAACACACTTATTTAACACACTAATATTTAACACATTTTTTTGAGTCTTTCCCATGTTCAAAGTATGTCATTAGGGCTTGAGACAAAAAGTAGATAGAAGGTAATCCCTCCACTGAAGGAGTTCCTAATGGGGTGGGAAGACATCAGCATGAAAATCAATCATGACAAAAGAACTAGAGAATGTATCAAGTACATTGGGTAGTTAAAGGAAGCAGTGAATGATTATGCCTGAAAGTGCTGAGAAAATCTGCTCAGATAAAGTGACATTTAGTGAGGACTTTGAAAGATAAGTAGAGGTCCACCAGATGGAGAATAACTTGGTACTGCTAATGAAAAGAGATATAGCAGAGTCAACATGGTTAAGCTGGATGTGGGGAGTTTGGTGGAGCGAGTGAGATGAGCTGGTAAAAGCAGGTTTGAGTCAGAGTGCATATTTTGTTCTTTTGACAATGGGGAACTTTAGAAGTTATTTAAACAAAGGAGGGACAGTCTCATGTCTTTGCTTAGCGTAATACCTCTGCTAGCAGTTTTGTGACTAGAAGAGAGAAAGACAGAAGATAGGAAGGTATACTAGGAGGCCATTGTCATAAAGGAGCAAAAATAAGGCAGAAGAGTGTGGAAGAGAAGATGAATCTAAATGGTACTAATTGGGTGAAATAGTGAGGATTTGGTAAACCACTGAATGTAGGGTGCTGCTAATGAAGTGAGGTCGCTCTGAGTTTCAGTTTAGATGACTGGGTTGATGATTATGATGATGATTAGGAGAATAATATGCTTCGTGTTGAATGTATTGAGTCACACCTCTTAGACAATTGGATGTGGATCAAGAATGTGTGTGGATCAATAGGATAAATACTTCCAAAGATGAAGACTTGGGAGACAAAGCAACATATGGTAATTGAAGCTGAAGGAGTGGGTAAAATTCCCCGGGAGAACATAGTAGTGATAAAGAAAGAGGAATCATTTTAGAATATCAAGTTTAGTGAACAGTTGCAAGAGGAGATTTAATGAATTGGCGTCAGAAAGTAAGAACCAGAAGAGAGGACTGTGACAGTGCTTAGGGAAGAAAGAGTTTGAAGAGGAAGAGTTTGGTGAATAGCAAAATGCCATAAATAAATAAACTAAATTAAACCTAGTGATTGTATTATCAGTGTTCTCCAGAAACACGGAACTAATAGTATCATCTATCTATCTATCTATCTATCTATCTATCTATCTATCTATCTATCTATCATCTATCTATCTATTATCTATCTATCTATCTATCTATCTATCTATCTATCTATCTATCTATCTATCTATCACCTATCTATGTAATCTATCATTTATCTGAGTCTGAGTCCAAAGGGAGAAGTTATGTCCTAGTTCAAGACAGTCAGGCGAAGAGACAGAATTCTCCTTTACTGCCTTTTATTCTATTCAAGCCCTTAATGGATTGGTTGAGGCCCACCTACATTAGGAATGGCAATCTGCTTTACTCAGCCTACCAACTCAGATGTTAATCTCATCAAAAAACATCCTCACGGTCACACCCAGAATAATATTTAATCAAATATCTGGGCACCAATCGCCCAGGCCAACTGATACATAGAATTTACCATCACAGCAGTGAAAAATCACTAGTGACCTGATCAAGAGGAGTTCCAGTTGATGATTCTGGTCATATGCAGATATCAAAGGATTGAGAAATAATGAGGAAATGAGTAAATAGAGACAGTAGGTGAAGATTTCCCATTAAGGAAAGTTAGTTGACAGGACAAGGAAGAGAAAAAATTGAGAAGATGAGTTGAGATTTCTTTTAAGGTGAAGGAAATGTGAATATATTTAATATTTATTGGCTTAGACAGGCAGTTGTGAAAAGCAGGTGATTGAAGTGACAAATGGGAAGAAGAAATGATAGGGCAGGATATTGAGGAAGTGAGAAAGGAATGAAGTTTATATGCAAATAATTAGAAATTAAGCAACCTAATGGTAATAATAATAACATAATAAAGTGAGAAATATGTTCCATTGCCCAAGTATTAGGTTTAGGTTTTCAGCATTCAGAAATGTGAAAGATTCATAGAGAATTATACCCCAATACCTGTTCTATACATGTATACAAGAAAGTGAATGATATCAAATGATTACAAACACAGGTGGTGTGATTTTTTTCAGCTGACTCAGAGTATGAGACTTGATCATTATAAAGGTGTCAGGAACACTATCTTGAATTGCTATCTAAAGTCCCTGCCTAATTCTCTGGCTACGATCTCAAATAGATATCAAGTCAAAGAAGTCACTTAGCTCAGAGAAAAAATGTAACAGAAAAATCTTCAAGTGTTATATAGATTTTTCAAGAATGATATAATCATCTTCTATAGCATTCAACCCCAGAATGGAAGTAAAATGAAAGATTACTCTGAACATATGCAGAATGTCATCATTATGCAGAATCGAACACTGAATTGATAGTAAACTTTAGTCAAAGAGGGACTTTATTCTATGCATCATTGTGTTCCTACTGCTTAGCTCCCAGGGCTTGGCACCTAGAAAGCATCCAATAGATATTGGTTCAATAAGTAAATGAGAATGTTGTGATCCTAGGAATGTGTTGCAAATCTTCACTTAAATTAAATTTTGATATGTAAAGAAAAGTCTTCGGAGACCAAGCTCCTACACGTCTTTGGAACTTTGAAGCAAAACTTTTACTTCAGAACATAAGGCCAAAAGATACTGAAAGGATAAGGAGAAATGTGAGGTGGAACTGGATATGAAATATGCCTAATACATGGATTGGCTGGAATGAAGTGAGACGGTGGCATTGCTCTCTGTAGTAGATGTGATAGTGCACTATCCAGATCCTCCTTAGGACTGAGGCACTCATGTCCACCTGACAATATTGGTGGCTGACAGCTCTTAGCTGAATGATTCTCAGGGAATTACCCTCAAGGGAAGAGAGCTACTTAGACTAAAGACACACTGCTTCCCCAAGAACAGCTCACATTCAGTGACTGGTTAATGGGAGTGGTGCTGACGACAATAACGTCTCATGCCTCTTGCCTCAAGATGGGACAACACTAAATAGTTCCTAGGCTTTCTATAGGATTGTCAAAGGTCTGTATTTTGCCTGCATCTCAGCTCCATACTTTTCCTCTGTCCAGTTCTTCCTTTGCTCCCTCATAGATGTTGGCCCCCCATAAGCACTCACTCCTCATAAACCTAATGCATGGAGTTCTCTTTCTTGGAGTCAGCCTGCTGTGGCGACTTACCTGGGAAATTCTATGTCAATTATTATTTCTAAATAGAAAAGAAGGCACTCTTTTAAGAGCTAAAACACTCCAGGGAGAATTGGGTTTAAGGCCTTGGTTCCAGCTCAGTGCAGACACCCAT
>NW_011888997.1:3048851-3057799 GCF_000151845.1 Pteropus vampyrus | reverse complement strand
TCTTCCTTTTCATCTTCTATTTTCTTAAGGCATATTTTGTGCTTATTTGTTTTTGTATTTCTTATAATAGAGTCTTCATTTCTGAAATGTCTTTTCATTTATTTATAATTCTTTCCTATGTTCTGTCACCTCATTTCTGAATTTTTCTAATTTTGATTTATACTGTTCTTTTACATCTTGTATCATTTCCTTAATGACTTTTCATTCGTTTTAAAATAGGTTACAGTTTTGATCTGTCCCTGTCTTTCTGATATGCTTTTATTATCTCTCGTGATATTATTCTGCTCTTTATTCTCTTTTATCTTGTAATAACTTTGCATAGGACTTGACTTCGATACTTTCTGCAGCTCATTTTTATGTGAAGTCAGTTTTCTGAAATTGTAGAGGCCTGGGTTCAGGGTAGCTGTTCTAACTTCAGAGAGTTCTCTCTTTTCCATTGTTTTCTAAGACTGCCTGGTTCTGCTCTCCACTTTTATCTGGATCCCCTCCCCCTCCTTTGTCTCTATTGGGTCTGTTCTGTTCAATTTTGATTACGTCGCAGCAATTTCTCCTCAGTGCATCCATGTCCCGGAGGAAAGCTCTCAGTACCAGCTCCCAGCGGTCCTCCAGCCCCGAGGGAGCGCTCCCTCTGCATTTGTTCTTTACTGGATGAGCCCTTCCAGTATAGGCGGCTATTCTCAAATAGGCTCCTGGGGCCTTTACCTTTGCTCCTCTCTGCTGTCCGCTGCACAGACGCTGATACCACGCCTAGCTTGTGGCTGTGGTGGTTTGTCCTCACATGCTCGTATTTTGAGGTTCGTAAAGAAATCTGGTCATTCAGTTTCATTGTAAAGATTGACCATGGGTTTTTGGTTTGCTATCTAATTCCTTTGCCTGTTTTAATGTAGAGATTCAGAGAGAGAAAAGAAAAATATACCATGTCCACTGCCACCATCTTCTCTGGAGCAATAAGTATTTGACGAGCACTCTACTGTATTGTCTTATTCAACTTTAGAGACATTCCAGTGAGACTTGACTGGCATATAAGAGTAATTATTCTTATTTCATATACAAGGAAACCTAGATTCAAGAGGTCAAATAGTTCCTTAAGGTCACCTGGCCAGTAAATGGTAGTGTTGGGATGTGAACTTATTTTTGACTTCTAAGTTTTCTAACCTTTATGTCAAAAATATTTTAAAATTAGTTCTTTAAAGTTTAAAATATACATTCCCATATAATGTCCCCATATGGTTGAGAAAGTATTAGCAAGTGTTCATCTTTGAACATAAGACTTTGGATAATTTTTGCTTTTCTTTGGTGTACGTCCCTAGATTTCTCTAATGAGTATATATTAACTTTAAATTGAAAAGCTCAATACAACTTATTTTAAAAATTAAAATGACCATGGCTGACAGGTCCCTTGGCTAGTCTCAGAAGTTTATTTAACCCATGATGTATCTGAAATACAGTACAAATTTATGTGTATAAATATATTCTTGTATACATATACACATACATACACACATTTGATTAAAGCAGTAAATCATGCCTCTCAATATTCATAGTTATAGCATAATTGTTAAGGTAAACAATGGTTAAAAATGTAGGGCCTATGTTTAAACAAACTTGTGTTTGAATTTCAGAACTTTGTCTTATTCGAGTTACCGTGAACAAAAGATTCTGTAAAATGGGGATAATTTCGTAGGGTTTCCTGCACATAAAATGACATAATGCATGTGAATCAAAGCACTTAAGTGCCCAGCAGGAATAAATAATCACTAAATATGAATAGTTGTAAACAAAACAAAAATAATAAAGAAATTGGGCTTAGGGAAAGTAGATGGAGGATTATTGCCATTCGGAAAATAAACTCTGTATAATATCAAGCCTTTAGTAATAGATGGCTTTTGTTGTTGTTGATGTTAGTTTTAGGGGGGAAGTATTTTTTTTAATATATTAAAGATCAATGAGTGCCTTTAAAAAAACACGTCACAACTGGGGAAAACAGAGTTATAGTAAGAATAGGAGGCTGAATATGGAAATAACAGCTCACACATCATATAAAAGGCAGGACTAGGTCAGATACATGTAGTAATATTGACTTTCTATCATGCTCTGGAGCCAGACTGGAATTCGCCCTGCTGGGGCAGTATGTACTTGACAGAGAACTCATCAGGATGTGATTTAGAAGACCATTTTTAATCCCAGTAATTGTAAACAAATTGTACTGAAGTTCTCTTGAAATGTGCATTGGTGAGAATTGTTAGGCTATTCAACTGTGATGAATTTAATTGGTTATAAAGTGTGATTCTTTTTGAACAGTATAATACACAGCCTCCTCCCCCCACTGAGTTTACTATTTTGTGATGTTTGCCATGGAGATAATAGAAATATTTAATTTTATTGAGCCAAACTGTGTGATTTGAAATGTGTAAACATTATGCTTTTCCTTATTTCTGACTATAAAATAATTCGTTTAGTAATAAGATGCCCTTATCCAGAAGCTGACACAGATCGTTTTCTGTCCCCAGAACCAGGAAAAGATACCAGGGCACTGTGCAGGTATTGCAAGAGTGCCTCAGGCAGTGATGCCAGTTGAGATGCATTCCTGCCAATTAGTTCTTGTATGAGTGCACTTGCCTTCCCAGGCCCAGCCCCTCCCTCACAACCCACCTTCCCTGAAACCACCTGGGAAGTCCAGTAGTGCTGACAATAAGCATGGATGTGAACAACTGCAACAGCTTTGGCTCCACTGCATTCTTATGAAGGAAATCATTATGTGAAAAAAATCTGGTAGCTAATGTTAGGTATAGAAAACCTCCTGCTACAAATGTTAGCTGTGGTCCATAAAAAGCAGATGGCTTTCAGCTCCAAGAATCTAGAATAGATTTTTCTTAGGTTTCTAGTTCCTGGAAAAGGTTCATTTTTCTGAGCGACTAGTTGTTTTTATTTTCTGATAGGTCTTCCCTGAATTTTGAAACAAATAATGGTTCTCTCTTTGTTTTGGTCATTAGGCAATCACATTTATGACCCATGTCTACAAACCTTACAGTGGCTAAGCTCTAAAGACATGAGCTTTTATGTAATTAGTTACCTGGAGAACAGGAGTCTATCTCTGGATTTTTACTTCTTCATTTCCTCATGTGTTTTTTTTATTCCCTAGTATATACATTTTTTTTTTTTATTCTCTAGTACATATACATTTCCGTAAGTCATTTCAAATCTTTTCTGAATCACATTAAATTAGATCTACCCCTAATGTTTTCCACGCCAGGAAAAGAGTGTCAGAGGCTGCCATACTTTATCATTGTTTGATCAGTCATGAAATCTTCACTTAGTGAAGAGGATGAAGTTGGAGGGATTTTGTATGGTCTGTTCCATTTATTGTTTCATAAAATAAAAAACTTTTTGCTCATTTGTTATGATCAGTAATTACATCTTATTGAATAAATAATTTGTAAGGTCCTGTGTTTGAAGTCAATGTGTGGGTATAATAGTTTTTTTCTTTTTTTTTGTCGACTAGTTTTGAGGCCTTGGCTACAGTCTGGTCAGTTCCACTTCTTGAGCAGCTACATGCACACCCATGACCACCTGGTTTATCTGGCTCTCACACTCTGAGCTACTGTATACCTGCTCTAATTTACCCAGGACAGGTACCAGACAATTGGGGACAGTCTCTATGCCCCACAGCTTGCTGAATTTATTCAAGGTATCCAATACTAAACCTGCTTGGTGTGCCTCATCCTTACCTATTCATAGAATCCACAATAGAGGTGCTTGTACCATCCTCCAACCCCCTTCTGCCTCCTGATGAATCCCGTACTTCTCCTTTGTGGCCCTACATGACATGCTGGGTTTTCCTCAGGGAACTGTGTGTATAACAAAGCTGTATACCTCCTTTTAGTTTTTATTTCTTGATCTGCGTCTAGCCTCACCATACTCAGCCAAGGTGAACTAGTTAAGATAATGGATCATGTTTGACATACGTCTACTCACTTTCATCATTCCTAGTTCTTAAAAATTTAAGCAGTCCACCTTTTAAGGATTTTCTGTTTATGTTTTTAACCTTTTTGTCTTGTTTTATTTTCTGAGATTTGGTTTGGTCTTTTCTATTTCTACGACTTCTAGTCAATTAAAAGAAAATGTAATCCACACGAAGTATATTTCAATACATTTTAATCAAAAAATATAAACTAAAGTGAAAAAATTAAATTTTATATTCATATGTGCTTACAAAAAGTTATATTCTCCTAAAATATTCAAAATAATCTATTAAAATTAAAAGGCAAAGTACAAATAGTACTGAATGAATATCAAAATTTTAAGTGTTTATTAGAGCTGACATTTTAAATTTATTTTTAAAATATTTAAGTAAACCTCATTAAATTTTTTTTTAGGCAAGGCAACCCTTGGCTGACCTCACAGATTGCAAAGATCTTGTCAGTTTACGATCCTTTATTTTTTATTTTATTTTATTTTTTACGCCTACAGCACCTGGTCTTCCATCCAAGTACTAACCAGGCCTGACTCTGCTTAGCTTTAAATATTTTTATAAAGGTACAACCACTCAAAGTTCTAGAGTTCAATATCCATCAGGTTGCCACTGTAACGCAACGGTGTCATGTTTTACATACGTGATGTCTAGCTTAGTCGTTCTCAGTTGAGGAGGTTTAACAATGTCTAGAGATAATTTTGGTTGTCACAAGTGGGGCTGGGAGAAATTACTGGCATCTACTAGAAGTCCAAGATACTTAAATACCTTGTGCATAGAGAAGCCCCGCCAATTCTCGACGACAACCAAAACTCAAAGAATTAATCTCAAATGTAAATACTTCAAGGGTTGAGAAATGCTGGTGTATATATAGTTACACTATGTTTATATATGATATGTTCATATACATACCATATTATACACACAAATATAAGAGTACTATGAATTATTTAAGATTATAAAATGTTTCTCAGCTACCATGTGTAATGGTTGTATGTATTGTCCTAATTTGTGAGTACCTATGGAACCATGAATTGAAACACAGAGAAAAGCAAGTAAACATTTACAATTACTGGGAAACAATACTTTGTTATGCAATAATGTATGGCGTTCACGTTACCTCAGAGGAAAGATTTGACAGGTTAATTAATTTGTCTTGTCTCCTAAGTACCTCTGCCACTGAAATTTCCTTTGCCCATTCATCAGCAGAGGCACAACCCACAAACGTTTACAGTAATTGAATGAAGTCACCTTTTGTGTAGAAGATATGGAGCAAGAGTTTCTCTGGGGTTTTAACAGTGCTGGTCATGAGGGTGGATGTTCAGAATACAAGTGGTCCTGTGCCAGTGCCAGATCCCGAGAGACAGAGGTACCCATTCATTCCTTAATAAATTTAATTATGTGTGTGTAGGGAGGTGGGGGCAGTGTGCTATGGGGACCCACTAAAAGCACCGACTCAGCACAAAGGCCCTTTATGCCCAGATCTAAGGGCAGTGTTGACATGAATTCCTTTTTAAAATGTGTGAATATGAGGCCTTGGATTTTCAGCTTGAAACCAGAAGGTGTTTAGGTGGGAACCAACTCAGGAATAAGTAGAGGATATGGTACTATTAGAATTCACTTTATATTTATAATCAAATATTGTAATAAAAGACAAGTATTTCTGTATGTCTGAAAGACTCCTGAGTAAAGGCTAGCCCATGGGTAGACTAATCCCAGGCAAAATTTTTTGTACCTAGAGGTGAAAAAGCCAGATGTAGGTGAGGCCCTGGGGGCACAGGGATCCTTGATCTTGAAGCTGCCTTTGCTTGAATCTACCCAGGGATCACAAGTGAAAGAAAACTTAGGTTTAAATACTTTCATTTTGCAGGATCATATTTCCCTTCCCCACTCCAATTTCCCTGGTTCATTTTCTCTTAATTGGTCCTGATTGGAAGTCGTCATAAATCAGAATAATTTCTCTTTCATGCTCTTCAAATTTTAACTTACCAAAAAAAAAAAAGTCTTTAGCTAGAAATGTCCATAAAAAATGAATGTCAGTGGTTTCATCTCTAACAGGGAGAAAATGAAACGCAGACATTTTGGAGTCACAGTCAAACTACCTCAGTATGATTGTGAATTGATTTATACAGGGCCTTTAAGAAACTTCGTGTCCTTTTTGGAATATACTAAGCAAGAATCACTCTTTCACAAATCCAGAAATTATAGCCACCCGTGAAGTTAAATGCTATATCTGTCTTAGCCCGGGTCTGTACCAGGCTGATAATTTATTTCAAGACTCAAAAAGGCGATTTGACTCTGCTATCTAGTTCTCAAAATGACTTATTCAATACTGAATATTTAGATAAAAGCTAAAGAATTCTTCCTTCTTTCCTTTCTCCCTTCCTCACTTTCTTCCCTCTTTCCTTCCCTCTTTCCTTCCTTCTTTCCTTCCTTCCTTCCTTCCTTCCTTTTTCCTCCCTCCTTCTCTTCTTTCCTTCTCTCCTCCCTTCGTACAACCTTCCTTTCTTTCCTTCCATTTTTATATTTACATGCTGTAGGTGACAGCCTGGTGACAGCCTGCTATCAACAGGAGCTGCATGGGAAATATCAATTTATGTATGGATAGAGGTTATACATATTCCCTTAGCTCCAAGGTTGCAAATGGGAACAACCTGCTTTCTAGTAATTTCTAGTCATTATTTGAGTAATGTAAAATCTGTACGTTAAATTTATGAGTTTACTAGACACCAACTACCGAATCTAGATTGCTGAGATTGAGAATGGGTAGGGTATGTATACGTTACTTCATTTCATTTGAAAAGCCATTTAATTTAGTTTGTCTACTTCATTAACTTGAAGTAATAGAGTCTGGGGATGAGCTTCAGAGAAAACTTGAGAAGACATTTTAATGAAACAAATCCAAGTACGCAACTCATATCATAGGCCAGTCTATTTTTTGGAGCAAATATTTATTTTTAAAATTCTATTCTATTAGTACTGTATAGAGAAACCACAAAAGTCAGCCATAAAAGGCCAGAAAAAGTTAATGTTAAGAGAACAGAACTTTCATGTTGAATCAGGCATCATTCTTTATAGTTCAATTGAGACATTTTAAATCGAACTTTTCTCATGCTGTCAACTCAATTTAAGGCCGATAAGAAGGCTGCCTCATATTATTTTTTACTTCGTGGCCATATGACCTTGAAGAAGTCATTATTTTCAGATTAAGTGGTTATAACTTTAAAAAATCACTTTATTTATGTAACTCAACTGGTATCTTCAGATGATGTCTTAGTCAGTTTGGGTATAACAAAATTCCATAGCCTGGGTGGCTTAAACAACAAATTATTTCTCTTAATTCTGGAGCCTGGGAAGTTGAATATCAAGGTGTCGACAGATTTGGTATCTGATGAGAGCCCGTTTCCTGGTTCGTAAACAGCCATTTTCTCACTGTGTTCTCATATGGTGAAAGAGGCAGGAGAGCTCTCTGGAGGTCTCTTCTGTAAGTGCACTAATCCCACTCATGAGGACTCCCCCTTTATGACTGAAATACCTCCCAAAGGCTCCACTGCCTATTACCATCACATTGGGGGTTAGGATTTCAACATGAATTTGGTGTGTGTGTGGGGGGAGGGGGGAGACACAAACAGTTACTCCATAACAGATGGGGAAAAAGAAATGCTTCCTGCCTTGCAAAATAGACAAGCATAATTTTGTACTCTTAAATCAGAATTTGGTACTCTGCAGTTCTGCCCAGCAGCTGAGTACCATAGGCTCTGAGAGAATGCTAAAAGTTCTGATGAAGCTCCTCACCAGCTCTTGAGAATTTTTCTGTTTTCCCCTTAGTAGCAGCAAGTTTAGTGATAAGAAATAGATGAAGAAAGCCTTGAGACCAATTAAAAGACTAGATGTACCTTATCTAATCTGACCGTGACATTCACACAAAAGCTTTCCTTGAGGACCTGCCTAGAAAGTGTTTTGTGGAGAACACAGATGCTTAAAAATAAGCACCTGCTTTTTAGATGAATGCAGTGGGATTACAGATCTGATTTTTTTTCTGGGTTGATGAAATACTTTTTTTTTTTGAGTCCTATCTTTGGGCTAAAGGAATTTGAAGTCTTCAGTGAAACTATTTTTTCACATTTTAGACAGGCTCTCACTTGATTCTACTGGTCTGCTGGAATTGACTAAGCAGAAAAAGAGGGGAAAAAAAGAGAGTGATCAAGCCAAATTTGGTAGGGATTTGTTTCACTAAGCACGGTGAGGCACTTTTGAAGGTCATTCACATTATCTGCTATTGAAAGTGTCTGATAAGACCACTTCTCTAGATAAAAAGTTCCAAATCTTCCCTATATGAGGATGAAGAGCTTCTGTTAAAGCAGTAGAATTCTGGGAAGTAGTTATTTTGACTTTCCATCTGTCCATCACTTAAAAAGAGCCCTTTCTTCCAATTGAGTAGGATCAGGGTGCAAGAGATAGAGCAGATTTAGGAAGGGATGGGTTGGGAAAGGGGGTGAAAATGAATTCTGTTTGGAACACTGAAAATAAAGTACCCCGTGTGGAGACACTTAATATATAGGTTTAGAAATAGTTTTAGAGCTCAGAAAAGAGGTATGGGCTGAAGGTAGAGACTTGGTTCCTCTGAGCTTAGATGGCAGCTGATACCGTGAAAGTAAATGAGATGCATAAAATGAGAAATGGAATCGAGGGTAAGACTGTGGAGGGAACAACAAGCTCCTGTGGTTTTGATAGCTAAAGAAAATCAGTACAAGAAAATTACCACCAGACCACCTGGTACCTGACTGGAAATGAAACTGAGACCTTCTGCTGGTCTAAGCCATGATAACATTTCAGCCATCTTCACAAATTATACCCTGAGACAGATGTTTACTTAGTGGTGGTTGGTGGCAAAACAGAGAATCTTTCAGAGTGCAAGATTGCATAAAAGTTTGTGTGGGAGAGGGTCAAGGGACCAGAGTGGTAGAATGAGAGAGGT
>NW_011888997.1:3018523-3048801 GCF_000151845.1 Pteropus vampyrus | reverse complement strand
AAATCAGAATTTGGTACTCTGCAGTTCTGCCCAGCAGCTGAGTACCATAGGCTCTGAGAGAATGCTAAAAGTTCTGATGAAGCTCCTCACCAGCTCTTGAGAATTTTTCTGTTTTCCCCTTAGTAGCAGCAAGTTTAGTGATAAGAAATAGATGAAGAAAGCCTTGAGACCAATTAAAAGACTAGATGTACCTTATCTAATCTGACCGTGACATTCACACAAAAGCTTTCCTTGAGGACCTGCCTAGAAAGTGTTTTGTGGAGAACACAGATGCTTAAAAATAAGCACCTGCTTTTTAGATGAATGCAGTGGGATTACAGATCTGATTTTTTTTCTGGGTTGATGAAATACTTTTTTTTTTTGAGTCCTATCTTTGGGCTAAAGGAATTTGAAGTCTTCAGTGAAACTATTTTTTCACATTTTAGACAGGCTCTCACTTGATTCTACTGGTCTGCTGGAATTGACTAAGCAGAAAAAGAGGGGAAAAAAAGAGAGTGATCAAGCCAAATTTGGTAGGGATTTGTTTCACTAAGCACGGTGAGGCACTTTTGAAGGTCATTCACATTATCTGCTATTGAAAGTGTCTGATAAGACCACTTCTCTAGATAAAAAGTTCCAAATCTTCCCTATATGAGGATGAAGAGCTTCTGTTAAAGCAGTAGAATTCTGGGAAGTAGTTATTTTGACTTTCCATCTGTCCATCACTTAAAAAGAGCCCTTTCTTCCAATTGAGTAGGATCAGGGTGCAAGAGATAGAGCAGATTTAGGAAGGGATGGGTTGGGAAAGGGGGTGAAAATGAATTCTGTTTGGAACACTGAAAATAAAGTACCCCGTGTGGAGACACTTAATATATAGGTTTAGAAATAGTTTTAGAACTCAGAAAAGAGGTATGGGCTGAAGGTAGAGACTTGGTTCCTCTGAGCTTAGATGGCAGCTGATACCGTGAAAGTAAATGAGATGCATAAAATGAGAAATGGAATCGAGGGTAAGACTGTGGAGGGAACAACAAGCTCCTGTGGTTTTGATAGCTAAAGAAAATCAGTACAAGAAAATTACCACCAGACCACATGGTACCTGACTGGAAATGAAACTGAGACCTTCTGCTGGTCTAAGCCATGATAACATTTCAGCCATCTTCACAAATTATACCCTGAGACAGATGTTTACTTAGTGGTGGTTGGTGGCAAAACAGAGAATCTTTCAGAGTGCAAGATTGCATAAAAGTTTGTGTGGGAGAGGGTCAAGGGACCAGAGTGGTAGAATGAGAGAGGTAGGGAAAAATACGCTTATAAAGGAGGGAAAAATAGAGGTATATATGTATGCACGTGATGTAGAGTTTGAGCTCCAGAATATTCAGTGACTACCCCTTCATATTTAGCAGTCATTTATAAAACTAACTAATACATGTTATGAAAAGAAATATACTCCAGAAGTAAATGATTATATACTTGATTTTTTGGGCTACATGCATCAGTTACCTAGTAAAAGTATTACTATGAAGTTTAAAATCATATCTCCAATATTCATCTCTGTCAACAATTTGCATCTAAAATTTAAAAAATTCAAAATATCTTTTTTGATTTCATTTATTTTTTAATTTGTTCATCAAATATTTATTACCTTCACTTTTTCTCCAAAGTTTACTTAAACACATACAGGATCTGGGAAAATTAATTCTTCCTCTTGTGGGGCAACAGGGTCACGGAGCAAAGCAGTACCTGGGCATAGAGGTGAGAAGTATGGTGCTGCCTCTTATGGATCCAGCATGTCCCTGAGGTAGACTTCCCTGGAAGGTCAGCTCTAGGAGTCAGATCTTCAGATGAATGTGTAGTTGAACAGAAGCATCCTGGACAAGCTTTAGTCCCAGCACATCAAAAGCAACATGTTCAAAACCTGATTTTTTTTTTTAATCTTTCTTGCCTCTCTGCAATTTCTTCTGCTCCCATATTTATTTCTCTTGTGACAGTATCACCATCTTCTCAGTAAGTGTTTTCCTGAGTACTTGCTAAATTGTGACCCATTAATGGGTTGTAAAATCAATGTAGTGGGTTGTGACCAGCATTTAAAAACAAATCAGAATTGAAAATATAAGAGTACGTTGCATATAGTAAAGCTAAATATTGTTTCACAAAACTTCAGTCTCAGTTATACAAAGGTGTGTATGTATGTGTGGTGTGTGTATGTTTGTATCCTGGGTCTCAAAGTAAAATGCTGCTTATGTGGATCACAGTCAAAAAATTTTTGAAAGCTGCTGCTCTCTGTCATCCAGCAGAGAAAAGTTGGGATCACTTGAACTTTCTCTTTCTGATGAGATATATTTCCTTTCCATGCTTTTCACTGCTGCCTCCATTCAAGTCTCCCTTGTTTTAGTGGGATTTATTGCCATAATCTCCTAAACTGGTCTTTGTCTCCAGCAGTGCCTTTCTCACACTCTCCTTCACTTACCTGCTGGAGCCATCCTTCTGACATGCATGACCTGGCCCCAGCCCTCCTCACTCGCTCTATCTCCTTTTACTATTTCTCATACAGCTCATCTATCAGTCATACTGAAAGAATTCCAGTGCTCTGAATACTCTTTCTTGCCTCTGTGCCTAAGCTCACATTGTTATCTGCCAGGAATGCTTTTGCATTTTTCTTATCCCTTGTTGCTGTTCATTTAATTCTTACTCTTCCTGTAGGGCTTAGCTCAAAGCCGTTGCTTCTGAAAAACAACCCGTTGTCCCTCAGTCTGGTTTCCCTGATCTTCTTTTGCTCCAAAATTACTTTGTCCACCTCCTCAAATGTATTAAAGTGAGTCTGAATTTCAGTCCACAACCTAAGAAAACAAAAAGTATAACTTTTTATTATAGTTCAATTTATATATTCTGCCAAGATGATGGACACTTAATGTTGGTCAGTTTGAGGTTTATCCTCCTTTTCCTGGAGTCAAGGTTGAGTTTCAGGGGCCTCACATGGTGCTAAGGCTTGGATAGGGGGTAAGGTCGGATAGGGGAGTACATGAATCTTGATGTCTTCTATCAAACATCTGTCACTCATGTTGTGGGTTGAATTGTGCCCCTCAAAAGGCGTGCTGAAGTCCCGATCCCCAGAACCTGTGAATGCGACCTTTTTTGGAAATAGGATCTTTGCAGCCATAATCAAGTGAAGATGAAAGCATACTGGATTGGAGTGAGCTCTAAACCTGATGACTGGCATCCTTATAAGGAGAGAGAGATTTGAAGACACAGAGGAGACAGAGAGAAGAGGGCCATGTGAAAATGGAGGCAGAGATTGGAGTGATGTGTCTACAAGCCAAAGGATGCCAAGGACTGCCAGCATCTACCAGAAGCTAGGGGAGAACAAGGAACAGAGGGAGCGTGGCCCTGCAGGCTCCTTGATTTTGGACTTCTGGCTCCAAAACTGTGAGAGAATACATTTCTGTTGTTTTAAGGTATTTGTAGTGTCTCATTGCGAAAATCCTTGGAAACTAATCTACTCCATCATCTACGTGGCCCCTCTAGGCAACCCTGCTGCTACCATGCCTTGCTGAGTAGGAAATCTTTTGGGTTTCTCTTGTTCTGTGTAGATTTGTTATACAAGGTCTCTCTTCTCCCTTCCCTGAATTTCAATTTAGAGCAGTTACTTAAAAAATAATATCCTGCCACATAATTAACACACTTTCCTGTAGTCCATGATTTACTTGAGATTTACTTTAAGGTGAGAGATATCTTTTTGACTTCATATCTGAAGTACCCAACCCATAATGTGTGTTTAATAAATGAATCTAATCTGGTTGACAATGTGTCTGAAGGAGAGAAAAATGAGCTAAGGTTCTCAAACATCTGTGTGTCAACACCCTTTGTAATACCAGAATTTCTGAAAACATACTTAAAGGAATTAAAACATAAAAAGTTGTTTAAAATAAGCAAATTGGGAAAACTAAGAAAAAATGTTCCTTGTTATCACACTATTTACTAGCTGCCATAGAAATGTATTGCCTCACAGTTCTGGAGGCCAGAAATCCAAAATCAAGGTGTTGGCAAGGGCCATGCTCCGTCTGAAACTTGTAGGAGGCACTTTCCTTTTTCTATTCCTAACTTCCGATGGTGTGCTAACCATCTTTGGTGTTCCTTGACTTGCAGCTGCATAACTCCAGTCTTTCCCTTCATCGCATAGTGTTCTCCCTATATGCCTCTGTCTTTTTCTTTATAAGTACACCAGTCAAATTGGATTAGAAGTCTACCCTAGTCCACTATGACCTCATGTGAACTAATTACCTCTGCAATGACCTTTTTCCAAATAAGGTCACATTCTGAGGTACTAGGGGTTAGTACCTCAACATATTCAACATATATTTTTTTTGGGGGGGTGGACACAAACCATAATATGATCTTTTCTTTAAGATGGCATTGAAGTACATGAAGGAGGGTAATTGCTTACCTGACTGTGGGTCACTATGTTTTGCATCTTGCTTGTCTCTGCTGTGGGGTAGTTGTTCTGAGTTGCTTGTGAGACTGAGTACTACAGTACGACTTTTTCTATTCTTGTTCCAGTAATGTCCACCACTGAAGTGTGATACTGTTGGAACCCAAGATCCATTCTTTTCTGCTTTGTTGAGACACACCAAATTTCCTAGTTTTCCTTTGAGAGCATGTGGGAAATTTGCGGTCCAATTTCTCAATCCTGTCTCCATCATCAGGGACTGAGGGTGTACAGGAGAGCTGAGTTCTGGCTTTCCCCTTGCCTAACATGATTTGCCACTGAGGTTGTATTACTGTAGCCACTCGCAGATAATGGGTAATGAATGCATAAAGCAGCCTCTTCCTAGAGTCATAAATAGGAGGCAGAGTGAAAACCTCTCTGTTCTTAGGTTCTTACATTTCTAATTGTAGATTTCTCTGCCTTTCCCTGCACCAGGTCATGAGAAAGGTAGGATTAGGTAAAGAAAATAATAAAGGCCTCTGATATTTGCCTTCTTTTTCTGTCTTCCAAATTCTTTCTCCAATCCCTTGGACTGAAAGAGGTGGAACTTTTGTTTCCTCTATGTCAAATAGGCTTTCTACCTTAGGGCTATAGACATATTGCCAGATCGTCATGGAAGAAGGTATATGCCCTTTTCAGTTTGGAAGGAGCCCTAGGATTTGAGTCCTCCAGATGTGAATTTTGTGTGGGAGCATTGATATGTCTTTGAATTGGGATAACCAAAGATTACCAATAGATTGAGTTTAATATTACAAAAAACATTATCTATGTGCTCGTAAATTGAACTACAGTGTATAAATTAAGAGATTAGTCTTTAGAGTGAGGCTGCCTGAGTTCCAATCTCAGTTCTGCCTCTTAACTGTTTAAAATTGGGAAAATTATTTAATCTTTATGAGTCTCTGTTTCCTGGCCTCGAAAATAGGCATAATAACAATAGCTCCCTTAAGGGTTATTGTGAAGATTAAAAGAAGTAGTGAAGCATTTAACAACACCTGATATATAGTGATTACTCAGTAAATATTGGCCAATATTACTAATAGCATTTATTTGGCATCGCCTACTTTGCTATTATGCTATCCTTGTGCTTTTTTACTCACAGAAAATTGTAGTCCTTTCTATGGCATTTCATCTTGTAAGTCATTACCTGTCACACAACAGATATATCCTTAATTTTAAAACAGATGCATTTCACACTTGGATTACAAATTTTCGATATGTCTGTGGAAGGTTTACAGCTCATGAATGTGTGGTAAAGGACTGACAGAACCACTGATCCAGTGTTGAATAACCCCATGCCCAAGCACAGCCATGAACTTTTTTAAGAGGACAAATGTTTAGCCTCATAAATGCTAAAACAGACGTGACAGCATTCACTTTTGTTTGTTTGTTTTATTTTAAAGTAGTGGGTTTTTTTTTTTTTGTACTCTAAATTTGTAGGAAAAATGACATTGTAGGACAGTTTTCATCTTTCTATGTGATGTATGTGTCAATATAAAATAAATATAATGGAATATTTTATGGAATATGGCTTATCTTGCTGGTGGAAAGATGATGTTTTAAAATGTCTGATTTTTAATTCACACTGCTATATAGAAAACCTCTGATGATTTATTGATTTCGAGAGTAAGAGGTCAACTGAGAGAGAAAATTCTATAAGGACAGAAAACTACTATAGCCAAATTTATATTTAGCTTTTTACTTTTGACAAAGGATTTACTTTATTAGTAATATTACATGGGACTCCACCCACCAAACATTCTTGTAGTGCATTTTGGAGAGTAATGGAAACTAATTCATAAGAGTTGTCCATCTACCTTGTGCTATTAAATTCTTATTGAAATATAACTAAGACTACCAGTTTTCTTTCTGAAAATTATAGGGTTTGGAAATTATCGAAGTGAGAATTAGTGAGGTTCTGCTCTATTTAACTCGTTTTCCCTTACAGCTTAAAAGCCATTAGTTTGTTCTGTCTTCTTGACTAATGAAAATAATTGATTCCTTTTCTTTTTACATTATCCATTTATGTATTTTTGTCCATTAAGCTTTCCCTTTTAAAGTGATGTTTTCAAGAAATGCCATATAAATGAGCTGTGAGTAGAGGTTCCTGGTTATACTTATACGAAAGGGTATGTAACCTCATTTCTGGGTCATTAAGCCAGTTGGTGGAATTGGAATTAGACAAACAGAGCTTTTCCATTTCTAACTTTAGTATTCTATCAGCTTGGAGTAAAATGCTTTGCTCAGTGCTTTTCATTTTCCTACTTACCCACTAATTACTTGAGTCTGTTCTTTATGGATTTTTAGAGCAGGAAGTATCAGTTGAAACCATGTAGCACAGTTTCATCATCTTACAGATGGCCCTAGATGGTTAAGTTTTTTCCAGCCCCAGGTTTTCCCACATGCCTGAAACACTTTCCTCCTCATTCTTTATGTGACCGTCACCTTCGTATCCTTCAGGTCTTAGCTGAAAGCTTAAATGTTAAATGTCACCACTTTAAAGAGACCTTCTCTGACTCTCCTATCTGGAGAGGATCTTTGTCCTTCCCCTATCACAGTACCTAATTAATTTTCTTCCCTGCGCCTAACCATATGAGTCATGATGTGCTGTGTTCTTCCTCATTCATTTTCTGCCTTTTCTGCTACACTGTAAGATTTATAAAGGAAAGACTGGTGTTCGCCCAGTGCTCACGGCCTAGCGAGGTGCCTGATGCTCTGTAGGCACTTGATATACACACATATACACACACACCTAATATAAAGCAGCAACATTTTTTCCTAAAATTCTCGGTCATGTGATGTCATTAGGCTTTTGCAAATAGTGTTGCATACTCAGTCTACATAGGCATTCTTTCCTAGTGTAATGCAGAAGGGACTAATATGATTATAAAGAAATCATTAGCTGTAGCATCTGGGAGTGGAATTGTCACTATTTTTCTCCCCAAAGAGAAAGAAGATTATGAAAATGGAAAATGTGTAGTAGGTTAAAGAACCAACGTTCAAAGCAATGTACAGACATGTTCATATAAGAAGCTGAAGCCAGTTTTTTGGAACTTTGTTGCAATAAGAAACTGTGCTAAGTCACGCTTTGTAATTGTAGTGCAATTTAGAATCACCTACAGAGTTTTTGAAAAGCGTTAATGCCCTTGCTCTCCCTCTGGATCCACTGGATTAGAAACTCCAGTGGTGGGATTTGGGACTGTATATGTTTAAAAGTTGCCACTCATCATTCTGTTGTGTATCAGATTTGTGTTTAGTATGTTGAGTATGTCCTTTTGAATAAGTGAGGAACTACACAGAATGCAAGATTATTTATGACATTTAAATTTCTTAGTGGAAAATATTGTGTAGCTAGTCATTGATAGTATTAACTTAGGCTGCAGTCTATATGATTGTTAAAGAATAGTTCTGAAAATGGTTCTGATTTATTTTAAATGTGGTCCATCTACATGATAATTTTGTTGAAGCAATTACTTTTCCTGGAAAGATGCCAATTGTGCCTCCATGTACATTTGTCACCTCTTTCTGCCCACTCACCATATGGTTTCCTTCTACTGTTTTAAGTCAGGGTTCAGGGCTTGTCTCCTTCAGAAGCTTTCTATAAACAGCTTTGTCTATTCTTCCTAAGAATATGGTTTGTCAAACTGATTCTGATCCACCTTTTTAAATTTCTGTGTCTTATGTGCATACTTCTATGAGTTGTGTATTAGTCACAATCTTCATCTTAATAGCCATTCAGTGATTTTTTAATATATGATTACAAGGACCCAAAGACATATGGCCCCGGCTGATGAATGTCCAGTGATTGTTTGTTGACTAAATGAGTAACCGCGCTTGCTCATTCCAGGCAAGCATTTTTACAAGGACAAGTTTAAAAGAAAAAAAAAAAAAAGGGATGGAGCGGTGGTGGTTTGTTGTTGGCAGTTTGTTCCTGTGAAATAAAAATGAAATAGAGTTTTCTTTTTTCTTGTGGCTGATTTCCTTTCACAGATTTCTTCACCAACTGGCTAGTGTCCAACTTTGTCAGAGCTGAAACATCAGACAGCTAGAAAAGAGGTTCTCAGTTGATAAATATTTGATTTACAAGGTATTGAGAGGTTTAAAGAAATGGAAGGGAGTTTGCCTAATGGGAGTCGTGTTTAATATAGTGAGGAAGATCACCAATAACCAGGTCTGTTTTTCTTCCCAGTGGCCACTGGGTACCTAACTTTATCAGCCTTGTTGCACTACAGATTGTTCTGGACTGAGCTGACAAATAAGCAAAATGAGGAGGACTGGGATGCTCCTGGTTCCACAACAGAAATACAGCTGAAGGGAACATTCTTAGGTTTTCTTTTCTTCTTTTCTATAACCTGTGATAAATATTGTATGTCTCAGCAGCATAGGAAAAAATGATTGATCCTTTTTCAGTGATATAGATATGTGGCTGTATATGTTATACGCAGAATGAATGATTGAGAGAGAATGGGGGAGGGGGTCAAAGAGAAATGCAAGCCGCTATGTATAGAATTGCCAATAGCAATCTATCAAAGGAATGTCAGGAGGGCTAGAATAGATAGTGAATTTTATCTCTAATTTAATCATTTGTTAGTTTTTAATTTGCTGTTGTCAAAGTTTTGTTTTCTTTTTAAATTTTACTTCTCACTCTCTGCCCTTTGTTTCAAAGAAATGGGAATGATTTGGGGGAAAAAATGATTGAAACAAATGCTTAAGAAAATAATATGCTGCCTTTTACATATGTTGCGAATCTTATGTACAAAGATAATCCTACAGACAAAGCATTGCATTTTAAGAGCAAAGCACTTAATTTTTTTCCCCCATCAGAATAGTGCAGACCATTCATTCACAATGGGGTTGATATTGCCCCCAAAGGAACAAAAACAGGTTCTGGGGGTGTGGGCACAAACTTACTGGAAATCATTATAGTTTATGATCCTCCAAAGAGCTATAGTACATAAATAGATAGATAGTATCTATCTTTTATTTTAATCTACCTTATAATAGGCAGATTTAACTATTAAAATTTTCTTCCCTGAAGTATCATTTTGGAAGATATTTAACCAGATAATTTTATAAGGATTGGGCTTTGTTGAAAACTTGGTTTCAAGACCAACAGCTAAACAAAAAGACTTTGTGTAAGTTTGCAGGTGAAAATTCAAAGTTTTCATGGATTACTTAGCTATATTAGTCTCTCCAAACTGTTGGAGAGAGGAAGAGTATGGGTGGAAGATGTTTATTGCGACTTTGGAAAAATGTACCTGTGGAAAAATCATTTGTACCATAGGAAAAATCATTTTTTCCTATGCTGCTGAGACATACAATATTTATCACAGGTTATAGGTACATTTGATTATTAATACTATATAACTCTTCAAAGATTAGTAACTAATGCAGTTGGGTCTGTTTATCCACCAGGGGAGATAGATTTATGAGTTTTCACCAGGACATTGATGATTTTTTTGCCCCACCCCCATCTGCCCACAGTATGAATGTAATTCAGTATTTCATCATCTCTCTCAGAGCTGTCTGCAATGAGCCTCCAGCAATAGTCAACTACAGTTTAGGTGTTCCTACCCTGGCCCTGGTTTCTGCGGGGTCTTTTCTCTGGTAAGCTGTGACTCCCTCCGTTTTTCCAGTCTTGGGAGCAGCAGTACCTTAGGTCCTCCCCTCTTCTTACGGGTCCAAGAAGAGTTGTTGACGTCTCAGACTGTTCAGCTTTTTACTTGCTATTAGGACAGAATGGTGACTTCTAAGATCCTTACATGTGAAACCAGAAAGGAAGTCAGTAGTATTTTATTGTAGAGTCTTCTTCTGTTCACTATTTTTTTGTGTGTTTTTCTTTTCTTCCCATGTAAATCATATACTCTGAAAGAGGAGAGATCATGTAGAATCATAAAGCATTAGAGGAAAAGAGGGAATTTTACCAGCCAAAATTCATTTGTTCATTTATTCATTTATTCATCATTCAAAAAAATATTTATTGTGCCTGTATCACATGGCAGGCACTATGCTGGAACTTTAGGAGGTATAAATATAAATTAGTTATCAATTAATCATGTGTTTAGAGAGCTTAAGTCCAGTAACAGGAATAACACATTTCCCATACAATTTTTTCAAAAAAATAAAAAACAAAACCCACAACTTTTAATGGCTATATTTTATATGAATATACCATGATTTATTCAATTACTCCCTTATCATTGCACTTTTTAATACCTTATTGTAAATAATCCTTCAAGGAACATCCTTACACATAAGACTTAATTCATAAATTGTTATTTCTAGCATATGTTTCTAGAATTGGCATTACTAGGCTCCAAAGTATGGATTCTCTAAACTGTCTTGACTTTAATACTCTTTTTATATTGCTCTCCAGCAAATTTTTTTTTTTTTGTCAATTTATTAACCTAGAAGTTAGGTGTGAATGAGACTAACTCATTATAACTTCACTGGCATTGAGTATTATTACTGTGAAAATCTTATAATTTAATATAAAAGAGAAAAAAATGTTACTTAAAGCTAAAACTGATTGCAGCAGTTTCTGCTTTTTAAAGGATGTGACATAATTCAAAATAATGAGAAAATAAATATCTAAACAATTCCATTCTTCACAGAGAACCTTCGTGAGCTGACAAAAAGGAAAGGCAAGAAATATCAAAGTCTCTGTCAGTTCTTTTTTTTCTTCTTTTAAAGGTGGGACAGAACAGAGTTTTATTGTTAAGGGAAAAATATCTGTGGCTCAGGACCCCTTGAGTCAAGAAGAGGGTGAAAAACTGCAGGAAAAAAATGAGGGAAGTTGAGTTTTGATATAGGTAGGAGATTCAGGGTACGGGGATAAAGATGAAGGAATGGGGGTGGGAGATTCAGTCCAGGCTAGGGATTCTAAAAATAGAGGGGCAAGGCAGACTTTCAGGTAAGTAGGGCTTAGAAAAAGAGTGACTCAGAATCTCTTTGTCACTATAAACTTTTGGAAAATCTATTACTTATGTGAAAATTAAGGAAAAGGGATATGGTCCATGTTAGTGGCACATTGTTTGAAAAAAAGACAGCATTATGAAATGGCAAAATGCTCCATCCATGCACTGAACTCATGGAGCCTAAGTGGAATAAGATTTAGAAATAATTATGTGATTTTGAAGAATTCTAAAGGTATTAAGCTTTACCCCGTGAATACTAAATTTGGTTATATATCATCTAATGTTTAAATTTGGATTTTTTGTTAGTCATGAGGCTAAACATTTTTATATGGTTTAAAAAATTTTTTTGTTCAATTTTTCTTCTTTGAATTGTCTACTTAGATCCTATGCCACTGGCATTCACAACTTACATGAAAATATTGTAACTGGGCCATATGGAAATAAGACAAAGAAAACTTCTCTCATGTCCAGACCAGAGTAGGCTTTATAAGTAATAAATAATATTTAGTCAATAATATTACTCTGGATGTTCTTTCTTGTGTATGAGGGCTACTGAATGCCTGTACCATTGTAGGTTTCCAACAGTTATTCATTAAATGTGTGAAAAGACTACTTTGAGTTAGCTAAATGCCGCTTGCTAGGGGAAGGCTAGGAACATCCCATTCATATTCCAATAGCAACAAGAAATTCCTTCTCTACCAACTGCTCCTAGAAGCATTATCTCTTAATTACAAATTGCTCATGAGAGTTTAAAGATAAAATAGTTTCACAGGAGGCTGAACTATAACATGCATTTTTCTAAAGAGCAGGAGTGGAGGAAGAAGTACTGCCAGTACATTAAGGCCAGGCTTGGGACCATGTCTAATTATACACTGAAGTTTGAGCAGCTTGTATTAAGGAGACCATTGTACTCTACCTAGGATCACCCAGTTATGGAGCTAAATGCCAGATTACCTTGTTGATCTTTTCTTTCCACGTTAATGAGGTATTCAGTTTTCAGTGAAGTACATTGCACGCACAAGGAAATCCAGAGGTGACTTTGTTTTGCTTCTGATTTGAACACTATCAGATTACCTGTGGAAAAAAAAAAGTCAATTTCAAAAGGGCTTATCATTATAATAGCAATATTTTAAAAGTGATAAACTTCAAAAGCAGGATGGGTTTTTATTTTCCTGCTGGGATAGATAATGTCCCACAGGATTTTCCTTTGGGAATCCTTGTCAGAGGATGAAAAGAACAAGGTATATATAGGCAGTGCCAGCTCTTGTTTTCTTAAAAAAACCCAAACCAAACAAACAAAAAGTTACGTCTTTCAATAGTTTGTCATGTGGGTAAAGTAAAATTTCAGTTGACCTACTATTAATTGATCTGTGGAAAAGATAATAGATGTAATGGCTTATTTAATCAACACATTTAGTTAAGATTCTGCCTAAATAGGAGGAGTCTGAAGGAGGATAACATTGAGATCAAAATCTTTTTGGCCCCAGATCCTTGATAAATTGATTATGACACTAATCAAACCCCCTGGCTGGATAGCAGGAAACTAGGGACAAGTTTATTAGGTTTACTTAAATAAATCTAGATTTTGGAATTGTGGTGGCACTGCTCATAGCCATAACTTATTCTAAGGAACAGGATAGAGCTAGACAATCTGATTCAAATTGACTTGCAGTCTCTAAGGAAACCCTGATCATGTACTCGTGTACTCCTTGGAATTGTGAGAGCTCGACAAATATCACCTTTACCAGTTAGTGGCAGATTTTAAAGTGCCTTTTGCACCTGAAAATAATGGACATCCTCCATCAATCTAACCCTAAAGAAACTGAAAGCCAGCAAGAGTCAGAGTTCATGGGTAGCTTTGATACAGATAAGGCTATGAGAATGGCACACAGGTTTTGTTTTCCCTCAAATCATCTGCAGATTGTGGTCTGAAATTTTCTTCTTATGGTATCATAACTCCAACTATCTTCCCTATATTAGACTCTTTGATTTACAAATGACAGAAAACCCAATTCAAATTTGCTTAAGAAGGGAAATAAACGTTTATTGGCTTGGGAACTGCGAAATGTCAGTCTTGAACTAACTTCAGATATGCCTTGATCCAGGGGCTAAAATGATGCAATTAGGACCATTCTCTCATCATCTCTTCATCCTGCCTTCTTTATTGGCTTCATTCACAGTTCTGTTTAGAAGCAAGTGGGAAATTTGCAGTTCCAGCCCAGCATCCTCCAAGGTTCATATCTCACAGAGAAATAGGACCCCATTCACTAAATAATCTTAAGACACAAGTCTTGGGATTATCTGTCATCAGCCCAACTAGGGTCTTAGGCTCACCCTCAAATAAAACACTGTGGCCAGGAGGGTGGAATTTCCTTCTTGTGCAATCTAAGTTACATGCTCATCCGCAGTGCTGGGGGGCGGTGTCAACTACACAAGGACTCTATACTAGAAGAATGGAGAAGGGAGGTTAAGCAAAGGAAGTGGGAGAGACACTGATACCACAAAGGGGCAGTGGATGTTGCATGGCCAAAGGAACACAAAGTCCAGTACACAATTCTGCATTCTTCCTGAAGAGATCACAAAACCCAGCTCCCTCCAAAGACTAAAGACACAGATTTAATTGGAATAAGAAGTTGCAAAGTTTTTCATTGAAAGCCCTAGTGCCCCGTGCTTCATGGGAGCCATTGGAAGACAATTACTCTTTCTTTCCTGCCCTTCAGAAAATAGAAAACTCACCTCTGCTGACCTAGAAAGAAATACATGTATGGAACTCTGTCATTTCATGTGATACACTTTTCTTTTTTGCTTTGTAGCCAGCATGAAAGTTGAGGGCCTGGTATTAGTTTACTGAGATGTTGTCCATTGTAGAGAGTTATCTAAGTTTCAGAGTCAGAGTTGGATCTAAAATAAATGTGATGCCATAATAAAGATATTTTAGACACAAGGAACGTCATTAATCTGACACCAATATTAGTAAATAGTTGGAGTTTCTGAAGGCCTTTCCTTGATCTTCTTTGTGAGACAGACTTCCTCTGAGGAAGATTATCTACTTCCAGGACTTCTAATACAGTCATATGCAGATAGATGCTATTCATATTTTTCTCCAGATGAGATTCATATCCTAGACCCAAAGTATAATTAAATTTCTACTGGCATCTCAAACCTATTATACTTAATATTAAACTCATTATCTCTCATCTTGTTTCACTTACTGTGTTCCCTATGTTGGTTTACTATAACATCATCATCAACCCAATCATCTAAGCCATAAACCCTCCCCCTATTGTTGACTTCCTTGCGTCTCTCAAACCATCTTTTATAGGGTTCCCTCTTGAATATTCATTTATTCATTCAAACAAGACTTCTCGTGTCCAAATTTTAAACCTAGTATATACCAGGTCTTTTTTAGGTTCTGAGGATCAAAATAAAGTTCCCTCAAGACTGTATTTTAGTGGGAAGAGAGAAACGATAAATAAATAAATGTAAATAAAAGAAGTAAGTGGTAGAAAGAAAACTAGAAGTAGGAAATCACTATGGCAGTCATGGAAAATTTTTCAATAAAATAATATTTGACCAAAGACTTTAATGCATTGAGGGAACCAACAATGTGGCTATTGGGGTAAAATGAGATTAAGTATACAGAAGTGTAGGGAGTATAGAGGTGAGAGTATATGTGAAGAATAGTAAGGAGTCTCTTGTAGCTGGAGTGGAGGGAACAAGGGGTATAATGGGAGAAGATGAGGTCAGAGGGGCTCATGGGGGTAAAGTGGGATCAGATCATGGGAGGGCATTGCAAGGTTTTGGCTTTTATAGAGTGAGATTAGAAGCCATTGGAGGGTTTCCAGATAAATGAGTTAATTTGACTGAGTTTTAAAATAAACAATCTGAAAACTCTGTGGTAAACAGGCTTTAGGTTTGTTCTGGACTGAATTGTGTTCCTCCTAATTTCTGTGTTGAGACCATAAGTCCCAATGTGCCTGTATTTGGAGACTGGGACTTTAAAAAGATTATTAAGGTTAAATGAGGTCATAAGAGTGGGGTTCTATGGACAAGGACCTTTATAAAGAGAGGAAGTGACACTACAGACCACTTCCTCTCTTTATGTGGGCACAGAGGAAAGGAACATGAGAATGCAGCAAGAAGGTGGCCATCAGCAAGCCAGCAGGAGAGACCTCACTGGAAATCAACCCTGATGGCACCTTCATCCTGGACTTTCAGCATCCAGAACTGTGAGAAAATAAATTTCTGTGTTTTAAGCCACGAATGTGTGGTATTTTGTTATGACAGCCCTAACAGACTAATATAAGGATAATACTATCTACAATAACAAAGAAAGCCCCCCCCCCAAATATAATGGCTCACACAAGATAACAGTTTATTTCTCTTTCAGAATAATCTGAGTTCCAGATTGACAGACATTTCTGCTTTTTCCAATCATTCTGGGGCTCAGGTTTTTCTGTTTTGTTTATTTATCAAGTTTAAAGTGTTGTCCTCATCTGCATATTCAAAGCCATATTCCTGTGTTTCATCAGACTCATAAGAAGGAGAAAAAGAGCATGCATGAAGGTGGCAAGCCCAGCTTCTGAAAGGCTCTGTCTCAGTATTGGTCTGTACTCCATAGCCAATAACTTTGTCATATGAGTGGAGGGAGACCGGGAAATGTATTGAAGCTAGCTAATCATGTTCCAGGTCTCAATTTTATTACTGTGGGAGAAGAGGGGAACAGATTATACTGAGGAGCTGGTTACTCTGTCATTGCCTGCCCCTTTGTCCACCAAACATCTATCCACACTTCTCATATAGAAAAGTCACTGACTTTCTCCTCAAGAAAGACAACCCAAAGTCTCCATCAGTTTTTGCATTTAGATCAAATCCTAGAATCTCTGGGTGATGAGCAGTTTTTTTCATCAGATATAGATGTACTCTTGAGATTTTCAAACTGAAAGAAAAGTTGTTTGAATACTCATATTGCAACAAACACATATGCAGTCATGGAGTGGAGACAGCAGAACCACATTAAAAACTTCCAGTCAGAAAAGAAACAAAAAGAGCCTCCGGTTCATACAGTGATAAATTCTGCTAGCTGGGAATTGCTTAAATGCCATGCTCTGGCAATGACATTCCTTGATTAGACCCTGGTCCTGCTTTCTGGAAAGAATTCTCTGTCCATTTACTTCAGGAAAATATCTGAATTGTCTTCTTTGGGGACTGTGCCACTTTTGCAATCTCTTCTTGCTTGGGGAAGCTTGGGGCCCTCCTACTTTTTTCAAGCTCAAATAGTCACAGGATGAGAAGAAATGAACAATGAAGACTGAGAAATGGTAGCCAAGCAAGTAAGGGGAGAACCGAGAGATTAAACTTGTCTGAATACAAGAGAGGGAAGTATTTTACGGAGGAAGAATTAGTAAACAATGTCAGATATTGCTGATATTTCAGTGTAGTTGAAACTGACAATGCCTAGACATGTGGGGACCACTGGTGGCCTTGACAGAGCTGTTTCCTTGGACTAAAGTCATTTGAGAGAACAGAAGAAGTGGAAGTAAAGACCAACCATGTACAAATTTTAAAGTAGCTTGAATATAAAAAGGGGAATGATAAAATTGAGTAGTAATTTGAGGGAGACTGTGGGAACATGAGAGAAATCTTTTAAAGTGAGAGATATTAAAACAGCTTTTATGTTAGTAGAAATGATCTAGTAGAGAAAGGAAAAAGACAGAATCTATAAGATGGAGAGATAATTGTTGGAGTGGCTCTAAGAGATGCAATCTAGTGTTGAAGTGTTGATCTTGGTCTTAAACAGGAACACAAACAGTTCATTCATTGTCACAGGGGAAGATAGTATAACTGGGTATATGTGGATACAAAGAAGTTGATAGTCATGAAAACAGAAGTGTGTGGACATTCTCTTCTGATAGCTTCTACTTTATCAGTGACATGGAAAACAGGGTCATCAGCTAAGGGCGAGCATCAGGAGAGAGCTGTTGGAGGGTTGAGGAGAGGTGAGAAAGTGTTGTCTGGAAGATGAGAACGAATGCAGTCAGCAAATGAAGAATTGTTGCTTGATATCTGTGATTATGGATTTAGAGTGAGACAGAAGAATTAAATGTTTTTCTTCAGCCTGCTCAGCTTTGAGATTTAGGTGCAGAGTAGACAGAGTTGGTTTGACCAGCACTGGGGTTTAGCCAGGTACATCAGTCAGGGTCCAGTCAGAAGACAGAAACCACACCAGGAACTAGAAAAAGGAAAATCTAATATATACAACAATACCTGTGTGAATGATGGCCAACTACCACGGGGATAAACGAGAACTCTAAACTCAGGTACACAAAGGTAGCAGCTGCAGAGTGGTTTCAGTTCTCCAGCTAAAGGGAAAGTGAACAAGGAGGGATGTAGAAACTTGGAGGGCCGTGCACAACTGAGATTCAGATCTCTGAGGAGAGCACGTGGCTGCTGTAGGAGTCGTGTGCAGAAGAGCAGTGCTTGCTGGTGAACTGTGCCACTGCAATGACTGTTGCTGAGACAACGACCAGCTAATCTGCGGGGTCTGCGGTAAACACTGCAACAGCAGAAGAAAAAGCGCCCTCCCCCCTCCAGTCTTTCAGTCTCCTTCCAGCGCCCTCTACCGTCAGAGCCTATCCTGGAGTAGCAGGTAAAGAAGAAATGATGTCTACAAAATCCAGCTCCAGAATCACAAAGTAGGGCAGAGAAGGGTGGCTTTGGAGCTGAGAGGCAATAACTTAGTTGTTGCAACAACCAAGTGAGCCCAGAGTAGAGGGAGAGGGGCAAGAAAGTAGAGGCCATGTGCCAGAGGGTGATTATAACAATGAATCACGGAATCTTGTCTGGAAATGGAAAAAGACGATGGGGGACAGTAAAAAGAAGGATTCAGGGCCACCATATACTGTAGTACATGTGAATGACACTCTTTGGAGGTGAGCAGGGCACGGCCTGCACAACCGTTTGCCAGGGCCCTGGAATGCACCGCAGGACACAATGGGACCAAAGAAAGGTTGACGTGAGGTTCTAGTCATGAGCAAATTTGATCTTGTTATGCTACTTTTCAGAATCGTCATAGAGCTCTACTAGATTGATCCAGTTGAAGAAAGTAAGTGGATAAACTAATTCCCACTAAGATATTTCTATTTACTGTAAGGACCATGGAGAAGGCAAATGTTTAATTATTATTCAACATTGCGAAATGCAGGCATCTTTCAGTGCTTTTCTACTTTATTTTCTAAGCTAAGAAAGATAAAACCAAGAGATTTAGTTCCCATAATTGTAAAACCAAACAATGAAATATTAGATATGTTTCTAAACTGCATGAAGAGTCTCATATTCCCCTTCTCCTCCATTGCCTTCAGCTCTACCTCCTTGCACTCTCTTCAGAATCATTGACTCAAACATATAAATGTCTAATAGGGGAATTTCTGGTTTCTGCTAGAGGCCACACAGGAAGAAATCTCAGTAGTGTAGCATTTTACCTCACTAAAATCAAACTAGTAACTGACAGCTAACTCTGCCTGTCAGTAATTATAGCCCATCAGAGTTCACAGGAACTTGCATTTCTCAAGGATGCGTGATTTGCACGTCTTACATTTCTTAGTAGGGGCCCCGCCCTATGGCAATATTTTAACAAAATGACAATTTTCAGGAGGTATGGAATCTTGTTTAAGTGAAAAAGTAAATAACAATAACTTATTCTTCACCGACTATGAATGAGGTAGTAATTAATGCATTTGCAGAGTCAGGAACACTGCTAATGGCACAATCTCATTTGGTTTAGAGCTGTTTATTTGTCAGTCCTTAGGAGACTCCAGACTCAATCAGGGTGATGGGCAGTATGGTCTTAATATCTTTATCAACTTTTTTTTAACCTGCTCATCCCTATCTCTTAGGGGTAAGCTGCCTCTTTTTACTCTACCTATGCAATATAAAATTAAAAGCCAATTACAGCACCATCAAAGACAGGACTTTTAAAGGATAACTGGAGAGTGATATACAAGGTTTCCTAATTGCTACACCTAATTGCAAAGAGGAGGAAAGAATTTTTCATGAGTATCTGAACTATCGTTAAATATAATAATCAACTACGAACTTTCCATTATTTTAATAGTATGTTCTCTGAGGCAACCACAATTTCCCAGGGGGAATTAGATTACTATTTGTAGTACATCAAATGTGTATGAAAAGAAGAGTATGTAACAGTGAGAAATAAGGGAGATAAGACTCCAAGAAAGTAGCTGTAAGAATTCCTGAGTCAGGAAGAGGTGAGAGAAATTTTGTAGGCTAAATGGAAAAGAATTGAATGAAAGAAAAACCTAAATAAATATGAAATGGAAGGAAGGGGTTAGTGAAGAAGCAGGACTAAAATGGAATTATAGGGATCATATCTCTAACCTGTTAGAGGAAGTCCAACGCAAAGCAATCCACATCATAATTCAATATTTTTATATACTGCAGAGTCTCATCACCAAAAGTCTAGTTTCCATCCATCTGTACAATTATACGATTGAGTCCCTTTACCCATTTTACCCTCCCCCTACCCCCTACCTCTCTGGTAACTACCAATCTTTTGTCTGCATCTATGAGTTTGTTTTTGTTCGTTCATTTTTTAAAATTTCACATATGAGTGAAATTATATGATATTTGTCTTTGTCTGACTTATTTCACTTAGCATAATACCCTCAAGGCCCATCTATATTGTTCCAAATGTCAAGATTCCATCTTTTTTTATGGCTGATTAATATTTCATTGTGTGTGTGTATAAGTTGTTTGAAAGATTCAGTTTTTCACAAAATTAGATTCTATTAAATGCAGAACAAAAAGAGAGAAATGACAAAAATTAAGCATAATTAACACAGAAACGGGTTAAAATTAGATGACAGTGAGCTTTATTGGCAAGAATAATGACTATATCAATATGGCATTTGAAATAGCAGGACGGCATCATTTATCTCACTTTTGTGTCTCATCTGTCTTAAGAATTTGGAGAAAGCAAAGGCGCTTTGCCAAATTTAGAAGCAATTCAAATTTTACGTATTAAGAGTTTTGACTGAAACTTGTATGTGTCTTTATTTGAGCTCTGATTGCTTGCAAGATAAAATTTCCTAGTTAACAGAAAATCAGTTCTTAATACTCAGAGAGGAGGGAGGCAGGTGGAGAGAGAGAGAGACAGAGAGAGAAAGAGAGAGGGAGAGAGAAAGGGAGAGAGAGAGAGAAAAAGAGAGAGAGAGAGAGAGGCTGACCCAATATGCAAAGTTAATTGTAAAAAATCAGAAACAGATGGACAGATATCTTCTTAAGAGGTGGAAGGGAAAACAAAGAGAAAACAGTGATTGGCAGAATGCAATTTGGAGGTTGCTGCCTTAGATCACAGAACCTTAGTATGTTGGGTGACTAACAAACAAGCTTAGGGCGATTTCTCCTGGTAAAGAAGCTTTGGATGACATAAGCCAAACATTTTTCCTCTTAATTCTCCTGGTAATAGCAATTTATCTTTTTCAAGCAGTAGTAGAAATGGAGGAATGCACACGAATGCAGATGATGGACCTCTCTGCCCACCTCATATGTAAATGTTATAATAGGATTTACTTGACTTAGCTGTACAATATGGTGGAGGTGCACAGAATTCATTTTGGTTCTTATCCCTGTTCACAAAGGCTATATACGTTTGTAGAAAAGATCAACATTAAGCAGAAAACCTCACAGCCACACTAACACTTTTGGGGAGTGTGGGTTTACCATAAAATACCAACCAATCAAAAGCCTAGAAATAAAGTCATGGGTGTCTTAGGGTGGCAATGGCCAATCCACAGTTGACTTAGGCAGATGTTGCAACTGGTATTATCTTGCATTTCAACATTCATGAATAAATCCCCTCAACCTAAGGCATATAAACACATATTCATGAAAGAACCCACACGACTCTTTATTTTTAGGAGATTACATAAAATATTTATGTCCCTCTGTCCTCCTAACCAATTACTTTCACTAAGAAAAAAAATAATACATATGAAATGTGATTAAAAATTTACCTTGTAACAAATAACTGGCAATTAACTCATTCATTTCCACATTCTCTCGGTCTCAGTTACAATTGGGCTCTATTGTAAAATCACTATCACTTTTGAACCTTTCAAACTGAAAATACACATATCAATGGTGGCAGGCAAGTCAAAACACAATGTAGATTTTTGTATCAATCAGAATGTCAAATGAGCTCATTAGAGTTTCAGGTCCTATATGTGGGTGCTTTTCAACTACTCTGCTTTTCCTGCATAAAAGTTTAGCAAAGATTAAGTCATTTACCAGCGACAGTTGGCTAAGGCAGCTGAAAAGCTTTGATGAAATGTGTCAGTCATTTTCCAGCAACTCTGCATTCCACAGTAGACTACAGGAGTAACCGCTGTCACTGAGCTATTGCCAATATGGCTGGAATTCTTTTGACAGAATAGTCCTTTTCCACATTTGGTCTTTAACTTGTTTGTGAGCCTTTTGCTTCTATGATTGTATTTGTCGTTAAAATTAACCTTCTGAACGTCATAGCCTGGAATTATTTTTTGAAAATAATTTTGGGGAGTAATGAATTGAAAGACTGGGCTTTCGAATTTATATAAAGAATAGTCCATAGGTGGTACAGAATTTAACAATTAATGCCACATACTATCCTATCTATGTAATATTTTCTTCCAAGTTTTACTTTAAAAATTAACTACCTA
This sequence comes from Pteropus vampyrus, assembly GCF_000151845.1. Classification (NCBI taxonomy): domain Eukaryota; kingdom Metazoa; phylum Chordata; class Mammalia; order Chiroptera; family Pteropodidae; genus Pteropus; species Pteropus vampyrus. Next base: position 3,026,707 of record NW_011888997.1, on the reverse strand, counting down.
TTATTATTTAGCTTAATTCTGAGAGTCGTGAGAATCAAATATTGTTTCTGGTCTTGTCTCTCTCATAAGCCAGAACAAATCTGAATGTCTGGTGGTGCTGGTACACAGCATACTCTCTGAACATCCGCTTGTGGTATATTTATGTAAAGCAGAAAAATCTTGACCTTCCAAGGATCTCAGTAACAGATCACTCCAGCAACTATTTCAACTATCTCAGATAGTGAGCTTCCAAAATACTTTTAACATACTAATACTTCTCTTTCTCCGAGGAATTGATAGTGATTAGATTTTAACAAAATTTGGAGTCTCTGAGCATGTGTATGTACACAAATATCACATAAAACAATAAGCAACTTTAACACATAAGAAAATGAATTTGAAGCAATGACTCTCTGTTATTCAAACGGTGATTTTATCTAATCTTTAAATATTTTTCTTGAACTAAAAGAAGCTACTTTAAATTTGTCATATGTTAAAAATCAGTCCAAGGTCCATGACTTCTTTTTGAAAGTGCCTCATGAAATTCTGAGCTACATGACACTGTTTTCAGCTAATAACTTGGTAATAACTGCTTAGATTAACCTTTTATAATGAAATATATTAACCCGAGTATCACTGCCATCACCTGGAAGCAGAGGGCTTCCTAGTTCAAAACTATCCTCTTAACTTAGCTTGAGTGTGTTTCAAACATTGAACATTCATTTTTGGGTTTTAAATGTTGATTTAAGACTTTAGTGAAAGGCACGTATTAAGGAAACGGAATTAAACAGTGGAAGCCTTGTTAAATATTTTCTAAACATGAAGGAACTTTATTTTGGGTTAACTTTTTAAGGAGAAAATTTGACTTTAAAAAATTGTAAGTTGTGTTTTGAGATTGAAAACTTTTAGTGGGTGAATTATGAAGCGGCATTGATTTGAAGGAGAAAAAGACATGTCAACAGATAATTACAATAAAACGTGATAAGTGTTATTATAAGGATTTGTGCCAAGTCCTCTGAGAGAGCTCCTCCCCTTCCATATGGGAATTTTGGCAATGACAGAATCAGGGTGTGGGTGAATTTGCTGAAATGATTGCAATCAGGTCAGAGGATTAAAGAACTCGAAGTAGAGACTTAAAACATTCTTCCTACTGATGGCATGTTGAATATGAAGAAAATAATGTTAAATAGGATAAAAAAAGACATTATTAAGGTTATCTAAGAACTCACTCTGGCATTTTAGTCGAAATTAAAATTCTACCTAAAATTGAATAAGTTATATTGCGTAAAATTTATTTAGCACTTTGTGCTTTTCAGAATAATTTCTCATTGTGTTAACATTTGCCTTAAAAAGTAATTTAATTTTTAATGTATTCATTCATATACTATTCATTCATTCATTCATTCAATTAATATGCTCTGTGCCAGATACTGTACCAGGATAATGCCAACCTGAATAGGACACTGCTTCTGTGTTTACAGGCTTGTATTCTTGCTAGACTGTGAACATCTCTGAGGGAAAAGGTATTTGTAGCAAAAAGTTACTCACTAATTGTTTGTTGAATGACTAAATGTTCAAGTGGGCAAATAAGGGATTATTTGATGAAATAGAAGTTTGGGCATCATAAACTCATAGGTGAGGGAGTCAGAAAACCTGGTTTTATGTTTTAGCTTGGATATACTAATATGATACTGGGAAATTTGCTTAACCTTTCCAGTCTCAATTTTCTCACTGTGTGGCTGTATCTCTTATAAGGTTATTATGTGGATGAATGTGTAAGTGCTTTCTAATCTAACGTACTGTTTAGATGTTAGTCATTATTCCACATAAGATTCAAATATTCTACATTATAGTGCAATATTTAAAGGGGATTGGCTTTATCAGGAGTAAAGCAATATAACCTTTCCAGAATGGATAAATCAAGAGTGCCAGTCATGGCCGGATGCCAGATACTCTGGGGGAAATTACACCAGTGACTAGAATCAGAGGTCAAGACAGAATTCTCTGTGTAGATGGGAAGACTAAAGGGGACTGGAAGTGTTGTGACTTGGGGGTAGCACAGACCCCAAGTGGTTGCAACGGAAGGTACAGGGTTCTAAGTCTGACTAACAACAAGGTAAACTTACTCCAAGGTCAGTGAATGGTTCTAGTAGTTATCACTCAGGCATCTGAATCATGGTTCTGGTGTTCTGACAATATTTGGAACTCCACTGAATGGGAAGTAAGGACTAGATGAGTTTATTGATAAAGGAGTATCATGTTTGTTGCTAAAAATCTGTGAAGACTGAAGTAATTGAACTGAGGCGGGGCTTATAGGCAGTGGGCTAGATGACAGATGATAATTATGACACTATTACTACTGCTGCTGTCACCACCAGCACCAGTAACTATGTTGACAGTTTACCAAGCATTCCCTATTATCTCTGTTAATACTCATAAAAAACTTGTAAAACATATATTCTTGTTCTATTTTATAGATAAAAGAGTATATTCAGATACATTAAGTGAGCTGTCTAGGCCATATTGACTCAGCTCCTGTGAATCTATGTCTTCTGCTATTTCATATAGGATGCTTGCCTCTTTATGTCAGGATGCTGTGCAAAGTGGACTTAGGGAACAGACATTACTGCAGGATGTCTTGAATTGTTTTTGACACATGTATTTTCTCCCTTATGAAGTGAAAACTTGAAAGAAATAAACATGATCTCCCTTTTCATTCCATTCAGCTCCAAGGGCAGTATTGCTAAAATAAATTTTAGCAATTATTAATGTTATAATAAATAATATCTATTAAATGTTTGCTTTCTATTCAGATAGCTTATTTGTGAACTGTTAGCCATTCCTTCACTCTGAGACAGATATATACAGATTTTGCTATTGAGCCTATGTCTTTTTCATGTGGCTAGATCCCTCTCGTGTATCCCCCAGCTGTCACATCATGGCAAGCCCCATAGTAGGCAGGGAAGTTCCTGAGCATAGTTCCTTCTAACATGTTGCCCATGGCCATGACTCTCTTTTCTGTAAACATAGCACATGACACATCCAATATATAATACGTTATCCCACTTTTTTCTTGCTTGCTTCTCCATTCTTCAAACTTAATATTTTAAAACTAAACGTTCAGCTTATTAAAGGAAGGAGAGACAGAAGGGAAAACATAATAGGATGCAGTAGACTAGATGAAGAAAAACATTAAATAAACGCTGGACTTTAAAACATTACTTGCATTCAAAATTAATTTGCATGTTTCATCTTTAATGACTGGACTATAAGCTATTCATAGAATGGAAGCTTAGGTGCAACCAGAATGTGGGAGTGACACGTTTTCATTGTTTATCAAGCTTCCTTGGTAATGTAGGATCTTTCTGGTTCTTGTCACGCCAGGCTCTTTCTCTCCTGGCCTGATGTTTCGAGAAACCAGGTAGCAAGAGCCTCGAATAGTGGCCAGCTAAAATTAATCATGCTGAGACTGATGGCTGCCCAAATACAAACAAACAAACGCACCCCCCCCAAAAAAAACCCCAAAAAACCTTACTTCGTCATTCTCAACCAGCAAGCTGTAACAGAATTACTTTAGGAGCTTTTCAAACTATCCAGGCCCACTCATCCTCTCTCCAATAAGATATCAGAGTATCTAGTAGGGTTGCCTCCAAGAGTTGAAATAGCTCTCTAGTTGGTTCAACTCCCTCTGCCTGTCTTTGCTTTGAGAATTGTTTACCAGTTGGTTGAAAACATGGTTTTTGGATTCAGTCACTTCTGGATTCAGGAATTGGCTCAGCCACTTGCTATTGCTCTGTGACCTTAGATGGACTATATAACCTCTCTGATCATCTGATTCTCTCATTTGAAAAATGTAGTTAATAATTCATAAAATACTTAGACTTTGCTGAAATATGTGCAAGACTAATACAGTGAGAAGCAAAATAACCTTAAGAGAAATGAAAGACGACCTAAATACAGGAAAGATATATCATATTCATAGATTGGAAGATTTAATATAGTTTAGAGTAATTCTTCACTAATTGAATTAATCTAATACCAATAAATATCTTGGTGTGAGTGTGATTTTTATAGAAAATGACGAGTTGGTTCTAAAACTTATAAGGTGGTGCAAAGGATTTGGAATAGACAAAAACAATTTTGAAAAGGAGAAATGAAAATGTAGAACATATACCACCTGATATCAAGACTTATTGTAAAACTATAGTAATAAATACAGTATGATATTGGCATAAAGACAGACACATAGGTCAATGCAACAGAAGAGAATACAGACATATATTGTCAGTTGATTTTCAACAAAGGTGCCAGGGTAATTCAATGAGGAAAGAGTAGGCTTTTTAATACATATTTTTAAAAAACTGGCTATCTGTATGGAAAAAATGAATCTCTACTTATAGTTTACAACATATACTAAAATAAACTGGAGATAGACCGTAGATCTAAAGACAAGTGATAAAACTATAAGACACCTAGTAGAAAACATAGAAAAATTTTTTAACATTGTAATAGATAAAGATTCTTAGGACACAAAAATCATACAAAAACTAGTTGATAAATTGAATTGCATCAAAATTAAAAGCTTCTGTTCTTCAAAAGACACCACTAAATAAATGAAAAAGAAAGCAGCAAACTGAGGAAAACATATTTGCAATATCTAACAAAGAATTAAAATTCAGAATAGATCAAATACTAAGAGACAAACCACTCTCCAAAATAAGCAAAAGATTTGAACAGATACTTTTATAAAGAAGATATATGGTCAGTAAACACATGAGAAGATGCTAAACATCATTAGTTATTAGGGAAATTCAAATTAAAAGCAAAACCAATACTACTTGACACCCACTAGAATAGGTAAAATGAAAAAGACTGACAATATGTAGTGTCAGTGAGGGTGTGGAGCAACAAAAAAACCCAAGAGACTCTTTTATTATGCTAGTAGGAATGTAAAATAGTACAATCACTTTGTAAAACAGATTGACAGTTTCTTACAAAGTTAAAAATACACTTATCGTATGCCCAACAGTTCTTCTCCTAGGTATACATCCAAGAAAAATAAAAACAGGTCTACTGGACGTGGTTCCATAATGTAAGCACATTTGCTTTACACACAGCAGGTCCTGGGTTTGTGCCTTAGTGGAGCCATGGTCCATGGTCTACGGCCATGCCACCCTGAACGAGCCTAATGTCTGATCTTGGAAGCTAAGCAGGGTTGAGTCTGGTTAGTACTTGGATGGAAGATCAGGTGCTGTAGGCATAAATACTATTATTAAAAAAGAAAAAAGAAAAGAAAAGAAACAGGTCGACCAAAAGAGATGTACACAAATGTTCATAGTGTTTTTTGTTTTTGTTTTTATTTTTTTGTTGTTTTGTTTTTTGTTTTTTTCTTTGTAACAGCCCCAAACTGGAAACAACTCAAATATCTATCCACATGTGAATGGATGAATAAATTGTGTTATAGCCATAAAGTGAGATAGTACTGAGCAATAAGAAGGAATGAAATACTAATATAATAGTATTGTTTAATCCCAAAATATAATACTGAGAAAAAGAAACCAGACACGAAGGAGTATATACTATATAATTCTATTTAACTGAAATTCTAGAACAGGCAAAAGCAATCCACGTGACAGAAATAAGATTAGTGGTTGCCTAGATGGGAAAAGGGGATAGGGTTGACTTAAAAATGGTCCAAAGGAATATTTTGAAATGCATTTTGATTTAGATGGTGGTTACATGGTGTTTTCATTTATCAAAACTCATCAAACTCTATACTTAAAATGAATGTATATTATTGTTTAATATAGTTGACTTAAAATTCCTGCCTCATGTAATTGCTGTGAGAAAAAAAATTATACACACACATATGTGATATTGTATAAATATGTATGTGTATATATATCATACTTGGCAAATGTCTTGCATTTAGTAACAAAATAAAAATAAGTAAATAAATACATAAAATATATACCATTGACCTTTGAACAATGCAGAGGTTAGGCATGCCAACTCCTCATGCAGTTGAAAATCCACATAAAAATTTTGACTCACCCAAAACTTAACTAGAGTCATTGGTTGGTATTTATGAGGAATTGGCTCCAGGACTCCTGCATATACCAAAATCCACAGATACTCAAATCCCTTATGTAAAATGGCATAGGACAATGCATAGAGTTGGCCCACTGCATCCATGGACTCCCAACTGCGGGTGGAAAATACTGTTTTCCATTTGTGGTTGGTTGAATCTACGGATATGAAACCCAGGTATATGGAGGGCTGACTGTATGTTTATTAACAAAAATCTGCGTATGTGTTCTCGTGCGATTCAAACTGGTGTTGTTTGTGGGTCAAGTATATTTAATCTACTTTTACTGTTATCATTAGGAGACTTGAATGAAATACAAAAATGTAAGTTGTAATCATTGTAGAGTGCCAGCAGCTTATAGACAAAGACTTTGTAAAACAAACAAAACTCCACACAGATATTTTGTTAGTATAATAATCATTTAAGTTCTTCAATGAGAGTTAGTCAATATTAGCTAGAGAAAGGGTTGTAGGTCTTTTAGATGTTTTGAAGAATCAGGAAGATCCCCTTCACTATGCTTTGGTGTCATATCCATACTAAGATCATAGGTAAAATGACTTCAGGTGCAGATGTACCACCAAAATGGAGGTGAAACCTGGGGAGTGAGCCAGCAATGAGAAGTAATGCTGGACATCTTTCTGAGGCAACCCATTCAGAATAATAAAGTAATGGCTTCATATCACCTTCTGGGATCTGTATATTTATGATAGGCTAACAATGAAATAGTTTTCAATCTGGTAATGGACTTGACTCATGTGCCTTTCCAACCACTACTTAGGCTCTTACACTTAGGTAAAAAAAAAAAAAAAAAAAAAAAGGCGATATGTTTATAGGATGGCTTGAAAAACAGTTGTAGTTTTAGTAATTCAATGTTTGATATGTTTTCATAGTTGATTTTCTACTTAAACTCATCTAACCAATCAACCAACCAATCAACCAATAACAACATAAAAACCAGATGCTATTTTAAGCTGCAAAGATGGCTAGAATGTGCTGAAATGGTAGGGAGTTGGGAAGTTGTAGAGATTTCATTAGGAGGCAGATCAGATTAGTGAGGAACGTGAGAACTGTTGGATGAAAAATGAATGAAAAGAGGAGTCAGATATTTGAAAGTTTGTTATGTAGAAAAGAAAGCAAAAATTTTTAAAGCATCTCTTAAGGCTGGAAACAAAGCCAATGGGTGGAAATTACAAAGTGGGAAGATTTGAGCTTAAACCATTGTATTATAATGGTTTTTCAGATGTTTTGCTGTCAGTGTTATTTCTGGTGGAGGGAAAGAACTCACCTCACCACGAGGTAGCTCAATCTTCAATGAGTAGCTCTAATTAACAGTGAGGAACAATTTCACAGCTAAGAGAGTAGACTCCAGAGTTTAAATTCCGTCTCTGCTATGTACTAGCTATATGACTGGACACAGTGCTTAACCTTTCTGAGTTCATTTTCCTCACTTTTAGAATGATACTTATAACATTTTTGTGAAGAACTAATACATGAATGGTACTTAGAACAGAATCTAGCACTTAGTAAGTGTACATTAAATATTGGCTACTAATTACAATTATTATCTTTTTGGGGAATTGATGTAGAGATTTCTGTGTGAAGTAGGAGGTAGGGCAAGATAATCTATAAAATTTCTTCTAGTTCTATGTTTCAGTAGGTTCAGCATATTGGGAAACATCTTTTTTTTTCCCTAGAGATTTGAAGATGAATATGGTTTGAATGTGGAATTATCTTCTATAACGATTTTGAAATGCCATCTAAGTATGACATCACATAAATTTTCAGGCCAGTTAAAACACTTGCAGACAAGGCTGACTTTTCTCTCCAAGTCTTTTATCCATCCTCCTGTGTCACTTTTCATGTGTGATAATCTCAGTGAGAAAAAGAGTGGGAGACAATGTCTTTTTCCAGTTTTTCTCAAGCATTTTATAAAAGTATGAAGGGCATAATTACATGTTATGAGAATTTATTAGAACATATTGACTAATAGTCTAAAATAGATAAATTTCCACTCAACTATAAATCAGTAAATATTTATAAAACACATCCTAAGAAATAAGCATTGTGCTAAGCATGAGAAATTATACTCATCATTTAAAGTCTGAATTAAATATTAT
>NW_011888997.1:2996800-3018473 GCF_000151845.1 Pteropus vampyrus | reverse complement strand
CTATATGACTGGACACAGTGCTTAACCTTTCTGAGTTCATTTTCCTCACTTTTAGAATGATACTTATAACATTTTTGTGAAGAACTAATACATGAATGGTACTTAGAACAGAATCTAGCACTTAGTAAGTGTACATTAAATATTGGCTACTAATTACAATTATTATCTTTTTGGGGAATTGATGTAGAGATTTCTGTGTGAAGTAGGAGGTAGGGCAAGATAATCTATAAAATTTCTTCTAGTTCTATGTTTCAGTAGGTTCAGCATATTGGGAAACATCTTTTTTTTTCCCTAGAGATTTGAAGATGAATATGGTTTGAATGTGGAATTATCTTCTATAACGATTTTGAAATGCCATCTAAGTATGACATCACATAAATTTTCAGGCCAGTTAAAACACTTGCAGACAAGGCTGACTTTTCTCTCCAAGTCTTTTATCCATCCTCCTGTGTCACTTTTCACGTGTGATAATCTCAGTGAGAAAAAGAGTGGGAGACAATGTCTTTTTCCAGTTTTTCTCAAGCATTTTATAAAAGTATGAAGGGCATAATTACATGTTATGAGAATTTATTAGAACATATTGACTAATAGTCTAAAATAGATAAATTTCCACTCAACTATAAATCAGTAAATATTTATAAAACACATCCTAAGAAATAAGCATTGTGCTAAGCATGAGAAATTATACTCATCATTTAAAGTCTGAATTAAATATTATTTAAAAATTTGATCTGGATGTGTATCATTACCCATTGCCGTGTAACCAAGTAATGCCCCCCACCATCAATACATTTTTTTGAATTGTATTTTATTAGTTTCAAGTATACAGTACATTGGTTAGACGTTTATATAGTTTATAAAATGATCCCCCTAATTGCTGTTTCTCTCCTCTGGCTCTACACCTAGCCAATACATTAATGATAACTGCATTCCCTATGCCATGTTCCCCATCCCCGTGACCATCTATTAACTACTAATTTGTACTTCTTTAACCCTTTAGCTCATTCTCCCAGCCCCCCCCCAACCCCTCCCCTCTGTCCATCACCAGATTGTCCTCTATATTCCCCATCAATGAATTTTGTCTTGAATTCAGCCAGGCAGTTTTGGTATTGGTTGTGATCAGCCTCATTTTGGGCCAGGCAGCTCTATGTTGGAGGGTGGATTGGATGTTAGCAGGACTTATGGGGTGACTAGGCCACATAGCTCTTATTTTCCATCAGGCTAGCTTGGGCTTGTTCTCATTACAGAATCAGGGGTTCAAGAGGAAGAGCTGGATGTGCAAGGCCTTCAGAGCTTAGGCTTAGAATTGGCGCATCATCCTTTTCTACAAACCCTACTGACCAAAGCAAATCGCATACCTAGCCCAGATTTAAGAGGTGGGAAAATAAGTTCCACTTCTTCATGGCAAGATCTGCAAATTTACATTGCAATGAGCATAGATACAGGGGGGTGAATAATTGGGGCCATCAGTGCAATCAATCTACCATAAAAGGCAATCATTAAACAGATGAGAAATGCTAATATAACCCTGTTATGGAGTCAGACACTCTGTAAGACATTGTAAGAGATTAATTGTATTCACTGTTCAAAGTTTCTTGGAAGCAATGGAAAGGTGAGCCACACTGGGCTCTGTCTGTCTGACTTTATTTTTACTTAGTGTTCCCAACAGATGTCCAATAAGCTGACAAATATATAAAAATTTTAAAACAGCAGATGATATCAATTATAAAATGATAGCATCTAGAGTAATTTAACCAAAGGTAACAGAGTAAATAGCCAGCAATGCGAGTGTTCTGGAGGAATGAAGATTAATTACATAGTGTGAGAACCAGGGACTTATGTTTACAGACAAGGAGTTAAACTCTCACAGCAGCTCCAGAGAAGACTTTTGAATTAATGGCTAATTTCAAACAAAGCCTATAATGTCACCACTTGAAATGTTTCAGCAATAATTCAAATGGTTTAATTCTAAGCCACTTATGATTAAATTTCAAATATGCTAAGGTATTATTAGACATTTATGGGAAAAATCATTTTTCCCCCTGCAAATTAAATGTTCTTCTTTGACAACGATTCAAGTTATGATAGGGATTCTTGTTTCCTTTTAATTATAGCCCAAACACTTATATGGATAAAGCGGCAATATGATCACTATTTCATTTTGGAGCCATTATTACCGAAATGCAAAATATCTCAATCTCTAGTCCTCTTCCCCCCGCCCCCTAGGTTTTCTTTTTAATCCCATAAAAGCATCTGTCTTTGATTTCAAGTGGAGTACCTGCTGTGCAGGATGCAATGCAAATCCAATTTGTGTGTAACAAAACCAAATGGGCTGAAATGAACTCTGCATTTTAAAGATGTTTTTGTTTAATCATCGCCATCACTCGTCTTTAATGAATGCATAATCAAGTTAAACTTCAGGGAAGAAATGGAATGGCTCTTCTTAAGATAGAGAAAGCAAATTCCTGTGATATCCTTCATTGCTGATCTGCCTCCTATTCCTGTGTTGGCAAGAAAGAAGCAAGAAAGATCTTCAAATGCATTTTATGGCAAACTGTTGAGAAACATGGCGTGAGCAGCAGCACTGCTCATTTTTTTCTGCATTTTTTCAAAAATCATTATAATTATTGTTTAGAGCAGAGAGTGAGGATGTAGGATTCCTGTGTTCTCATTTCGTCCTCCTTTTTCTGCATCTCACGGAAGATAGGAAGTATAATAAAGTACTTAGGGAGTTTAGAGGAGGATACACCACGATGTGTTTCTGTGCCACAAATCATCTAGTCTAAATGTTGGTATATAATTTCCTAAGTACAGAGTTTCTTTCTGGTAGTGAAACTTCTGTGATTCTTTCTTTTAGAAGGAGAGACTCTTCTACAAAGGTATCAAGGTGTCAGATGACTTTTGTATAGTCACAATACTGGAAAATAGATCAATTACAAACAAGGAAATAGGATGAGATAATGTTGTATAACGGCAGACTCTTAGAGGTCATCTAATTTGCTCGTTTTACAGATGGGGAAGCTGAGTTCTAAATGCGTGCTGACTGATGTGGGGTCATATGGTTAATGAGTGTTTGAGTCAGAGCTGGAACATGGTCTCTTCATTCTCGATCTTTTCAAAGCAATTCTAACATATAACATTGTGTTACTACAAAACAGAGATGGCAGACCTCAAAAAGTAAATATATTTTAGAGGAATCATTAGGTGATGAATTGTTTACATGAGCTTTGTATTCAAGGTGAATGCAGTCTTTCCTCATTGAAATATTTCAATTCCCAAATTGCACTAGCTGGTCAAAGAGACCTTTTGGCCCTCAAACTTTTTTGTTTCTCTTTATACTGTCAAAAGGAAGACTTCTTTCAACATTGGTGTACTATCCACTCTCTGAGGCCAGAAGTTCATCCATATAAATGGACCGAATCAAACAGTTTATTATGTCCTTTTTTTTTTTTTAAAGAAGTTAATGTCATCTGATATATTTTGGTTTAATGTAGTAGATAATTTTGATGAGTGGACTGTTACCCAGTTATCCAAAAATATGATTTTTGGGAGAGATATACTTGTATTGAATGCTGAATCAAGTATGCTGGCTATCAAAGATTCCATTTATAATAATTTAAAAATTATTAAAACCAAAAATGTTTTAAGACCCTTTGCAGCACGAGTTTATATCAGATCATAACTTATCATTGTAGTGATATTTCAGTTGTTATCAACCTACGTGGCCACTGGATGTCCCCACTCTTCCTCAAATGCAGCCTAGGCATCACTTAACTGGCAGTTATAAAAACAATGCATTTTGCAGAGAACCTTTAGAAAGATCCTGTGCACATTCTGGTGTGCTTAGCAGCATTGCCTGCCCCTGGCAACTGCAGGCAGGACTAGAAATGGGTGACTTAGAGACTGAGTTGGGTGGAAGAAATTCTTTGGGTCATGTCACTCTGTGACATTACATATTAGTTCCATAATCCTCTCCAATTACTAGTTTTTCTAAAAAGCTCTGAAAAGTAAGTAAATCTGAAGATATGGCTATTGTAATTCCTGCAGGTGAAACAAATATGATTTGAGAAGAATGAGAACATTAGAACATGCCAACCTTGCAAAGTACATGAAAAACTGCTTCATGGGAGTAAAGGATGTGAAGTGTACAGGATTCTTTAGCATGGTAGAAGCTCTGAACTTTGAAGCTCTCAATGGTCGTAACTACCCAGGTAATAGAGGACAACTGACCGAATATTGGACTTAGAGTTAGGAGACCAGGATTTGAATCTTATTTCTATTACTTACTTGCTCTGTGACATTGAGCAAGTATACTTTGTTTTTCCTGAAGCTCAGGCCTTTGTTTGTAAAGTAGGTTTAATAATATTGTCCTTGGATTTGGCAAGACTTAAATGATATTTTATATTTATGAAAGAGCCAAGGACATAATGGTTATGGAATAAATGTCAAATATAGTAGGAATTTGGGAGGCAATTAAAAATTAAAAAAGAATTTTAAATCTTCGAAAATCTTTGGTCTAGTTAAAATGGAAAATAGAAAGATTTAGTTTTATCTACAATATATTTTATTATATACTCAGAGTTAGTGAAAATTTATTTAACTACATCAACTCTTCCTTTTGTTGGGAGGGTGGGAGATTGTCTGGGAGGGAGAATTATGCACAGCTACTGAATGCTTCACCAGAAAAAAAGCCTTGGAAAATGAAACCTTAAAAGTAAAGTGCTACAGATGCTCAGTTAATTCTTAGGGTTTTATAAAGAGGGAAAGAGTGCAAATGAAATGAGTTTCTTTACTGACGAGAAGACGAAGTAAAGAATGCTCTGTAAAATTGAGGAAAAGTGACTTTGCACTATCAATTACATGGCTGTGTAGAAGTCATATTGAGAAAACAAAGTACAGTAGAATTTGTCATTTGTTTTGGAACCATGGTCTGAAACAGAATATGGAAAACTGACAAATTTTCCTTTCTGAACAGTTTCGATGAGGCTCCCAGATACAGTCTTGTTTCTCTAATTCCATTCTGCCACCAGACTATTTTATTTTCATTTAGGGAAAACCATAAAACTTGCTTGTAACTAAGGAGCAGTCCCGGCACACAGTTCCTGCTGGGAAAACAGTATCGGAGCCCATCTACTGGGAGAGCATTTGTGCTCACTTCCAAGCACTGACTACCAGGCTACTAATTAGTATTTCTCAGAGGAGGAAGCCAGCTCCTTTTTTGGGTTATGTATTCTCTACAATTGCACCAATGTTTCTATATAGTTTAGTAAAAAAAAAAAAAAATCAGCGCTTCTGGCATTGGCAGCTTATATAAAAGTTAATTCAGATTTAGAGATACTGTCTGATCTGAATGACTGAGAACAAGATTCAAAGGCTTTTATTAGCTTTGGCTTGGTTGGGAATGATTCTAAACTGTTGAGAGGTTTGGTAGTTCAGGAATTGGGTAGCTGAAGAAATTATATTTGAAACTGATATAAAATAATATTGAGTGTCAACTCTACTTGAAAATAAAAATAAAAATAAAGAAATACTGATTAGGGTCCATGGCTGAGGCACAACTCTTGTAAACTGGCTTTGGCTGGCCCATTGAGAGCTTTTATTGACTATATTTTGTAAAAAGAATCCACCGACAAAGTAACCATGCAAGATGCTGTGTGCCCCAAATTATGGGCTCTGCTGCCTTTGAGATCTTTGGAGCTAAGACACAGACACGAGTTAATCAAGAACTGGGTTATGTCTCACTGATGGCTTCCTTTTCTGGATACTAATACAATGTTTTGATTATAAGTTAAGCTTGTTTACTCATCCAAGAAATGCCAACGGAAAAAAATATTGCCCATTGTGAATAAAAATGATGCCTTTGAAATTAGTTTTGGTAATAAGCTTGACTTTATCTATGCAGACTGTTTCCTCACATCCCCATGTTGTCTAGCTGTTTGCAGTTTGGAAGAGCACTGAATAAATAAGGAAAAGGTAGGAGTAGAACTGCCAAGCAGAGCTGGCCCTTCTGTCTGAGATCAGCTGTAACCTAATTACCACTAACTAGCTGAGCTAACCAATCACACGTCTAAATTAAGTTCAAAGTTTTATGTGTAACAGAATCATCTAAGGAGTTTATTTAGAACAGTCTTGAGCATCATCTTCAGAGATTTTAATTCAGTGCGTCTATGGCAGGACCCAAGAATCTACATTTTTAATAAGTAATAAAATTCATCCTCAGATGGTTCTTGGGCCAAACAATGGTAAATGATGTCTTAATTATTTGAATTCATTGGAGGCTAGTAGGATGCTATGAGGAAACAAACCTTTACCTTCCTCCTAAGGGAAGAGAAACAATAGGGACAGGAAAACTAAGGGGGAAGAGGGAGCAGGGAGGAAGTGACATTGGCTACATGTGTGTAGTATTGACTATTATAGTTGTACATCCTAGGAAATGTATGAACAGTTTCTCTCACAGTTAGATAGATATTATCTATTGTCTGGTTAGGACTGTGGACCATACATAGTTTGGAGGACAGAGGCACTAAGAACATGGACTCTGGGGCCAATCTTTATAGGTTTAACTCGGTTCTGCCACTTGCTAGCTGTGTGACTTGGGGAAAGTTACTTAATATCTAAGTGCCCTTGTTTCCTCATCTTCAAAATGGGAGTTACACTAGTACTTATTCCATAACGTTATTGTGAGGATGACATGAGTGAATATAAGTAAAAGTGCTTGGAACAGTGCCTGGACCTTAGTGCTAGATAAAAGTTAGCTATTCCTACTCTTCCACTTGGGTGCTTTTCTGGGAAGGAAAGAAGATGCAGGTGGCTGGAAAATGAAGTAATGAAATGAGATTATTCAGAATTTAAAAAAATGTAGAGTTTGTGAGCCCTTAAATTGTGCCAAGCTATTTTGTGACTAGAGCAGTTATTTTAAGATAGCTCCATTTTGTAAACTTGTTTGTATTTGAGCTTTTTACATTTTCAGTATTTGTTTTTTATTTTAATTTTGCTTTGCTTATTCAGAAAGCCTTGTATGACAAATTTCCATGTTGATATAAAGTAATTTATGCCTTAGAGAATTAATTCTTGGGCTTGAGGGGGTCTCTGAAGTAAAATTTGCCTATATATTCTTAAGTGCATTTGTGGATACCAGGTAAAAATTTCCGCAACAAATTCTGTGAGAGTACTGAACCACCAAAAAAGGTTAACAAGTCATCACTGAGAGCAAGCTTACTTGTGTCCTCTTCCTGACTCCACTTTCTGTGACCCAGATATGTGGTTCTTAACCAAGGACAGTTTTGCCCTCTCTTTCTCTCGAGATATTTGGCAATATCTTGAAATATTTTTGTTTGTCACAACTAGTGGATGCTACTAAAATCTAGTGGATAGAGGCCAGGATGCTGCAAAATAATCTACAATGCACAGAACAGCCACTTACAACTAAGAATTATCCAGTCTAAAATGTGAATACTGTTGAGGACGAGAAACTCTGCCCTAGAGGCAATGTCCAGCTGGATACTAGAGGCAGATCTGGTAAAGATGGGCACTAAGTGAGAAGTGGCAGAGCTGGGGGCAAAGGAGACACCATTCCTTTCCTTTTGGGCCATTCCTTTATCAGAGCTATGCCAGATGCTAATGGCAACTAATCTTCATTTATGTATAGAGATACTCTTACTGATTCCCTTTGGGTCTTCATGACTTAATACTATGAGAGTACACCGTTGTCCATGTTATTTTACCATTTGCCCCACTCAAAGGTCAGATTAGGTTCACTTAAAATTTGGATGTTTGATTCATAAGCAGACAAATTTAAATTTCTTGTTCTATAGCATAGATTTTATCAGGGGAGACATTTCCTCACTTGGGTAATGGAGTCCCTATAATAATTAGCACTAATTGAGATCCAAGTAGGCAGCTTTAGTAGAAAGGCTGACAACTAAATCACTCATGGTGATGACCTAGGGGACTAGGCTTACGGGTCCTAGTTTCATCACATGAATGAAGAAGAGGGAGGCAGAATTGAATGAGATTAATAATTTAGTTTTCAAGAAGCATTACATTTGTTATAAACAATCAGCAAACTATTTGGGCCAAATGCTGTGAACCAAACACACACACACACACACACACACACACACACACACACACACACGCAACTTCTCTCAAAGAGAATCTGATCTCTACCTAATTTTAGATAGAGATCAGAGGGTCAGCAAGATTATTCTTTGAATAATATATAGGTTCTACTTAGACGCCTGGGGACAAGATCACATGTGTCCCAGTCATGTCCCTAGAGTGTCTTTGTGTGACTCCTACTTAACTTTTCTTTAGTTCCTCCATTATTAAAGTGACCTAAACCTTTATTGTTTTCTGTTCTGTGAAAACTCTTCCATTCCTCTGGAGAATGGCATTTAGAGGTGAGGTCAACATCAGAGAGAGAGCTGTGAAATTTAAAGAGTTGTGAGTTCATTAACTTTCTAGAATTATATCTTAGTTTTCAGGAAAAAGTGAATGTGAGAGAAAAAGTCATTTCGATGAGAACATTCCTTTTAGATAGATCACAGATGAGAAAAATTCAATCGAAAAACTGGAAGACCCAGGGTACTTGTTATAAAAAACAAGATGTAGGACTTTGGAATATAGACTTAGGGAATAGATGCCAGTCAAAGTTTGCAGGATTTTGACAGTTTCTCTCTAAGATTTCTCAGGAGAGTACAGCATAGGAAGTGATCTGGATTGTATGAGGGCAAGTTTTCCATACTCCAGGACAAATGTGGTAGATGCCAAAGCTATGAGAGTATCAGTGATCTCTGCCTTGTTGTTCTTGTAATTTTTCCATGAGGAAAAAAAAAAAAGAATTGTCTGTATTCTAGTTTCAACTTTGCCACTCGCTAGCTGAAAAAGAATTTTTCTTCGTATGCCAAGAAGAGATTGTATTAGATGATATTTAATTTCCCTTCCAGAGCTAAGTTTATATAAAATTTGACTCCATGATGTTTCAAGAACATAAATTCAGTCCCAAAATCTTTTTACAAAAGAAGTTTCTGTGAGAAATAGAGTAACGTTTCTGTAATCTATATCCCTTTAACTCCCAGTTCTGAACAAGATCTCAAACTCAATCCTCCTGTCCAAGTTCAGCATCAGAATTAAATTACTGCTTAGTGAATTCCAATCTTGAGTCTAAGCTGCTGTCACTTGAGACAGTTGGACACATCTCCTTGGCAAAACCGAGCCAGTGAGATCATTCACCAGGAGCCTGTTTGCACAATAGACCTGTCAACTCTATGTGTTCTCTGTCCAAGGAAGAAATTCTTGGAGAAGAGAGTTCTAGGCACCCAAGATTGCTCTAACTACAGGCCTTGGTAGTTGAAATGGTTTTGAATACTTAATGGTGTCTGTTATTTCTATTTGTTTCCACCGACACCTCCACAAGACATAAAAGTGCCTGGCTACACTGCTTTGGTATTTATGTGGCAGAGCAGAACACAAAATGGGCAAACTCTTTGGCAGGGAACAAAAGTGTGGCTTCAGCAAATTGAGGGCTTCAGAATATGGAATCTAAAAGGCTCCAACAGAGTAATAATGTCAGGAGCTCTCAAGATACCTAGAGGCTCCGACAAGGGTATCTGGTAGTGGTGGTACCTAGGTGGCGTGCTCTTGGGCACACCTGGAAGTAGAATCCTTATGGTTGGTGACCTCATTGTGGATACATGCTTTAGTTGTGCCAGCGAGAGCCTCTTGAGTGGCTTTTAAGGGAGTATGTGTGTGGGGAGGTGGGACACATCCCATGTGGAGTATGGAAGACTCTTCCATGAGAACTTGTGAGGCCCCCCAGGGTGAGACTTTGAGTAGGCAGACACTCCAATTGTAGGTCCAGGGGTGAGTTGGACAAGTATGGTGTAAAAGTGAAAATGTGACCCTCCATTTTCACTCTCCCTCCTGTACCTCTAACAGCTCCCCTACCTCAACCTCCTATCTGTGACCACCCCATTTTCCCTGTCTTCCATCCCCCTGAAAGCCACTTGATCAGAAGTGAGATCTTATGGGAAGTCTGAACAGATCAGAGCTAAAACAGTTGCAATGCTGGATGCTGCAATGTTTAAAAGCAGTTCTTACATAAAAGTTAGAAATAAAAATGATATTTTGGGGTCCAGGATAACTTGAGGATAATTTTGTGATGATAATAGTAATAATGCAGGGAGATGCTAAAAGAGACCTCTAAATGGAGTATCCTGGAACATTGAGGTGAGTAGAGACAAATAATGGGAAAAGAGACATTGAGTTCTGATGCTATCATGAACTTTCCATCACACCATATTAAGGGACCAGGATTGGTTTCACGGGCTTATGTCCTGTGCAGGTGCACCAGACTCGGTGCTCAGAAGGACCTTGAACTTGGTTTTATGCTCAGCTGTTGCTGTCTTCAAAATCTTAATACATTTCATTTTTGAACTTGTGTTTTGTAAGTGAAGTTCAGTGGGACAATAGAGCA
The DNA here is from genome assembly GCF_000151845.1 of Pteropus vampyrus. NCBI lineage: Eukaryota > Metazoa > Chordata > Mammalia > Chiroptera > Pteropodidae > Pteropus > Pteropus vampyrus. Next base: position 3,007,996 of record NW_011888997.1, on the reverse strand, counting down.
TGTGTGTGACAAAGAGGTGTATGTAACATGTGTTTGCCATTCCTTGCTACCCCATCTGCATATAGCATTCATGGTGAACCAGAAGCACAGAATTCCAGTATACCCCATAATGTGTAGAGGTTCCATGAGACACAAAGCAAGTGCAAGGTAAGCCTGTCATATTTAAGACTGAGTAAGCAGAGGTGCTGACAGTCCTGAGAGGCCATGATTTCCCTTTGAATCAGAACTTACTTTGAATGCAGCAAGAAGGCAGTGGCATTCTAGGAAACACAAGCGACCAAAGCACCCTGGGTGTAACTTCCCTGTATTTATCAACCATTTGCACTGAAAATTATGAAATGAAAAAAAAGGAGGGAAAAAGACTAATATCAGTTCCTTTTCTTTTCAGTTCTTCTATACTCATCAATAAATCTGTGATAGAAAGTGTTGGTAGAATGTGTGTGTATCAAGGAGTGAAAAACAGTTGAGTTAGTTTCTGTAGTGTTTCCATTGCTCTGGTAAGAATGACAAACATGTGCACGTGCAGGCTACGAAATACGAATTGTGCAATTTTGTTGATCCTGCATGTGAGTTAAATGCTTTTATATTTGTATTTAAAATGAGCATTGAACAATACAGAGATGAATGGTAAAATTCGTGCTAATAATTTAACATTTAAAAATTTCTTTTTCTTAAAATCATTTAAGGAGCAAAAAATAAAACAAAAACACTCCCAAAAACCCAAACAACAAAACCATCACGACAAGTCAGAGGGAGGCTAGAGAAGAAGGAAAACAGCCTAATATTCTAGTATCTTTAGTTGCAATGTTTTTCTGCTCTTTGAGGCCAGAGCACCACATTTTCATTTATCACTGGGTTCTGCAAATTATATATGCAACCCTGCAAGGAACTTTTATTCATTTGCTAGGGCTGCTATAACAAAACACCAGACTGGGTGGTTTAAACAACAGAAATTTATTTTCTCACATTTATAGAAGCCACAGAAGCCAAAAGTCCAAGATCAAGGTACTGTTAGAATTGGTTTCTTCTGAGACCTCTCTGCTTGGCTCATAGCTGTCTGCCTCCTTGCTGCCTCTTCACACGGTCGTATGTCTATGCATGTGCACCCCTGGTGTCTCTTTGTGGGTCCAAATTTTCTCCTTCTATAAGGACACCAGTTAAATTGGATTAGGGCCCATCCTTATGACCTCATTTAACCTTGATCATCTTAAAGGCCCCAGCTCCGCATACAAGCAGATTCTGAGATACTGGGATTTGGGTTTGAACATATGAATTTTGAAGTGATACAATTCAGTTCATAACTAGACTTTTCAATGGCATGAGCCATTACATTCCCTTTTTCTTTATGTCGAATGTGTTAGGGGGCCTGTAGCTGATGTATTAAACTGAGAATACACAGATTATGAACTGCTTGAATGATGAGGCACAGGCTGCCCGCATGGAGTTGGCAGAGCTCCCTTAGCATCTGAGCTCCCACTTTGGGGAAGCTCTTGGGTCTTGGGTCTTGGGTCTATTTGATTGAAGTCACAGTTTCAGTACACTCACTCAGAAGAAGTAAAATCATAAAATTTATTACTTAAAGATCTCAGAAACGGGACAGTGTGGGAAGGAATTGTCAGGTGCAATGAACCTGGGAGAAGGGCAGTCCGTCCTAGGTCATGGCTGAGCAGGAGATAGAGAGCGGCGTAGCAAGAATCTACTACTTATAAAGTGGTTGGCGTGGAGGTTACTAACTTCTTTGAGTTCCACTCTAAGTGTTTACTTTAAAAGTTTCCCTGGGAAAACCAAAGAGAGAACTTGTGGTAAGAATCCTAAACTAAGCTTCTTATCTAAATGTCCAGATTCTGGGTGCAAACAAGATTGTCATACTGTAAAATGCCTAGGCAGCAATTCAAAATAGCTGTTTTCTCTTCACATCAAGTTAGGTTGTTTTGTTTGTTTGTTGTGGGTTTTTTTTTTCTTTTGTCACTTACAACTTGAGTCTAATTGAGACTGCTTCCCAGTGCAGCCTCTCAGCTCCTACTCCTCAGTATGCTAGTCTCCATGACAAAATATTTTTAATGCTCTTAAGAGACTTGGAAATGAGGTAAGAGAGACAGAAGTGCAACCAGGTGCTTATGAAAATACACCTTAACACTTTGTGCATGAAGCGCTGCTCCAAAAACATCAGTGGTAGTGGAGATCAGGTATCAGCCCCTTCATTTGCATAGAAAATAGAAAGAAAGCTTAGGGAAGTCAAATTAAATCCAGATGGCTCAGAAAGCAAATACTAGAACCCACATCTCCAGATGCCTAGGTTAGAATTCTTTCCATCCTACTCAATGATATTTACCTCAATAATATCCTACTCAAGAGATGAAGGGCATAATTTTGATCCCTGAATTGGCTCACCTGTTTGATAAAAAATTCACCTCTCAGGTGGTCTTTGATTGCAAATTTTTTTAAACAAAATATCATTTGAATGAAATATGCACTGATATACCAAGATCCCTGGCTAAATTCAAACTAGCAAAATATGTGCTATAGAAGAGTGTTTTTTCATTTTTAAACAACTTTTATAGAAGTGATGCAAATAAGTGCATTTCTCATTCAGGAAAAATCGCAAATGCTACAATCTAAACTGAAATCTTTGTAGATGTGACTTCAATTACAGCATGTGTGAGGTAATCAATAATTATAGAAGGCAGCTTCTCTAAGGCAATATTGGGCTTCAGAACCGCTGTTGAGATTTGAAATTTAGAACACCCTCTACCCATCCCTGGAGTCAATTTCATTTCACATGCACGGCATAGACTTTGGTCTCAAGAATGAACAGGGAGCAGAAAAACACTATTTTGCACAATTTTCTAAGGCGGAAACACGTACATGGTGGATGGATATTTTTTATTTATTGGATGTTCTCGGCATTTCTCATTGGTGTCTCTAAGCAGCAGAACTAAGATCAATAGGAAGGCATAAAGTTGCAAGATGGGAATGAAAAATGAGATTAAGAGTAATGCTTGTAAAAATGCAAAGATACCTGTATGAGAGAGACAGTGCAGGCTGCATGACCTAGATCCCCTTAAGCTCTCCTCTTTTCTTACATGACAGCACTTATGCTGTGGCTTCCTTGAAAAAGTGCTTTCTAAAGTGTGGAGAAATATAAGGCATTCTGGAGACTAAGACAGTGACAGAGAGCATGCGATTTCAAGAGAAATGACTGTTCACTCAAAGTTGAGATGTTTGTCACCGCCCTAAATACCTGTGACTATAATGTGGCTGTTTTTTTGGATTGGTTCTTGTTTTCCACAGATATAGTAATACATCCAAATGAATGTTTTCATTCAAAATAGTCACCTTGACAATACATGTATTACAAAGCAGTATCCATTGCTTCAAATATCTTTGAGATTGCCTTTATTCTTTGAATATATTAGAGCTAATAAACATGTGTTTGTTGAATTTTGGAAATTTCCAGAAGCCCTCAGGTGCCAGGTTTGGTGAATAAAGCCATAATTCACTTTCTTTTACAATAGATAATCAAACATGGAGAACCAATATAAACTAATAGAAATGATTTTCTTGTATGGTTTATAAAATGATTCTGGAGCCTTAAGAAAGAGTTTGAACAATGAAAACACCATAAATAGAACCTCCCAAGGTGGCTATTCTGAACGGTCCAATAATGAAATACATTTGGTTTTGTTTATAAGCACACATACACAAACACACACGCATAGCTTATATACAAATTGCAGTATTTTCAAGTGTTTCGGTTGAGTAAAAAATATAATTTTATGTAATTCAACTAAGTATACGTTCAAAGACACCATTACTCCGTTCTTATAAACAACAAATCTAAGTCAATTCTGAGTTTTTTCTAGTTCTGATTTAAACTCCATCAAGTCATAATCTCTTCTTTCTTCTGGGACTAATCTAAACCATAAGGTTTTCACAGTCTCATGGCAATAGTGAAGAGATAGTATCTACTTCTTGGTTTTTGCCTGTCCTGCACTGGTCTCTCCTGAGGTATACAATTCACCCATTTGGTCCCCCAAGATGCTTCCTGCTTGTCTGTCCCTCATCATGACTGTAGGGTACTTGTCTTCTCTTACTTTCACTCTCTTCTTTCTTTTAGAGATGACTTCTATAAATTGAAAAGGTGGGAATGAAGGAAGGGTCAGTGCGTCTCCCACACCTTTTGGAATGCTGGAGACTTGGAGAAATCTTGGGACTTCTGCCCCAGACATCTCATAAAGCCATTTGGCTCTACTGCTGCCTTGCTTTGGTGGAGTAAAAGAAAAGCCCTATAGAGCTATGCCCGGCACATGAGGATCTCTGTGAATATTTGTTGATTGGCTAACTGAATAAATGCGGATGATGTTTCCCAGAGTTCCAGAAAGGAAGAAGAGAGTCTGTTTTCTCTTCTTTGGATCCTCCAGATTACCTAAAGATTCTGTTCTTTCCTCCACTCTCTAAAACTAATCCTGGAATGGGAGTGGAGAGAAGAGGATAAAGCCACTTCTAAGAAACCTCACAAGAATAATTCTAGATCTCCAAGGATTTCCTGTATCAATATATTCACTTGAGGAGGCTGCCAAGTGTCTCATCTTGTTTCTTTAAATTATACTCATTTTTTAGTGTTTAGGTGAGACCTACCCCTTGATTTTTCTCTGGACCGTGTACCCCATGAGGAATCTTTCCTCTATATTAGTAGGTATTGTGCTTGGTATATCAGCAGTATGGATCTTTGAAATAATTAATATGAATGTGAATAATTGAACTATTTGAATCAGATATTTTGACATTTCAGAGAGTTACTGATGTTTTCTAGATTTTGCTAGTTCAGTTATCTCAGAAGACTGGGAGTGTTGTCCTAGTCCTGGCTGCATCTTTGTAAATTTAGAGACAGTGGCTTAAGAAGGGAAGGTTACTATTCCCAAGTAAACATCCCATATACAGCCCAAACTTAGGGAGATGCTTTAGTTTTAGGATGTAATTTAACTAATTTTTCATATAGTTGGTCGAAAAATTTTTTTTCACACATTTAAGGTCCAGATAGAGTGCTTTGGGACAACTTGAGATCTGATAAAGTCTATAATCATATGTACATTTTTGATTATATAGCCAACAGCCCATTTCTTACAGTTCAAATTCCTCAGTGACCATAAATGACTTTGAAAGGAAGAGTAATCCTCACCAACTGGTATGGGGAAATCTCCAACGGCCACTTTGCACAGTGAAGATTAGGGATGACTGGTAAATCTTTAATGGACAATTGGCTCCACTCGTCATGGGTTTATGAGAACAGCTGCACCAAACTTACTAAATTGAAATGTGCTGCATTCTGCTGAGAAGGGTCAACTTTTCCTTCCTTCGTGCCTTCTTCCCTTCCTGCTGTCCTTCTTTCTTCCCTTCTTTCCTTTTTTCTTTATTTTTGTTTTTTGTATTATATTTTCTAGCCCTTATGTTTTTAATCTAATTAACTAGATTTGTACAGAAGTGATTCTACTATGATTGGCATGTGGGGGTAATAAGAGTGCTTATTTCCATTTGTTAAACCTCATTCATATCCAATTCGGCTGTACATAGTAGTTAAATATTTTTAGGGATGAAGCATAAAATCTAAAGAAGATACTAGTAGCCTGAGCTTTCCTCTGGACATTGCCTTCCTTTTATCAGATACCAAAGACAGAAAGTTATCACATATCCTCAGAGTCAAGACAAAAATTTATCATGTGCATGCAGTATTTGCTTTTTATTAACTTCAGTTCATCACAATGAGGCACCACAGCCAATAAGAAGGGTGAGAGTTAAAAGATGTTAATTCTCCATCTTAGAATTGGGATAGATTATTTAACTATAGTATTGAAATCTCGAACTTCTTTCACTGGGATAAGAATACATATTTGACATGCTTTTTTTTTTCTTAATTCCTTTCCTTAGTTTTGCAGTGGATTTTCTAAACAGAGGAAAAAACTAGATTATCAAGAATCATCTATTAAGCATCTAATTCCATATATCGCTGACCGATTAAATAACATTTATAGCAAGCATACTTTAAACAAAAGTTTTTAGTATGGACTATTTCGAATGTACACAAAAATAGTGAGGATGAATTAATGAACTGTGCACCCAATCCCAACTTCAACATTTATCAACTCATAACCAAATTTGATTGGTCTAAACTCCCACCACTTTTTCTCATTCTGAATTATTTTGAAGCAAATACTAGACATCATGACATTGTATCTATCAGTATTTCTATGTGGCTATCCACATAGAAATATTTAAGAATTCTTTAAAAAAATAACCACTATGTCAATATTACACTCAAAAGTTAACAATAATTTCTTAATATTATCAAATATTATCAATGTTCAAATTTACTTTATTTTTTTTTACTTTTGTTTATTAGATCAGGATCTGAATAAGTCCAAATAGTGGAATTGATTGATATGATTTTTGACTTTTTTTAAAAAAAATTATTTTATTGTGATAAGAACATTGTGATCTATTCTCAACAAATTTTTAAATATACAATACATTATTGTTAATACAGATGCCATGTCGTACAGCAGATCTCTAGAGCATATTCATTTTGCTTAACTAACACTTTATGCTGATTAGTAACTCCCTATTTCCCTTCTCCTCGGCCCCCGGTAATCACCATTCCATTCTTCAATTCTGTGAGTTTGACTATTTTAGACACTTTGTGTAAGTGGAATCATGCAGTATTTGTCTATCCATTTCTAGTTTACTTCACTTAGAATAATATCTTCAAGTTTCATCTGTGTTGTAGCATATTGTAGAATTTCCTTCTTTTTTGAGACTGACATAGTATTCTATTGTAATGTATAACTATATTTTCTTTTCCATTCATTTGTTGATGATCATTACTGTTTTTTCCACATCTTGGCTATTGTGAATAATGCTGCAGTGAATATAGAAGTGCTAACTTTTCTGAGATCCTGATTTTAATTCTTTTGCGTAAGTACTCAGAAGTAGATTGTTGGATCATATAGTAGTTCTGTTTTTAATTTTTTGAGGAATCTCCATACTGTTTTCCATAGCAGCTGTACCATTTTGCATTCCTACCAATAGTGTACAAGGCTTTGAATTTGTTCATATCCTCACCAACACTTGCTATCATCTGCTTTTTTGATAACAGCCATCCTGACAAGTATGAGAAAATATCTCACTGTGGTGTTTTGCATTTCCCTGGCGATTAGTGATGCTGAATATTTTTTCATATACCTGTTGGCTATGTATGTCTTCTTTGGAGACATATCTATACAGTTCCTTTGCCTATTTTTTAAAACAATCTATTAGATTATTTATTATTATTACTACTACTACTACTACTACTACTACTACTACTACTACTACTACTACTATTGTGTTGTAGGAGTTCTTATATATTTTGGAATTTAACTCCTTATCAGATATATGGTTTGCAAATATTTTCTCTCATTTCACATAGGTTGCCTTTTCATTTTGTTCATAGGTTCATCTGCTATGCAGAAGCTTTTTAGTTTGATGTCACCCCCACTTGTTTATCTGTGTTTTTGTTGCCTGTGCTTTTGATGTCATATCCATGAAATCATTGCCAAAACCAATGTCATGAAGATTTTCCCATATGTTTTCTCCTAGGAGTTGACAGATTCAGGTCTTACGTTTAATCCTTTAAATCCTTTGAGTTGATGTTAATGTATGGTGTAAGATAACAGTCCAAAGTCATTCCTTTGCATTTAGATATCCAGTTTTTCCAACACCATTTGTTGAAGAGACTATCCTTTCCTCATTGTGTGTCTTTGACACCCTTGTTGAATACTAGTTGATCCTGGATGTGTGGATTTATTTCTGGGCTCTCTATTCTATTTTATTGGTTGATATGTCTGTCTTTATGCCAATATCATACAGTTTTGATCACTGTAGGTTTGTAATATATTTTCAAATAAGGAAATGTGATTCTTCCAGTTTTGTTCTTTTCAAGATTGACTTGGCTATTTCTGGTCTTTTGTGGTTCCAATGAATTTTAGAATTGTTTCTATTTCTAGAAAAAATGGCATTGAGATTTTGATAGGGATTACATTAAATCTATAGAGTGCTTTGTGTAGTAAGGACATTTAAACAATATCAAGTCTTACGATCCATGAATATGGAATGTCTTTCTATTTACATTTTCTTTAATTCCTTTTATCAATGTTTTGCAGTTCTTAGTATAAAAGTCTTTCATCTCTTTAGTTGTTTATTTCTATTTTATTATTTTTATTGCTATTGTAAATGGGATTGCTTTTCTAATTTCTTTTTTTCAGAAAGTTTGTTGTTAGTATTTAGAAAAAGAACAAATTTTTACTTGTTGATTTTGTATCCTGCAAATTTACTGAATTTAAGTTCTAACATGTTTTTTTTTATGTAGTCTTTGGGATTTTCAATGTATAAGATCATGCCATCTGCAAATGACACCTTTACTTCTTTCTTTCTTACTTGGATAACTTTTATTTCTTTATTCTGCCTACTAGCTGTGTATAGGACTTCCGATACAATGTCGAATAGAAGTGGCAAGAGTGGTATCCTTGCCTTGTTTTTGATCTCAGAGGAAAAACTTTTGGTTTTTCACCATTGAGTTGATGTTAGCTGTGGCCTTTTATATATGGCCTTTATTGTGTTGAGGTTTTCTCTTTCTATTCCTAGCTCGTTGAGAATTTTTATCATGAAAGTTAAATTTTCTTAAATGCTTTTTCTGCATCTATTGAGATAATCATGTGATTTTTGTCCTTTATTCTGTTAATGGAGTGTACAAATTAATCTATTTTTATATTTTGAACTATCCTTGCTTCCTAGGTGTAAATCCCACTTGGATTTGGTGGTCCTTTTAATGTTCTGTTGGGTTTGGTTTGCTAATACTTTGTTGAGAATTTTTGCATCTATATTAATCAGAGATATTGGCCTTTAATTTTTTTTTCTAGTGGTGTCTTTGTCTGGCTTTGTTGACAGGTTAATATCAGTCTTGTGAAATAAGTTTGGTGTTCTCTCCTCTTTAAAAATTTGAAGAAGTCTGAGAAGCATTGACATTAATTCTTTAAATGTGTGGTGGAATTTACCAGTAAAGCCATCTTATTTTGAGCTTCTTTCTGTTGGAATGTTTTTGATTATTAATTCAACTTTCATGCTAGTTATAGTTTTCTTCGGACTTCCTATTTCTTCATGACTTAGTCTTGGTAGATTATAAGGTTCTAGGAATTTATCCATTTCCTATAAGTTATTCAGTTTGTTGCTATATAATTATATATAGCAGTCTCCTATGATCTTTTTTATTTCTGTGGCATCAGTTGTAATTCTCTTCTTTTCAGGCCTGATTTTGATTGAATCTTCTCTTTTTTTTTTTAGCTTAATCTAAAGGTTTGTCAGTTTTGTTTATCTCTCAAGAAACCAATTCTTTTGTTAATTTTTTTCTATTGTTTTCTATTTTTTATTTAATTTGCTTTTGTTCTTATCTTTGTTATTTCCTTTCTTATGCTAATTTCAAGCTTAGTTTATTTCTTTTCTATCTCCTTGAGAGGTAAAGTTAGATTATTTATTTGAGATCTTCTTATTCTCATGTAGGCATTTGTTGCTATAAATTGCCTCTTAGACCTCTTTTTGCTGAATCCCATAAGTTTTGGTATGTTGTGTTTTCACTTTCATTTGTTTCAAGATATTTTCTAATTTTGATTGTTATTTTTTGACCCAATGGTTGTTCAAGAGTGTGTTGTTTAAAATTTACATATTTGTGAATTTTCCAGTTTTCTTTCAGCAATTGATATCTAGTTTAATTCCATTTTGGTCAAAAAAGATATGTGGCATAATTTCAATCTTTTTAAATCCATTAAGACTTGTTTTGTGACCTAACTTGTGAACTATCCTGTGGGCTTCAGAAAAATGTGTATTTTGATGCTGTTGGGTACAATGTTCTATATAGGTCTATTTGGTCTATAGCATTATTCAAGTCATTTTTTTTTTCACTGAACTTGTCATTTATAGGCTTTAAGTAGCTGAAGGCTGAGATGATAAGACATGCAAGATTACATAAATGTACAGTCCGAACTCCACTGCCAGGATATATTTTCCATCCAAAAAGTTTCTCGTATTTTTTTAATTAAGTTTATTAGGGTAACATTGGTTAATACAATTATATAATTTTCAGGTGTACATTATAATTTGACATCTATATATTCCTTTGTATGTTTACCACCCAAAGTTCAGTTTCCTTCAGCTACCAAATATTTGATCCCCTTTACTCACTTTACCCTCTCCCAATCTCCCTATGTTTGACCCTCTTTACCTGTCTACCTCTCTATCCTCTGGTAACCACTAGTCCATTATCCATGTCTCTGAGTTTCTGTTTGTTTTGTTCATTTGTTCAAAGCTTTTAGGTTTATATCCCACATATAAGTGATATCGTATGCTTTTCAACTTTTTCTGTCTGGCTTATTTTGCTCAGCATGATTATCTCAAGGTCCATCCATGTTGTGGCAAATGGCAGTATTTCATCTCTTCTTAAGGCTGAGTAATATTCCATTATATATATGTACCACAGCTTCTTTATCTAATCATCTATCATAGGCAAGTCTTTTGTTTTTTAATTGATCTTCTGTTTGGATGTTCCATCCTTTATTAGAAGTATTATTGTGTTGCTGTCTATTTCTTTCCAGTTCTGTCAATGTTTGCTATTATTGTGTTGCTGTCTATTTCTACTATTATTGTATTGCTGTCTATTTCTTTCCAGTTCTGTCAATGTTTGCTTTATATATTTCGATGATCTGATGTTGAGTATATATGTAATTGTTATATCTTCCTGTCGAATTGACCCTTTTATCATTATGTGATATCCTACTTTGTCTCTTGTGATGGTTTTTGACTTAAAGTCTCTTTTGATTGATTTTCTACCCCTGCTCTGTTTGGTTTCATTTGGATGAAACGTCTTTTCCATCCTTTCACTTTCAGCCTATGTGTGTCCTTAAACCTAAAGTGAGTTTCTTATAGACAGCATATAGTTGAATTTTTGTTAACCATTCAACCACTCTATGTCTTTTGATTGGGGAAATTTAATTCAGTTACATTTAAAGTGGTTATTGATTGGGAAGAATTTATTATTGTCATTTTATTATTTGTTTTCTGTTAGTCTTGTAGTTCTTTCTTCTCTTGCCATCTTCCTTTGTGTTTCATTGATAT